>NC_041386.1:220730323-220870602 GCF_002162155.2 Triticum dicoccoides | reverse complement strand
CGGCGAGGGCGATGGCGAGCGGTGGGGGCGGCGCGAGACGGCGACGACGGGCGGCGGGGGGCGACGGCAAGCGGCAGGGGCGGCGACGACGACGTACGGCGCACGGTGGGGACGGCGACGACGGGCGGCGAGGGCAGCACGCGATGGGCGATGGCGCGGCGGCAGCGACGATATCGGGCGATGAAGCAGTTGGATAGAAGACGGGCGGCGCGCGGATGAAAACTGGATTTTTCGTAAGTGCCATATGTATAGGAGTGACCTTTAATACCGGTTGGAGCCACCAACCGGTACTAAAGGCCAATTTTCGCCAGGCCAAGGGGCGGGAAGCAGACCCCTTTAGTACCGGTTCGTGCCACGAACCGGTACTAAAGGCCCACTCATTAGTACCGGTTGGAGCCACCAACCGGTACTAAAGGTGTTGCGCTGCCACTCGCGGTGCACAATATTTAGTCCCACCTCGCCGAACGAAGGGCTGCCGCACTGGTTTATAAACCCAGCCGCAGCTGCTCCTTCGAACTCCTCTATATATCAGGCTTCTGGGCCTAACTATGGCGCGCTACCCTGTGAGCCTACCGGACCTTGTGGGCCTGAATTTGCACACTCTAGGTCTGGCAGGCCCACTAGGCAGCGCCCCAACAATTTTTTATAGTTTTTTCTTTTCTGCATTATTTCTTTTCTTCTATTTATTTTTGAGTAATTTTTTATATAGTTTTTTCTTTTCTGCATTATTTATTTTCATCTATTTATTTTTGATTAATTTTTTTATATAGTTTTTTTCTTTTCTGTTTTATTTATTTTCTTCTATTTATTTCTGAGTAATTTTTTTCTGTATTTAGTTTCTTTGTGACCGTCTCTACTCTTTTGCACATGCTATGCGGGTGAAATGATAATACCATGGCAAGTTTCAACATTTTCATAGTTCATTTTGTAGTGATTTTCAATTTCACGGTCATTTAGCTCTCTAAACAAATCAATAAATGACTGAAAAACAACAAATGATGTCAGAACATGTTGGAAATTGATGACGCTGCTTTGAATGCTGCGTACTGAATGCAAAAGAATTCGGGATTTCAAATAAGTATAAACAACATTGAAGTTCCCGTGTAACAGATGAGTTCTCGTTCGAAACCCTGATACTCCGAAAGACATTGTCCAGTTTGTACACGAAGTGCGTCCAGTTTTTGCCGTGACCCTCTCCACTCTCTTGCACATGCTATGCGGGTGAAATGATGATACCATGCCAAGTTTCAACATTTTCAGAGTTAATTTTGTAGTGATTTTCAATTTCACGGTCATTTAGCTCTCTAAACAATTCGGTAAATGACTAAAAACAACAAATGATGTCAGAACGTGTTGGAAATTGATGATGTCGATTTGAATGCTGAATACTGAATGCAAAAGAAGTCCGGAGTTCAAATAAGTTTAAAAAACATTGAAGTGCCCGTGTAACAGATGAGTTCTCGTCCCAAACCCTGATACTCCGAAAGAGATTGTCTAGTTTGTACACAAAGTGCGTCCAGTTTTTGCCGTGACCCTCTCTACTCTTTCGCACATGCTATGCGGGTGAAATGATGATACCATGCCAAATTTCAACATCTTCAAAGTTCATTTTGTAGTATTTTCAATTTCACGGTCATTTAGCTCTCTAAACAACTCGGTAAATGACTGAAAATAGCAAATGATGTCAGAACGTGTTGGAAATTGATGACGCCGCTTTGAATGCTGCATACTGAATGCAAAAGAAGTCCGGAGTTCAAATAAGTTTAAAAACATTGAAGTGCCCGCGTAACACATGAGTTCTCATCCGAAACCCTGATACTCCGAAAGAGATTGTCCAGTTTGTACACGAAGTGCGTCCAGTTTTTGTCGTGACCCTCTCTACTCTTTTGCACATGCTATGCTGGTGAAATAATGATACCATGCCAAATTTCAACATTTTCACAGTTCATTTTGTAGTGATTTTGAATTTCACGGTCATTTAGCTCTCTAAACAATTCGGTAAATGACTAAAAAATAGTAAATGATGTCAGAACATGTTGGAAATTGATGACGTCGCTTTGAATGCTGCATACTGAACACAAGAAGTCTGGAGTTCAAATAAGTTATTAAAAATAAAAAAGAGGTGCAATGCTGGTTAATTTGCTTCAAGCCTTTCAGAATAGTGTAGACTGCACTGCACATAGCTCAGTGCAATCTATGCTATTCCGAAAGGCTTGAAGCTAAGCAACCTGCAGGTGAGCATTGCGCCTCTTCGTCATTATCTCTGCACTCACGGCTTATAAACCGCTCATACTGCCTCTCTCTTGACGAGGTGGGACTAAAAATCAGCTTACTAAGAAACTCTAGTACCGGTTCATGCCATGAACCGGTACTAAACGTCTTTGTGGGGGCCCCAGCCTGACCACAGCCTGACACAGCCTCATTAGTACCGGTTCGTGGCATGAACCAGTACTAAAGGTTGCCCATGAACCGGTACTAATGATGTCCGCCCGCCTAGCCGTTTGAACCGGCACTAATGGTCACATTAGTGCCGGCTCAAATTCAAACTGACACTAATGTGCTTCACATTTGACCCTTTTTCTACTAGTGTAGGTGAAGCCGAAAGCTAGCATTCTTAAGGGAATAATCGGTCAGCGGACGAAATACGTTTACCCTCGTTGCACTATGAACCCCCAGATATTATGTATACTACGATTTTTTGAATCACAGTTTGGTCATGTATACTAACGCATGTTCACCCAGGGAAAGGAACCCTTAACGAAACTATTCTCTTTGGAAGATGTTTCTTACAATCAATAAGTAATATAACATAGCTAGCCGAATACAACTTGTTTGTTCAAGCAACTATGACCCCTACGCCTGGTTTCCACGCATGCCCCGGTATTTATTGTCGGTCCGGTATTTGGAAATACTCCGCACCTTCTAGTCCGGAGGTAGAAGCGAAAAGATCTGCCATGACAATCGTTTTACAATTCGGCTAGGGACAAAATTGTCAATTGAAGTACATAGTCACTTGGACTCAAAAACTTCTTCCTCTATACCGTCTAACAGGCTGTCTAGCTTACAGTCATGTTGTGAAAACTTGGCGGCTAACTTTACTTGGTCATATACCAAGCTCACTGCAATCTCTTGTCCATCTGACCACCGAGGTCCGACCCGGGCCTTATGATTCGGATCAAGTCCGGTATACTGTGGTTTCACCATGGCCCAGGCCTCTCATGCGCCTTCCCGGCAAGTAGATATCTTCCATAATCTAAAGCGGGGCTGAGCTCCCTTCAACAGCTTCACAAGCTCCTCCATACCTCCTGGAGTGGATGCAGATGGCCATAAAGCCTTGGCAACGCTCCGCATCACTTTCCGAGCTCGCTCATACACTTCGTACAGCTCTTGTAACAAATCACCTTGGAAGCTGGATGCCTCTTCTACGGGCCGCCCAGTCAAAATACTTACAGGAATAAACTTATCATAAGTCGCCTCAGCGAACTTTACGATAATAAGTTGAAAGGCATACTGAATATGCCGCCTCATAGCTTTCTATTCTCCTTTATAGCGTCCGCTAGTTGGTCCCACACATCCTTTAGCTCTTCATCGAGCTAGGTATTGGCATCCTGCAGCTTGTTCTTTGCGTCCCTGGTCCGTGTCAGCACACGTTGACCAGCGGCCTCTTGCCTTTCGGCATGTTCCTTCTTTGCTTGTCCGGCCTTTAGCTTCTCTTCCATCTGAGCCAACGAGCCTGCCATCGTATAATACAGCAATGTTTATTCGTATAAACACGACTGGCACATGATTACATTTTCCGGATAGAAGGGAACCTTACCAGTCGGTGCCTCCTTGGACTTCCCCAGTTCGGCGGTAACAACAGTTAGCTGGGTCCGGCACTGTTCCAGCTCCTGAGATAGCATGTTGTTCTTCTCCGTAAGTACCTGATTATACAATGATCCTTAAATCAGTTGTTTCAACTGCTTCAAGTCTTGGAGGCTACTGGTATATGGTTACCAGATCTATACAATGCATACTTACCCGCATATCTTTCAAATACTGGTCAGTGGCTCTGGCAAGCCCATCCCGAGCAGCTCAGATGTATGCATCAGCCGAGCTAAAGGCATTGAACGCCTCTTCAGTAAAGCTAGGGTCACGAAGAGCGTCCCTCCATTGCCGATGGTTCATGGCGCTCTCTACTTCGGAGTTCGTGACGGACACATCAGCTGAATCGTCTGAAGGAGGACAATCTGTTGTCACTCCCGTATTAGCCCCTGCCCTAGAGGCAGGGTCTGGAACCTGATTGGTAGAGGCGCGACCGGCGGGATCCCTGGACATAGTCCGGTGAACACTCTTCCTGATAAAACACAGCGGACAATGTCACAGTTTGATATGACTGCCAGGGGGCATATTCGAATCCATACCTCTTTGATGAAGGCTCAGCCGTGTTTTCATCTGCCCTCCTCTTCAAAGACCCGCCCGGCACAGGCGCCGCTCTCTTATGAGACGCCTCTGCTGTAGCATGGCGCATCGAGCGCCTCCCCTTCAGAGCACGAGACAGTGCAGTGGGTGAGGAATAACGAGGAAGCTCTTTTGGAGGATATGCTCCCTGGGCACTTACGTGGGAAGACGGCAGGAGACCGGGGTAATCGTCTACAATGGACACTTCTGTGCCGTCGTAGCTCGCCTGATAGAAGACCCCCTCCTTAAGCTCTACAAATATATCCGGATCCTCCTTAAATCTGGGATCTAGGTCCGGAATATGATTCTCCGGCTGTAGAGCACGGCTATAGATCCTCGCGGTGGCCTTCCGCCATTCCTGTTAAAGATGGTCGGTTTGAGTCCAATTTGTTGTGGCTTTAGATAAGGATTGAATAAAATTCTGGATTGAAAGCTTACCCAGCTAGGGGGTTGTACATGGAGAATCCGTCCCTGCACTTAAGATGGGTAAATTCTTCTTTGTCCCCTTTATAAAGATCCGCCAGCATCGTGGCCAGGGCGGCAAAGTCATCCAGACCCTTACGCCCATAGCGAGACGTATCATCCTCCCCATTGTAGTTCCACATGGGGAGTCATCTCGATTGGAGTGGCTGGACACCTCGCATTATGGAAATTGCCATGACCTCAATCATGGATAGTCCGGATAGGGCGAGTATTTATATCTTGTCCGTTAACATCTTGACTTCCGTGCTATCTTCCTCCTCGAGGCTCCAAGGGCGCCAGCTATGGCCTTTCTTTAGTGGAGCACTGGAAATTCGGGAAGGCCCATTTGGACTAGGTTGGGGAGAGCAACGTCTTCAATATAAAACCACTCCATGGGCCACTCCTCAGACGCCTTCCTCGGCGTGCCAGACAGGTATCCGATTCTGGCTATGCACCCTATCTCGGCGCCGCCCTCCTCGAATATGGATCCCTTTTGGGAGCGAGGGACGAGGTAGAACAGTTTCTGCCATAACTCAAAATGGGCCTTGCAGCCTAGGAATAGCTCGCAAAGAGCGACGAAGCCCACGATGTGCAAAATGGAGCACGGCGTAAGATTGTGCAGTTGGAGGCCGTAGTACTCCAGGAGACCTTGGAGGAAGGGATGAATTGGAAATCCAATGCCTCTCAAGAGAAAGGAAAGGAAGCACACTCGCTCCCCTTCTGATGGATTCGGGAAATTTTCCGCCAGGGCTTTGCTCATATAAGAAGTTAATGTCGCCCATACCGGGACTAGATCCGCAGGGGGAAGGTAGCCTTGCACCTGGAGCTTGGTCAGTTGGGCATGGGATACTGAGCATCTCTCCCAATCGCCTTTCGGAGCCATGAGGGCGGGAGGAAGAACTGGGAGCGCTAGCCATGTTTGAGTGGTTTCTCCTAGCGAGCTTTAAGGATTTTGTAAGTGCATCTAGTGCCACCCCTAGTTGGTTTTGGAGTATTAACGACAAACCTAGTTGAGGGACTAATGTGTTTGTGAGAATTGCTGGATAACACATGTAGAAGTCCCTCATTGATTCAGTTTTACTACCAGAGATGACCCCTAAAAATTTATGAAGACATTGAAGCCAAAGGTGGTATATGAAGATATTCACATTGAAGACTATGACAAAAGAAGACACGTTATGAAGCCTATGGAGCTCGAAGACTTAGATCTTTCGTAGTTCCTTTTCTTTTGTGTTGAGTCATAGGAACCACCGTACTGTTAAGTGGGGTCCAGGAGAACCAGTCAGAATGACTGAAGTGATGCCTAAACCAAAAACCTATGTCTTCGAGTGAAGACAATGAGAGCGAATCTTGTCCAGAGCCGGACAAGTCAGCTTTGGTTGTAGCCCAAGTAAAGTTGCCATGAGAGTTTGAAATCCGACCGTTGAGACACGTGTCAGTTACTTAGTGACCCAGGGTCATTTCGGACAAATCAGGTCGGGTTGCCAAGTGGCTATAAATAGCCCACCCCCTACAACCATAAATGGTTGGCTGCTCAGATTTCAGTGCACGGCTTTTGTTGTTTGAGAGCAACCCACCTCGAAGCCTTTGAGAGAAAATTCCTAGCGAGGAGAAAAGCCCTAACCACCCAGAGCCAGAGAACATTGGGCATCACTTAAGTCTTCTTGTCTGTGTGATCTGAAGACTTATTACACTTGAGGACTATGAATCCTCCAGACGGTTAGGCGTCGCGTTCAGAGCATCCAAGAGACATTGTGGATTGCCAGTGAACGAAGTCTGTGAAGGTTTGGGAGTCTACCTTGAAGACTTACCAGAGTGATTGAGCGAGGACTATGTGACCTTAGCTCAAGGAGAATACAGTGAGGACTTTGTGTCCTGAGCTGCGTGTTCAGGACTGGGTGTCCGGGACTGGGTGTCCTAAGGTTTAAATACCTAGCCGCTCCAACCAGACGTACAGTTGTCACAGCAACTGGAACTGGTCCAACACATCTTTGTCTTCAACGAGTCACCGGTTTCATCTTCACCTCCTTTTTCTTACTGTTACTCATTGTGAAGTCATTGCATGCTTGATCTATCTTTTGTCTTCACAACGTGAATGTATGATCTGTTTGGCTTCATAACTTCTTCCTACCTGATCCTTATTACACTGCAGCTGTTTGTCATTGTGCTTTCACTCTATTGAATACTTGACCATGGCTTGCCTAGTGTAATCTAACTTCCGCTGCATAGTAATAGGCAAAATCTTCGCTGTTTGTCCTCCTCGTAGCTGTCGAGGTTGGCCTTCTGCTGCGCCAATTCGCCTTCTCTTGCGGACTGCTTCTCGGCGGCCAGCCTTTGTTCCTCCTCAGCTTCAGCCTTCTCGAGAAGGAAGGCCGTGCGCTCCTCGGCAAGTCGCTCCCGTTCCTGTGCCAGGGACCGGAGAGCTTCTTGATTGTGGCCCCGGAGCTCCTCCGCGCGCTTCTCCATATCAACTCCCGCCTTCGCGACAAGCGCTTCCCGGGAAGCCAGCTTGGCTTGCCGTGCGCGGTAGAGTGATAGCAGCTTCCGCAGCAGCTGCTCCTCCTCAGGCTCGCCACTGCTGCTGCTGGGCGCGTCGACCAACGACAGTCCAGCGGAGGCGAGCACCTCCCCATCGAAAGTTTCCCCCTCGACCGGCGCCCTGGAGCTCGACGCCCAGGGTAGCTTGATGAATATATCATCGCCGGCCTTCAAGTAGGCGTCGGGCCCCGCAGCAGCGGCAGAGGAATCGGCGGTCGGCGCAGCGCCTGGCGCTCCTGCGGCCTCAGGGTCGTCAATGCGATCGCCCGACCCCTCACCGGCTTCTGCAGCGGCGGCCTTGGCGGCCTCTTCGCCGGCGGTCTCATCAGCACCGACCCCTTCCTCGCCGGCGCCCTCTGTCTCCATTGGCTCAGCAGCAGATGGGTCTGAAGAACGAAGAAGGGAGAAAACTCAATCAAAAATCCAAGAGAAGAAAATCAGAAGAAGAAGAACCTAAGGGAAAGTTTTTGGACAAGTGAATTACCTGTGCCAAGATCTGCAGTTGTGGTCTCGGCCGCCGTAGGATCAACGGTGCTGCCCCTTGCCGAAGAGTGCTCCCTTACCGGGAACTCCTCCCTTGGCGGCATAGTCGAAGCAGATGGCACTTCGGGACCAGCTTCCAGGCGCTCCTGATATGGCTGCTCTGCTCCTACACAAATCAACAAGCAAGATATCAACAAAGGAAAAAGAACTCATGCGCGCCTAACAGCGGAAAGCTAACTATGAACTTACGCTGGGGGCTACGCTGGGGGCTGCTTTGAGGAGTGGTTGCCAGGTCCGTCAAGGTGGTCTCGGACCCACCCCCTGCTGACACGGTGGGGTCATCTTCGATGACAATCACTGCGGCCTTGGCCCTCTTCGCCACTCTCTAGGCCAGCGTCCTGAAAAGAAAGGAGTCCAGATTGAAGCAAGTCAGATACAAGATAAAAACAGCAAGATTGAAGAACTACAAGAGCACCAAAGAAACTTACTCTTCTTCCTCCTCGTCGGAGCTGAGCGCGGAAAGATCGAAGCCCGGCTCCCCTCCGGTGCGGCGAGGCGGAGGAGTAGGATCCCTTGCCCGCTTGGCGGGGGCGGTGGCGGTGGCCCATGAAGATCCCGCTCCAGTTGCCGCTGCTGCGTGAGGCGCTCCCGCGGCAACATTGCTTGCCGCGGTAGAGCGTGTCGCACGGCTCGGTGGCTGTTGACCCGGCTGCCGCCCCGCTACGTCCGCGGCCCTGCGAAGACGCCTTCTTGGCGGGGCCGGGGGCTCCGCCTGCGGCAAGCTTTCTGAAGGCTCGGGTTCTTCCTCGCCGGCCTCGCTCGGCTCAGCTTCAGAGCCGGCAGGCTCCTCCTCACCAATGAACTCCGCGCGCTCGGCGAGGTTTGCCGCCTCTGCCGCCTCCGCCTCCTCCACAGTGAACCCGAACGCGCCTGCGGCAGCTGCGGCCGCAACCTCTTCCGCCCTAGTGGCAATGCGCTGCAGCTCCTCGTCGGTGGTGTCACAGGTGAGGCTCTTCTGCTCGTCAGCGCGGACCGGCACTTCTTCCAAATTGTCGAAGAATGCTTGCACGACGTCATCCGCAGGCTCTTGCCAAGTTGGAACGATTCCGTGTGAATCGCACAACGGCATCATGGCGCGGATCCGGTCAAGCGAAGAATTATTGCACAATGGAACGACGCCCCTCGGCAACATGAATGGGTGCTGGGGATCGCGTTTGAACAACTCCAGGAGCATTGCATCCAGCTCCATGACGGTGAAGTTGTAGTTGAGGCCCGGATGCAGCCTCATGATGTCCGCCGAGTTCTTGAATTCCCAGGCGGGCCTCCCCTCTCCTGCAGGGGGGCGATGCGTCGGCGGAGGAAATCTGCTCCTACAGCGCCTACAATGAGCCCGGCAAGCCTGAGGCGAAGGATCCTAGTAATGGCGATCTTCAGCCTCTCGTCTTCCGGGGCCACGTTGCTCCAGTCATTGCCGCGCACTATTGGAGCTTGGCGCACGGCGGTGAAGGGCTGCGGATTCTCCTCGACGATCCAGCACCACTCCGCTCTCCACTCCTCCCACTTGCTGCGGAGCTCACCCTCCAAGTACGCCTCCTTATTGCCGACTCTCGAGATCCAGGCGATCCCTCCGGCAAGCGGCTCTCCTCTCTCTACCCGAGGTATGAAGAAGTGGTGGAAAAGGGCAACATTGGGGTGGACTCCGACAAAGTTTTCGCACAAATGTGCGAAAACTGCCATGGTCAGAACGGTGTTGGGGGTGAAATCAAGGAGGCGGAGGCCGTAGGTGTTCATGATATCGTAGAAGAACTCCGAGAAGGGCGGGCAGAGCCCGCAATAGAAGAACAGCGCGAAGAATGGGTACCCGTTTGGAGCCAGTTCCGAAGCAGCGGCCGGGAGTACCCTCGTGCACGGGTGCGCACGCGTCTCCGTCGCCCAAAAGAGGTAGAAGTACTCCCTCAGCTCCTTCGCACCGAGCTGGGGGAGAAGATCGCCCGCTCCTTCCGCAGCGCCGCGAGCCGCTGCGCCTCGGCCGACTTCACGCCCTTTCCCTTGTCGGCTTTCGGAGCCATGGCGGAGGTGGTGGGGGAGGTCGACGGCGTTGGTGATGCTGGTGGCAATGGGGGGCGGAGCGCTGCTCTCTCGGCTTCGAGAAGAAGGGGGGGAGCGGCGGAGGTTCGTGAAGATGGAGTAGTAGCAACCAGCGAGGGGGAACGAACTGCCCCTGTTTCCTCTGCTTATAAAGAGGGACGGGGCGGAGGTTTCGCCCTTCCGAATACAGAACCACCCACGATCTCTCCCACGACGCCGCATTCGACGCGTGTCGTTAGGGGAGAGCGCGGTGGATACGGAGCGAGATCCGGTGTGGCCCAGTCCGCGTGTGCCCGTGCCCTGTCTTGGGCCTGGCCCAACAGCGCTTGGCACCGTGTCTGGCCCAGGCCTGGGGGCTCCTGTCGGTGTACTAGAATAGGGGTACCCTAGTACGTCGAACTTGTGCACGGGCAGTTGCAGCACCCCGCGGCAAGGCTTGCTGGGCGAATGCCAAGATCCTCCGTGGTTCCCTTGGAGCCATTCAAGAACAAAGTATTTAAGCTCAGGAGACAAGGTCCCGGCAAGAGGAGCTTGCCGGGAAGGCCAACCAAGGCACTCCAAGGAACTTGCCACGACGCGCCACGCGCTCCGGCAAGGCAGCAAGGCCCCGGCAAGAGGAGCTTGCCGGGAAGGCCAAAAGATGTTGGGGAAACTGAATCCACGAACACCTATGGGGCCGGCGGACCGAGCCACTTTTGGTTCGGCGGGGGGCGGAGATCGCACGAAGAGCAGATCAAGGCGAAGCACACGAGCAGTTTACCCAGCTTCGGAGCTCTCCGGAGAGATAACACTCCTACTGCTGCTTGTTTGATTATCTTATGTTCTTGCTCGCGAGAGCTAAGTGTTTTCTGGCTTACGAATGACTCGAACCTCGCGAACCCCCTCTACGTTGCGCATGGGCCTCCTTTTATACGCTAAAGGGGTCATCGACAGGTGGCAACGCAGAGAAGGGTACAAATGTAAAAAGTGAGGTGGTTGGTACAGTTACTTGTATAGTGCACCCTACCTAACCCTGATGGCAGGGGACAAGGGCATTAAATGCCCGTCTGAGTCGCCCAAACAGTGCAGAAAAGGACCGTTAGGGGCGCCACCGTTCGCCACGATGGCGATCTTGTCAGCTTCGCATGCCACTGCGCACCGCTGGTGCACAGCCTCCCGCCACGTGCGCCTGGAGAGGCCCCCAGAGCGACACGTTGGTGGATGCGCTGGAGCGTGGGGCACAGAGTGGCCGCCTGCCGCGGCAAGCGCCTTGCCGCTCCTGTTATCTTGTCGGGTCCGGAAGCTTGTCGTTCACCGGGCCTCGAGGTGCCTTGGTTGGCCTTCCCGGAGAAAAATCAATCAAAAATCCAAGAGAAGAAAATCAGAAGAAGAAGAACCTAAGGGAAAGTTTTTGGACAAGCGAATTACCTATGCCAAGATCTGCAGTTGCGGTCTCGGCCGCCGCAGGATCAACGGTGCTGCCCCTTGCCGGAGAGCGCTCCCTTACCGGTAACTCCTCCCTTGGCGGCGTTGTCGAAGCAGATGGCACTTCGGGACCAGCTTCCGGGCGCTCCTGATATGGCTGCTCTGCTCCTACACAAATCAACAAGCAAGATATCAACAAAGGAAAAAGCACTCATGCGTGCCTGACAGTGGAAAGCTAACTATGAACTTACGCTGGGGGCTGCGCTGGGGGCTGCTTTGAGGAGTGGTTGCCGGGTCCGTCAAGGTGGTCTCGGACCCACCCCCTGCTGACACGGTGGGGTCATCTTCGATGACAATCACAGCGGCCTTGGCCCTCTTCGCCGCTCTCTGGGCCAGCGTCCTGAAAAGAAAGGAGTCCAGATTGAAGCAAGTCAGATACAAGATAAAAACAGCAAGATTGAAGAACTACAAGAGCACCAAAGAAACTTACTCTTCTTCCTCCTCGTCGGAGCTGAGCACGGAAAGATCGAAGCCCGGCTCCCCTCCGGTGCGGCGAGGCGAAGGAGTAGGATCCCTTGCCCGCTTGGCGGGGGCGGTGGCGGTGGCCCGGGAAGATCCCGCTCCAGTTGCCGCTGCTGCGTGAGGCGCTCCCGCGGCAACATTGCTTGCTGCAGTAGAGCGTGTCGCACGGCTCGGCGGCTGTTGACCCGGCTGCCTCCCCGCTACGTCTGCGGCCCTGCGAAGACGCCTTCTTGGCGGGGCCGGGGGCTCCGCCTGTGGCAAGCTTTCTGAAGGCTCGGGTTCTTCCTCGCCGGCCTCGCTCGGCTCAGCTTCAGAGCCGGCAGGCTCCTCCTCGCCAATGAACTCCGCGCGCTCGGCGAGGTTTGCCGCCTCTGCCGCCTCCGCCTCCTCCACAGTGAACCTGAACGCGCCCGTGGCAGCTGCGGCCGCAACCTCTTCCGCCCTAGTGGCGATGCGCTGCAGCTCCTCGTCGGCGGTGTCACGGGTGAGGCTCTTCTGCTCGTCAGTGCGGACCGGCACTTCTTCCAAATTGTCGAAGAATGCTTGCACGACGTCATCCGCAGGCTCTTGCCAAGTTGGAACGATTCCGTGTGAATCGCACAATGGCATCATGGCGCGGATCCGGTCAAGCGAAGAATTATTACACAATGGAACGACGCCCCTCGGCAGCGTGAATGGGTGTTGGGGATCGCGTTTGAACAACTCCAGGAGCATTGCATCCAGCTCCATGACGGTGAAGTTGTAGTTGAGGCCCGGCCGCAGCCTCATGATGTCCGCCGAGTTCTTGAATTCCCAGGCGGGCCTCCCCCTCTCTTGCAGGGGGGCGATGTGGCGGCGGAGGAAATCTGCGCCTACAACGCCTACAGTGAGCCCGGCAAGCCTGAGGCGAAGGATCCTAGTAATGGCGATCTTCAGCCTCTCGTCTTCCGGGGCCACATTGCTCCAGTCATTGCCGCGCACTATTGGAGCTTGGCGCACGGCGGTGAAGGGCTGCAGATTCTCCTCGACAATCCAGCACCACTCCGCTCTCCACTCCTCCAACTTGCTGCGGAGCTCACCCTCCAAGTACGCCTCCTTCTTGCCGACTCTTGAGATCCAGGCGATCCCTCCGGCAAGCGGCTCTCCTCTCTCTACCCGAGGTATGAAGAAGTGGCGGAAAAGGGCAACATTGGGGTGGACTCCGACAAAGTTTTCGCACAAATGTGCGAAAACTGCCATGGTCAGAACGATGTTGGGGGTGAAATCAAGGAGGCGGAGGCCGTAGGTGTTCATGATATCACAGAAGAACTCCGAGAAGGGCGGGCAGAGCCCGCAATAGAAGAACAACGCGAAGAATGGGTACCCGTTTGGAGCCAGTTCCGAAGCAGCGGCCGGGAGTACCCTCGTGCGCGGGTGCGCACGCGTCTCTGTCGCCCAAAAGAGGTAGAAGTACTCCCTCAGCTCCTTCGCGCCGAGCTGGGGGGAGAAGATCGCCCGCTCCTTCCGCAGCGCTGCGAGCCGCTGCGCCTCGGCCGACTTCACGCCCTTTCCCTTGTCGGCTTTCGGAGCCATGGCGGAGGTGGTGGGGGAGGTCGACGGCGTTGGTGATGCTGGTGGCAATGGGGGGCGGAGCGCTGCTCTCTCGGCTTCGAGAAGAAGGGGGGGGAGCGGCGGAGGTTCGTGAAGATGGAATAGTAGCAACCAGCGAGGGGGAACAAACTGCCCCTGTTTCCTCTGCTTATAAAGAGGGACGGGGCGGATGTTTCGCCCTTCCGAATACAGAACCACCCACGATCTCTCCCACGACGCCGCATTCGACACGTGCCGTTAGGGGAGAGCGCGGTGGATACGGAGCGAGATCCGGCGTGGCCCAGTCCGCGTGTGCCCGTGCCCTGTCTTGGGCCTGGCCCAACAGCGCTCAGCACCGTGTCTGGCCCAGGCCCGGGGGCTCCTGTCGGTGTACTAGAATAGGGGTACCCTAGTACCCCGAACTTGTGCACGGGTAGTTGCAGCACCCCGCGGCAAGGCTTGCTGGGCGAACGCCAAGATCCTCCATGGTTCCCTTGGAGCCATTCAAGAACAAAGTATTTAAGCTCAGGAGACAAGGCCCCGGCAAGAGGAGCTTGCCGGGAAGGCCAACCAAGGCACTCCAAGGAACTTGCCGCGACGCGCCACGCGCTCCGGCAAGGCAACAAGGGCCCGGCAAGAGGAGCTTACCGGGAAGGCCAACCAAGGCACTCCAAGGAACTTGCCGCGACGCGCCACGCGCTCCGGCAAGGCAACAAGGCCCCAACAAGAGGAGCTTGTCGGGAAGGCCAACCAAGGCACCTCGAGGCCCGGTGAACGACAAGCTTCCGGACCCGACAAGATAACAGCAGCGGCAAGGCGCTTGCCGCGGCAGGCGGCCACTCTGTGCCCCACGCTCCAGCGCATCCACCAACTTGTCGCTCTGGGGGCCTCTCCAGGCGCACGTGGCGGGAGGCTGTGCAGCCAGCGGTGCGCAGTGGCATGCGAAGCTGACAAGATCGCCATCGTGGCGAACGGTGGCGCCCCTAACGGTCCTTTTCTGCACTGTTTGGGGGACTCAGACGGGCATTTAATGCCCTTGTCCCCTGCCGTCAGGGTTAGGTAGGGTGCACTATACAAGTAACTGTACCAACCACCTAACTTTTTACATTTGTACCCTTCTCTGTGTTGCCACCTGTCGGTGACCCCTTTAGCGTATAAAAGGAGGCCCATGCGCAACGTAGAGGGGGTTCGTGAGGTTCGAGTCATTCGTAAGCCAGAAAACACTTAGCTCTCGCGAGCAAGAACATAAGATAATCAAACAAGCAGCAGTAGGAGTGTTATCTCTCCGGAGAGCTCCGAAGCTGGGTAAACTGCTCGTGTGCTTCGCCTCGATCTGCTCTTCGTGCGATCTCCGCCCCCCGCCGAACCGAAAGGGGCTCGGTCCGCCGGCCCCATAGGTGTTCGTGGATTCAGTTTCCCCGACAACTGGCCTATGCAAATCATCATAACATACTTCTATATCAAATGGATGTGAAAAGTGCCTTTCTCAATGGCAAGATTGAAGAAGAAGTGTATGTTGCACAACCGCCTGGCTTTGAAAATCCAAAACATCCTGACATGGTATACAAGCTCAACAAGGCACTGTATGGCCTCAAACAAGCCCCTAGGGCCTGGTATGACACACTCAAATACTTCCTGAAGAGCAAAGGCTTCATACCTGGTTCCCTGGATCCCACTCTTTTCACGAAGACATATGATGGTGAACTGTTTGTGTGCCAAATATATGTGGATGACATTATCTTCGGCTGCACCAATCAGAAGTACAGTGAAGAGTTTGGATATATGATGCAAGAGCAATATCAGATGTCCATGATGGGGGAGCTGAAGTTCTTCCTTGGTCTTCAAATACGACAACGACGCAATGGCATCTTCATATCTCAAGAGAAGTATCTCAAAGATTGCCTGAAGAAGTTCGGTATGCAAGACTGCAAAGGCTTCACAACACCAATGCCAGCCAAACATCATCTAGGTCCTGACGACAATGGTAAAGAGTTCGATCAAAAGGTATACCGCTCCATGATTGGTTCTTTGCTTTATTTATGTGCATCTAGGCCAGATATTATGCTTAGTGTTTGCATGTGTGCTCGATTTCAAGCGGCACCAAAGGAGTCGCATTACTTAGCTGTGAAGCGAATTCTTCGATATTTGGCTCACACCCCAACTCTAGGATTATGGTATCCAAAGGGCTCAGAGTTTGATTTGGTTGGATTTTCGGATGCTGATTATGCTGGTGACAAAGTTGATCGCAAGTCTACATCAGGCACATGTCACTTTCTGGGACGATCACTTGTATGTTGGTCTTCAAAGAAGCAGAACTGTGTATCTCTCTCCACTTCTGAATCTGAATACATTGCTGCTGGATCTTGCTGCGCTCAGCTTCTGTGGATGAAGCAAACACTCAAGGATTATGGCATTCATCTGAAGCAAGTACCACTTTACTGCGACAACGAAAGTGCCATCAAGATTGCCAACAACCCAGTTCAGCACTCGAAGACAAAGCACATTGAAATTCGTCATCACTTTCTCAGAGATCATGTTGTGAAGGAAGACATTGATATCATACACGTCAACACTAAAGAACAATTGGCAGATATCTTCACCAAGCCCTTGGATGAGAAGAGATTTTGCAAGTTACGGTGTGAGCTAAATATCCTGGAATCCTTAAATGTCCTGTGATCAGGCACACATCCTAACACTTATGCATATGATGACTTAGATGTGCAACGCACAAAGTAAAGTATATCTTCAATCAATGAAGACATACATTCTAAGTGTGAATACATTAATGTGGAATTTGACTTCGGAGCGCCACGATAATTGTGCGCTGTGTCTGGGTCTAATACTTCCTATACGGTGGGTAACGCCACCATCAAACATTCTATTTTGAAGTGTTTCACTCATGGCGTTACCTTGCAATATCTTCACATTTGGTTTGGCTTCGAACTCAACATGTCTTCATGATTATCTTCACTACGTTGATTATATAGATGTATACATACTAGTGTTCTGTCCTCTACAGCATTCACTTATAGCTATGTCTTCTTGGTTGAATCTTTTGAACTAAGTGAATGTGATCGGACCCTAATCTCTCTATGCTTTCTATCTCAAATTCTATCTCTCCAAGTCATATGCATTCTATTGAAACTGTCGAATGTCTTCACTACGTCCTTGTCAGCAGAAGATATAGAGACAACCATAAA
This sequence comes from Triticum dicoccoides, assembly GCF_002162155.2. Taxonomy (NCBI): domain Eukaryota; kingdom Viridiplantae; phylum Streptophyta; class Magnoliopsida; order Poales; family Poaceae; genus Triticum; species Triticum dicoccoides. The sequence continues at coordinate 220,853,917 of NC_041386.1, read as the reverse complement.
GTCCATTTTCAATGCTCATTCCTCCACATAAAATCCGGAGAAACAGGAACGACCGCCCGACAATCCAGGCGTGCGTGGGACGTGGAACAAACCCCAAACTTCCGCAAACAGGCCACGCGTTCCTCAGATGCGAATCGCCAAGGGCACCTGTGTAATAGCACAGTGCCGCCCCTGTGCCTATAAATTCACACTTACCACGGTCAGTATCTCCTTCTTCCACCCTCGCACAAACCCTAGCGCCACCGCTAGCTCTCGACGACGCCGGCGACGAAGCGCTTCGCTGCCGCAACCTCTCCGATGCCGTCCTCACGCCGACCGCTGACATCGTTCTCTCCACCGTCGCCGTAGGTGTCTTCCGTCGCCAAGTTAGGGCACAGAGGACTGAACTGCTCGGCATCATCTCCCACTTCCATCTAGTAGTTCCAAGTGTGGTAAATAAAACTTCTTTTTACAGCCCCTTTTGATCTCATGGTTCTGTCACTTTCTACCATAAGAAGTTTATCTTCACACAAGTTAGACCTCCCAATCTGCATCTCATAACATGCCTAGTATATTCACTTGTGCTTCATGAAGTAGTTAGATTCCTCACTTGTACTGATCTGTGGGTTCTTACAAATCTGGAACCAACTTCTTATCTATGAGTGAATGTCTTTGCACGATGAGGTCAATGTCTTCTAAACTGATTAATCTTCAAAACCTTCTGAGAATGCATATGACCTCTTCCCCTTCCCTCGCACCTTAATGCTGTCATAGGTACATGTCCGTGGGAGAATCCTTCGGTTCTCATAGTCTGCATTCATTTGCAGAATTCCTACAGCATCACATAAATTCTCCTGAAGCCAGTTCCTGTTGGTCCAGCAAAAGAAAGCCTTTGAAGCCTTTGAAAGTTTTGAAGCATTTCAAGTTAAAGTTTATGGCTTCAGAAGCAGCAGCAAGGAAGGGGGGCAGATAGCGACGTGAAGGAACTTCCAAAGATCTGCCTAAAGACCTGGCAGAAATGTATAAAACACATCCTGAAGAGAATTATGGGCAGCGCAAGACCCGAATCCAATGGATTCGACGCTATTGGGCTGAACAATGGTTCAAATACCGCTTCACAACCCAAGAGTATGCTGAGAAAAGTGCCACCAAAAGATCGTGGGGAGACATCTTATACAAAAACCTTGTACCCAGGTCCAGAGATGAAGCTATTGCCCAAAGCTTCTATCCATGCATGGTTCGTGGGCCACAGCCTGATGATGCACATCCGTCGTCACTACTCTGGTGTCATGACGACAATCTATTCAAGCGCAACTTCCAGTTTTCCCAACAATCAGCGAAGCAGAACAAGAAGAAGTTGGGGTCAGACTTCAACCCTGGTCCCTCAGCACCAAGGGCAGATGGCACACGCTACGCAGAACCCAATGTCATCGATCCGTATGCCAATCTTGAGGGCCTCATCACCCGCATCTTAGTCCAAGGGACTGCCGTGAATGACCCTCCAGCTGACTCTGAGTCTGATGAAGCTCCTGCTGTACCGAAGCCAAAAGCTTCAAAGCCAGCCCCTTCATCAAAAATCTCAAGGGCGAAGCCATTGGCAACTGCACCTCCTGAAGACAGTGTGCAGTCTGAAGACGTATCCCGCGTCTCCAAGCCCCAGAAGGCCAAGGTGCCTCAGCCACACACCGGCAAAGAGCTCATAGCTGCTACCATTCTGCGCAGCGAAGCCATTGATCTGTCAAGTGATGAAGATCTTAGAGATGATGCTCTAGAGTAGCTCATCAAGAGCAAAGAAGAAGCTGAAATCTTCAACAATTTGCCTCTCTTTGATGTCGCCATCATCCACAACTTCATCGACGAATGGTTTGCCACACCAAACATCAGCTTCGAAGATCTGCAGCTGCTTGTTGGCCTCAGCGTCGCCTTCCAAGGCGCAATTGCTTCAGAACTTGCCATTGCCCAGTGCATTGTTGAACTGAAGCATAAAATTGATCATGATAAGGCTCAGTTCAAGAAGAATATGGCCAAGCTCAGCGTGCAAGAAGTGAAGAGCATCAAGACCATGTTGCATGAGCTCAAGGAAAATTTTCTGAAGAAGCGTGCAGAAGCTCAGGGCTCACGTGAGCGGATGAAGTCTCTGGCTGAAAGATGTGTACAAGCCTACAATGAGGCTGAGAAGCGCAAGGCACTTGGGCGTCCTGGCATCGACCCCAAGATGGCCGCGAAGAAGAAGAAGAAGCCTGCTATGGCTGAACCAGAGGCACCTAGGCAAGAAGCAGTTCCAATTGTCTTCCCAACTGCAACAACTGGCTCGAAGCCAAAGAGCCGGTCAACAGCTTCAGAGCTCAAGAAGACAAGAACTGCTGAGGCTGAAGCCAGGAAGAGGAAAAGCTCTGAAGCCTCTCCTACTGCCCCCAGCAAGAAGAAGTGAAAGATCAAGAAATCTCGGGCTGCTCCCACAGAGCCCTTGATAGTTCAACCTATCTCTATGGTTCACCCCAACGCAGAACGACAACTGACAGTTCATGAGCCTGCTTCCACAGAGGCTCCTGAAGCTGAAGACATACCAGCAGCCGACCCCATTGCTGCTGAAGACATTGGTCATCAGGACAATGTACAAGATGATGCAGCCCTTCCTCAGTATGAACAAAGCGAGCTCATCAGCATTGGTCGTCCTCTGACGCCAATTGCACAAGGTGCGTCATGGGCGGATCGCCCTCAAGAGGAAGAAGACAATAAGGCCTAGCCCACTCCAACCCCACAGGCGTCGTCTGCATTCCGCAGGCTTCGAAAAGGTCCAAGGCCTCAAGTCTATGCTGAAGACATTCCGGCTGCATCAGCCGCAGAAGACGCACCACAAGAGCCTACTCCTATGCTCCACCAAGAAGCAGTTCTCCAGGAGAACGTGCTTGTGACTGACCCTCCAACTAGTCAAGCGGAGGCTGAAAATGTTGAGGCTGCCACAACCAACACTGAAGCCAATGTGGAGCCCTCCCCACCAAAAGCTTCAGCAGACAGCGAAGCTACTGGTCCAGACACTTCTGTTCCTGAGTCTGCTGCAGGTCCTCAATTTGATTACCATGTTGAGCACATGCCTCATGTCCAGAAGCCAGTCCCAAGGCTGCCAAGGTCCCCAGGTCCTGCATCAGCACCTGGCTCCTTTAACATCAATAGCTTCAAGGCAGACAATACGTTCTTCAACAGCTCTAAGAACCCCTATTCAAGGGAAAGGATTTCATCAGATAGGTTCTGGAGCTATCCTCAGCGCAGCTACTATTCAAGCATCCTATACAACCAAGGTCGCATCTTCCTGCACAAGCGCCTTGATGTTGAAGCCATTGCTGGTCTGCCCTGCTTAGAGGAAGCGCTGGATTGCTTCAAGCAAGTGGGTCTGCTGCAGTTTATAACTGATGAAGAGCACTGGAATGAAGAGCTTCTGTTGCAATTCTATGCCACCCTACACATCAAAGGATACAACAGAGATCCGAAGACTTGGGCCCTGGAGTGGATGACCGGCAATGTCCATCACGAAGCCAATGCATTCGATATCATTGAGCTCACCGGCCTGCCCACTCCTGGCGAACTCTTCGAGGAAGGGTGTCCACTACACACTGAAGCTCTTGAGAGCATATTCCAGAGGCCTAAACCAAATATGAGTCAGATGCTCTCCATGATGAAGCCATTGCCCCACGATGCTCCTTATCCAACAGAGTTCTTCGTTGAAGACTTTGAGTACCTGCCCAGAACCATCTATCACATTATCCGGCGAACTCTCTGGCCTATTAAAGGGCACTCTCCAAATGCCAAGATCGAGGGTGCAATGAAGACTCTGATATTCTGTATCCTTCATGGCAAATGCCTCAACACACAGGATTTCTTCATACGCCAACTCGCTGCATCAGGCTCAGATCTGTTTGGTTTAAAGTTCTATGCTCCTTGGGTAATGAGACTGATCAAGCTTCACTCTGCGATCTCATATCAGCCCTCAGCCCGGAACCATCAGATCTTCTTGCCAGATGTGGATACCTCTGCTGAAGGTATATATCCTGAGCCTGCCAAGCAACCTTTGAGTCTTCAGAATGCAGAACACCAGAGCTTCACTCAAAACGATGAAGGTGTTGAAGCCATCTCCAGGGTGTATCCTTTGGCTGGCACTACACGTGCGCCACACCCTGCTCCAACTGAAGCCACTGATAGTGCAACTGCTTCCAGACCAAAGAAGCGCGCTCGTGTTCTCAATAACCGAGAGCTTCTTGTGGCCCTTCATCAAAAACAAGATAGGCATCACGACTGGCTAAAGCGTCAGATGAAAAGCCTCTTGGTGGATGTTAATCGTCTTCGAAATCTTGCCACCAAGAATGCTTTCGTCACTCATGAAACCTGTCGTCGTACATGGAAAGGGCTATCAGTGATGTGTACTGAAGCTGAACTTGAAGAGGATGGCTTCACTGAGCGATTCAAGTTTGACACCACACCTCCTAGAAGGGCTGTGATGCGCAACACACCAACACTTGAAGACTCTGAGTTTTCTTCATCTGCTGCCACAGTCACTGCCAGAATCATTGATGAAGAAGACGATGCTACATCACTGCCACCTGCTTTAGCACCTCCAAGCTCTTCTGCACCACCAAACACCTCCAACGACCCTGCTGCTCCCGGGAACGAGTAGACACTCTATGTGTTCAAACCTTTTTGGTCCTTGCTGACAAAAAGGGGAGAAGCATATGGGTTGATAGTCTTCAAGCGGGTCCATATGGGCGGGTGCTTTATGTTTTGCTATATTTAGCTTCGTGCTTACAACTCTCGTTTTTGCTTCATTTGGTTCTTTGAGTTGTAACACTAAAACCCGATGGTCGTCTGCTACTTGTTTGCCACCCTGTTTGCGAAGATAAATTCCGCATGTGCGACGATAAATTCCACACTTATCTCATTCTGCAGACGTCCATTTTCCATTATGCATGTCATTATCTTCATATACTTTCACATGCATAGTGGATTGTCATCATAAGCTGAATTGGATCTCCACAAGTACAACCTGCCATGTGCATTTGCATTCCAAAAGCAAATTAACTTATATGCATATCTTCAGGGGGAGCCCTTGAAACTTATGAAGACAATTCCTTATCCTTTACAATTTCACAGACTATATTCCTCGTTGAAAACTTCAACTAGTTTGTCATCAATCACCAAAAAGGGGGAGATTGTAAGTGCATCTAGTGCCACCCCTAATTGGTTTTGGAGTATTGACGACAAACCTAGTTGAGGGACTAATGTGTTTGTGAGAATTGCAGGATAACACAGGTAGAAGTCCCTCATTGATTCGGTTTTACTACCAGAGATGACCCCTAAAAATGTATGAAGACATTGAAGCCAAAGGTGGTATATGAAGATATTCACATTGAAGACTATGACAAAAGAAGACACGTTATGAAGCCTATGGAGCTCGAAGACTTAGATCTTTCGTAGTTCCTTTTCTTTTGTGTTGAGTCATAGGAACCACCGTACTGTTAAGTGGGGTCCAGGAGAACCAGTCAGAATGACTGAAGTGATGCCTAAACCAAAAACCTATGTCTTCGAGTGAAGACAATGAGAGTGAATCTTGTCCAGAGCCGGACAAGTCAGCTTTGGTTGTAGCCCAAGTAAAGTTGCCATGAGAGTTTGAAATCTGACCGTTGAGACACGTGTCAGTTCCTTAGTGACCCAGGGTCATTTCGGACAAATCAGGTCGGGTTGCCAAGTGGCTATAAATAGGCCACCCCCTACAACCATAAACGGTTGGCTGCTCAGATTTCAGTGCATGGCTTTTGTCGTTTGAGAGCAACCCACCTCGAAGCCTTTGAGAGAAAATTCCTAGCGAGGAGAAAAGCCCTAACCACCCAGAGCGAGAGAACATTGGCATCACTTAAGTCTTCTTGTCTGTGTGATCTGAAGACTTATTACACTTGAGGACTGTGAATCCTCTAGACGGTTAGGCGTCGCGTTCAGAGCATCCAAGAGACATTGTGGATTGCCAGTGAACGAAGTCTGTGAAGGTTTGGGAGTCTACCTTGAAGACTTACCAGAGTGATTGGGCGAGGACTATGTGACCTTAGCTCAAGGAGAATACGGTGAGGACTTGGTGTCCTGAGCTACGTGTTCAGGACTGGGTGTCCGGGACTGTGTGTCCTAAGGTTTAAATACCTAGCCACTCCAACGAGACGTACAGTTGTCACAGCAACTGGAACTGGTCCAACACATCATTGTCTTCAATGAGTCACCGGTTTCATCTTCACTTCCTTTTTCTTACTGTTACTCATTGTGAAGCCATTGCATGCTTGCTCTATCTTTTGTCTTCACAACGTGAATGTATGATCTATTTGGCTTCATAACTTCTTCCTACCTGATCCTTATTACACTGCAGCTGTTTGTCTTTGTGCTTTCACTCTATTGAATACTTGACCATGGCTTGCCTAGTGTAATCTAACTTCCGCTGCATACTAATAGGCAAAATCTTCGCTGTTTGTCTTCATAACTCCCATGTTTTGAAGACTTTCATAAAAATCGCCTATTCACCCCCCCCTCTAGTCGATATAACACACTTTCAGATTTTCCGCCTGGTGTGGAATGGCATCTGAGATCTAGTCCCTTTATATAGATGCCTTTTATGGCTAGGGTGTTATGTGCAAAAAATACTATGACATTTTGTATTCGTTCGACACGTGGAAGCAGAAGGGACGGAGGCACGGGAGCCAAAAGGTATGACATTAAATGAAAAGCCAAATATAACTCTTCAGGTCAGATGCTTTGAAGTATTCGTAGGAGGAACCCTCCTTGGAATGCCGAAGATAACCTACGTGCCGGACACGCCATCATTGAAGCCTGGTTCGTTGGCTACTGAGGGAGTCCTAGATTAAGGGGACCTCGGGCGTCCGGGCTATATGACATGGGCCGGACTAATGGGTCGTAAAGATACAAGACAGAAGACTTCCTCCCGTGTCCGGATGGGACTCTCCTTGGCGTGGAAGGCAAGCTTAGCATGCGGATATGAATATTCCTTTCTCTGTAAACTGACTCTGTACAACCCTAGCCCCCTCCGGTGTCTATATAAACTGGAGGGTTTAGTCTATAGAGGCAATTGTAATCATCATATAGGCTAGACAATTAGGGTTTAGCCATTATGATCTACTGGTAGATCAACTCTTGTAACCCCTATACTCATCAAAGTCAATCAAGCAGGACGTAGGGTATTACCTCCATCAAGAGGGCCCGAACCTGGGTCAAACATCGTGTCCCTTGTCTCATGTTACCATCAATCCTTAGACGCTCAGTTCAGGACCCCCCCTACCCGAGATCTGCCGGTTTTGACACTGGCAACAACCACACTTGAAGCACAACCCGTCATTGGGACGGGGAGCAGGAGCTCGGGGTGGTGCAGCTCGATGAGGCTACCTGGGTGGTGGAGGAGGCGAGCAAGGTGCAGCATAGGACAACCTTGTTGCAAGGCAGTTGGTTGATACATGTTGTGGGGATCCATAGCTGATGCTTCTGTGCTGACGAGCCCAAAGATGAGCCAAAATCATGGTTGTGCTTCAATACTTCCTTGTGTTCCTGCAGACCAGCCTCAACCTGAATGGCCTTGTTCACCAAGGTGGCGAAGTCAACGAAGTCTTGAACAAGGAGCGCAAGCTTGATATTAGGGTAAATTCCTTCACGGAACTTTTTCTGTCTGTGAGCATCAGTAGAGATATCCTCTTCGGCATAGCGGGACAAGTCAAGGAATTCCGCTGATAAGCATCTACGGTCTTGTTGCCCGAGGAATGTAGCGAGCATTGAAAGCATCTTGGATCTCCAGCCAGGTAATTACTGTTCCAATAGGTTGTGAACGCATGTGATTGTCCCACCATTGAGAAGTGGGACCCTTGAGGAAATAGGATGCGAAATTGACATAGTTGGCAGGGTCAACATTTATAGACTCCAACTCATAAGTGATGGTGCGGAGCCAATCATCATCATCATCATCATCAAGGGGCTGAGTTTAACTATGATAGATAGTAGCGTTGAGGCGCATAAATTCTTGCAGAGTTACTGGGGTTGGCTGTTGATTCATACTGGGTCGCGCAAACTGAGCCATGAGCCCTTCCATAAACTCGTGGTTCAGCTCAAACTGTTGTGTCATTTTGGCCATATATTCGGATGGTGGTGGGTTGTTGGCACCATGGCCACGACCACATGGTCTAACCATCCTGCTAAAATGTAGCAGGGATAGTTTAGCATTGAGAAATTGCATAGACAAGGAATCATTCATGAGGTAACATGCACAAAGAAAGAAGTGTGATAGATACATCATAGTAGTCAAGCATGATACAGATCCATACATAAAGTTGATTACAAGCTAGTAGTGCAAGTTCGGAAAGGGAAATAGTATAGACCAACTAGGTGGCATGCATAAACGTGGTGGAGGGATACAACAACGGGACATCGCGATATGCTACATCAACATAGGGGAAAGCCTCTGATGCCAGGCAACTGTAGGTGACGATGAAGCAGATGGCCCTCGATATGAGGGGCCTGTGCTCCGTGAACACTTTGGGGCAGAACCTGGTTCTGGACTGGAAGAAGAGGTCCACATGAAGGAATACTACCTCCAACAGCAGGAAACTCAAGACCTGGTGGCATCTCTGTCCTGCGCGGGTAAAGGATGTACTCTAGACGTATCATCCCGTTAACTGCTGGCAGCAACTGTGTCAAAGCATCGTAGTGACGAGTACGAGTGTCGTATAACTTGATACGTCTCCAATGTATCTATAATTTTTGATTGTTCCATGCTATTATATTATTTGTTTTGGATGTTTTATATGCATTAATATGCCATTTTATATTATTTTGGGACTAACCTATTAACCTAGAGCCCAGTGCCAGTTCCTATTTTTCCTTGTTTTAGAGTTTTGCAGAAAAGGAATACCAAACTAAGTCCAAACGGAATGAAACTTTTGCGACATTTTTTCTTGGACCAGAAGACATCCAGAGAACTTGGAGTGTACGTCAGGAAAGCCACGAGGCAACCACAAGGTTGGAGGGCGCTCCCGCGGGGTAGGGTGCGCCCCCACCCTTGTGGGCCCCTCTTTACTCCACCAACCTATTTCTTCCGCCTATATATTCTCAAATACCCCCAAAACCTTCTAGGGGATCCACGAAACCACTTTTCCACTGCTGCAACCTTCTATACCCATGAGATCCCATCCAGGGGCCTTTTCCGGCGTCCTGTCGGAGGGGGATTCGATCACGGAGGGCTTCTACATCAACACCGTTACCTCTCCGATGAAGCGTGAGTAGTTTACCACAGACCTATGGGTCCATAGCTAGTAGCTAGAAGGCTTCTTCTCTCTCTTTGATTCTCAATACCATGTTCTCCTCAATGTTCTCGGAGATCTATTCAATGTAATACTTTCTTGCGGTGTGTTGGTCGAGATCCTGTCGGCGTTCTAGGAATGGGGGTACCCAGACTTGTCTGCCTGCGGCCCACGGCGTGGCTCCATCGATGGCCCGGTACAACCCAGCTTCAGCATCAACAACTCAAGACCCTAGCGAGGGGCAAAGCCTCGCGAGGCGGACGACACGAAGGCCTCCACGAGGAGTATTCTCTCCAGGCTAGCTCCCGAGGAGCAGATAATTCTATGCAAGGCTCACCTCGTGAGGTTGGGATGACGTGAGCCATGATGACCAAGGCCGTGCGGGCATCGTGTACTAGTTTCCTCTTTGGTTCTAAGGAGGAAAGCGCAGGCCCGGTGCCCTGACGAATCAGCCAAAGGTTTCCATTCCGTTGGAACAAGACCGAGACCGCCAGGATGGTAGGACGGAGGTCATCGCTGAGCCCACCACGGTGTCACGACCAGAGGCTTTTGCAGGCAAAGACTACTTTTGTCAGGATAGCATGTACTAGTTGTTTCCCTTTGAATTTGGCCGTTGCGGGATCCCTTCCCGCCTTCATTTGGGAAGAGGACTAAGGCCCCTATAAATAGGACTTAGCCACCACCACAGGGGGGACAAATCATTCACATCATCCTCACACCCACCAGTCATCGAGCACAAGAAAACTCCTCCTCTCGAGGTGGTTCTCCCACTATACTAGTTCATACTCAGGCCCTCGAGGCCAATCGACCACAAAGCAGGAGTAGGGTTTTATAGCGCAAGGTGGCCCGAACCTGGGTAAACTGCTATGTCTCTTTTCCATTCAGTTCGTCGGGCTAGGCTATGAGATTAGTTAGTAGGCAGACTAGGGAGGACGAGTTCTTCACACGGACAACAGAGTTCGAACCTCTCAAGGGTCTGCGGGACCCGAAATCAGACATTTGGCGCGCCAGGTAGGGGTGCGCCGAAGATCCGCCGCTCTGTCCACTCTGCTCCACTATCAGCTCTCATGGCGGAAGCTCCTCCATCGACCAAATCGACGCGCACCTTCGGAGGAGCCAAGGGCCTTCGAGCTTTCACACCCGCCCTACGACGGGTGCAGTGGCCACCCAAGTTTAGGTCGGAGCTGCCGCCACCCGGCAAGTTTTCTCCATGCGTACGAGGAGGCTGTGTGGGCAGCCAGCGGTGACGACAAGGTCATGGCCAACTAGCTCCCCATGGCACTTGAAGGCATGCCGTGCGCCTGGCTACTCAGCCTGCCAGGATCTTCTGTGCCTCCTGGGAGGAGCTACACGGCCTCTTCGTCACGTGCTTCACGGCACCGGCATTCCACGCTGTCGCAGCCCTCCTCGGTGGTTCGCAGGTGCCACCCTCAGGTCGCCACATCAAGCAATTCTTTCACTAGGCGAGCGCGCCCCACGGGAAGCAGGCGGTATTGCCAGGTTGGGCAGCCCCAAAGGCAGACCTCATCTTCGACTCCGGCGACAACCCCGTGGTCACAGCCGGCGCCGGTGCACTCCCGATGCTCTGCACCCCCACCATCTGCAACGTGGCTGTCACCAAAACTCTCATCGACGGTGGAGCCGGCCTCAACGTCCTCTCAGTGGAAGCATTTGGCTTGCTTCATGTGCCCCATGTCCGGCTCCACCCTACGAAGCCCTTCTCTGGGTTGTCGATGGATCCACCAGCACCCTCGGGCAGATCCGCGGCCCCATCACCTTCAGCACCCACGACAACTACTGCACCGAGCTTATCGAGTTCGACATCGCTCGCATCAGCCTCCCGTACAACGCCATCCTTGGGTACCCGGCCCTGGACAAGTTCATGGCAGCGACTCACCCTGCCTACAAGTTCATGAAGGTGCCAGGAAGCAGCGACGTCCTCACCGTGGCAAGAGACACCAAGGACACGCTGATGGCCCTCAAGCTCGCCTTTAGGGCCGCAGCAGCAGCGCGCCCGGCCGAGGGGGGGGGCAGAGGTCTCGGGGACTGCGCCAGCAAAGAAGAAGCGGTTGTTCTCTCAAGATTGGGCTGAGACAAAGCAGGTGTCTGTTGATGAAGATGGGGCATCGGGTGCCACCTTCACCATAGGTGCCAACCCCTCCCCAGATCAAGAAAAGGCATTGGTCGACTGCTTACGCGCGAACAAGGAAGTGTTCTCATGGGAGCCCAAGGACCTGGTTGGGGTCCCGAGGGGAATAATTGAGCGTCACTTAAGGGTGTGCCCCAATGCACGACCGGTGAAGCAGAAGGCGCGGCGGCAGTCCAAAGAGAAGCAGTCATTCATCGTCCAAGTGACCCACAAGCCGCAATACACTGGTGTAATTCGGGAGGTGCAGTACCCAGAATGGTTGGCGAACCCGGTCATCGTCCCCAAGAAGGGCGGAAAGGAGCGCATGTGTGTCGACTTCACCAACCTCAACAAGGCTTGCCCTCAAGACCCCTTTCCACTTCCACGTATCGATTAGATCGTTGACTCCACCGCCGAGTGTGACCTGCTATGTTTCCTGGATGCATTCTCCGGCTATCACCAAATCAAGATGGTGGTGTAAGATGTTGAGAAGACGGCTTTCCTGACCCCATCCGGGGTGTATTGCTACAATTTCATGCCATTTGGGCTGCACAACGCCGGAGCAAACTTCCAACGGCTGATGCACATCGCTCTGGGCTGACAGCTCGGGAGGAACGCCGAGGCCTACGTCGATGACATAATGGTGAAGTCTTGGGAGGCGAGGACCCTTATCGAGGACCTGGAAGAAACATTTACTAGTCTACGCAAGGTGGATCTGTGGCGGATCTGTGGCTCAACCCAGAGAAATGTGTGTTTGGCATCTCCTCTGGCAAGCTGTTGGGCTTTCTTGTGTCGCACAGGGGAATCGAGGCAAACCCAGAGAAGGTCAAGGGAAGAGAAAGGATGAGCCCTCCACAAACTCTCAAGGAAATGCAAAAGCCGGCGGGCTATGTGACCTCGCTTGGGCGCTTCATCTCCAAGCTGGAGGAATGCGCCCTCCCATTCTTCAAGATGATGAAGAAGAAGGGGTTGTTCGAGTGGACCCCAGAGGAAGATGCGGCATTCCAAGACCTCAAGAGATACCTCACCAGCCCACCGGTGATGGTAGCACCGTGTCCTCTTGAGACCCTGGTGCTTTACCTGGCCGCTACACCTCACTCAGCCAGCGCAGCGCTGGTGGCGGTTCAGGAGGAGCGCCAAGCCAAGGGCCCGCCCAGCAATGCCACACACGCGGTCAAGACGATGCAGCTTCAGGACAGCGTTCCTGAGGCCTCAATGGCACCAATGGATGACCAAGCTCCTCAAGACGGCGCTCCTAAGACCTTGGCTACCCCAAAAAATGGCCAAGCTCCTGAGCCCCTCCAGCCTCAGGAGGTACAAGACCCCACCGGCACTTCTGCCCTCGTGGAGCACCCGGTGTACTTTGTTAGCACGGTACTATGCGACGTGCGAGCGCCCTACCCCATGCTGCAAAAGCTCAGGCCCGCACTCCTTGTCGTCTACGCAAGATGCGCCACTACTTCCAAGGCCACCCCATCAAAGTCATCTCGGCTTAACCACTGGAAAGAGTGCTCACGATCCCCAATGTTGCGGCAGTGTTGCCGAATGGAACATCGAATTGCAGGCTTTCCAGTTGGAGCTCAGCACCACTAGGGTCATCAAGGGCGCTGCACTCGCTGACCTCGTGCCGGAATGGACTGACGTTCCCAGCCCTGAAGCAGGCGAGGACCAATCCCTCTCACCAGGAAGCGAGGCACCAGATGGCTGGGTCATGTACTTCGATGGCGCCTTCATGCATCAGGGCACAGGGGCTGGAGCCATGCTCATCTCACCCACCCAAGACAAGCTCTACTATGCCGTGGAGGTCTGCTTCCAGCAGGGCGAGAAGGTCTCCAACAACATCGCAGAGTACAAAGGCTTGATCGCCGATCTCAAGGTTGCGGCAGCCTTGGGAGTGAAGCGCCTCACTATCAAGGGCGACTCCCAGCTCCTCGTCAACTTTTCCAACAAAGTAAACGAGCCGAAGGACGAACACATGGAGGCATACCTTGCGGAGGTACGCAAAATTGAGAAACAATTCTTGGGTCTGGAACTGTAGCATGTGCCGCACGGCACGAACAAGGAAGCTGACGATATCGCTAAGAGGGCGTCTCGGCACCTGTCTCAGGAGCCTGCCGTCTTCGAGGAGTGGCTCTTCAAGCCTTCAGCAGCCCCTCCTGCCGTGAAAACAACATCGCCTCAGGAGGACCTCCCCCCAGCATCCCTCTCGGGAGCCCCTACTTGCGGGCCAACCTCGGGAGCGCATCTACTCCTCACACTCGAGCCTCGAGAGGGGTGCTGGACTGAAGAGTTCAAGGCGTACCTACTTCAGGGGACCCTGCAGGATAAGGAGGAAGACACAGAGCGCGTGGCTCGACAGGCCACTGCCTACTGCATCAGGGACGGTGAGCTCTATGGGAAACGGCCAAACAATGTTTCTCTGTGATGCATCTGTAGGGAGCAGGGGTGTGAGTTGTGGGCCGACATACATGGTGGGGGTTGCGGGCACCACTCGTCATCATGCACCCTCATGGGCAAGGCGTTCCGCAGTGGGTTCTACTAGCCCACGGCGCTCAATGATGCTACCGAGCTGATGACATCTTGTGAAGCCTACCAGTTCCATGCCAAGCAAATCCACCAGCCTGCTCAGGGTCTCCAAACCATCCTGCTCTAATGGTCGTTCATGATCTGGGGGCTGGACATCTTGAGCCCATTCCCTCGAGCGCCCGGGGGCTACCGTTACCTCTACGTCTCCATTAACAAGTTCACCAAGTGGGCAGAGGTGGAGGCCGTCTGCACCATCCTAGCTGGTTCGGCAGTCAAGTTCATCAAGGGCCTCGTGAGCCGGTTCGGGGTTCCTAATCGTATCATCACCGACAACGGCTCACAGTTCACTAGCAACCTATTCATAATATATTTTGCTAACCTTGGAACGCAGATATGCTACGCCTAAGTGGCACACCCCAGGAGCAACAGCCAGGCCGAGCGCGCCAACACGGAGGTCCTGAGAGGCCTCAAGGCAAGAACCTTCAAGAAGAAGCTTGACGCATGTGGCAGGGGCTGGCTGGACGAGCTCCAGTCCGTGTTGTGGTCCATGCGCACCACCGCGACCAAGCCAACAGGTGAAACTCCATTCTTCCTTGTCTATCGAGCTGAAGCAGTTCTCCCTCACGAGGTCAGGCATCGATCCGCGCTAGTCTTGGCGTTTGATGAGGCACACCAGGATGCCTCGCGGGGGATGGACCTCATGCTAGGGGAGGAACGCCACCGTCAAGCCACGCTCCAAGTAGCAAGGTACTAGCAGGAGTTGCGGCGGTACCATTGCCGTAGTGTCTGCTCTAGGACGCTCGAGGTGGGTGATCTCGTCCTGAGGTAGGTGTTCTCCGGGGAGGGGCTGCATAAGCTCTCACCCATTTGGGAGGGCCCGTTTAGGATCGTCCGTGACTCCATACCTGGTGTCGCGCGCCTGGAAACGCAGGACGGGATCCCCATCCAGAACACCTGGAACATCCGGCACCTCTGGAAGTTCTACCCATGAAGCAAGGCCCCGTGCCTATGAAGGTCTCTGCTCGTGACACTCTCACGTAATAATTAGTGGGGCTGTACACGCCCCGGAGTCTCCTGAGTGTCGCTCGCGGGCCTCACGGGGGCTCCCTCCCACATCCTAGCGGCAGTGTCGGGGGAAACTGATCCTCGAACACCTATGGGGCCGGCGGACCGGGCCCCTTTCGGTTCGGCGGGGGGCGGAGATCGCACGAAGAGCAGATCGAGGCGAAGCACACGAGCAGTTTACCCAGCTTCGGAGCTCTCCGGAGAGATAACACTCCTACTGCTGCTTGTCTGGTTCTATTATCTTGTGTTCTTGCTCTCGAGAGAGAGCGTGGTGTTTTCTGGGCTACGAATGAATCGAAGCGAACTATCCGAACCCCTTCTATGTTGCGCATGGGCCTCCTTTTATAAGCCAAAGGGGTCACCGACAGGTGGCAACGCAGAGGAGGGTACAAACGTAAAAAGCGAGGTGGTTGGTACAGTTGCTTGTACAGTGTACCCTACCTAACCCTGACGGCAGGGGACAAGGGCATTAAATGCCCGTCTGAGTCGCCCAAACAGTGCAGAAAAGGACCGTTAGGGGCGCCACCGTTCGCCACGATGGCGATCTCGTCAGCTTCGCATGCCACTGCGCACCGCTGGCTGCACAGCCTCCCGCCACGCGCGCCTGGAGAGGCCCCCAGAGCGACACGTTGGTGGTTGCGCTGGAGCACGGGCACAGAGTGGCCGCCTGCCGTGGCAAGCGCCTTGCCGCTGTTGTTATCTTGTCGGGTCCGGAAGCTTCGCTCTCCGGGCCTCAAGGTACCTTGGTTGGTCTACCCGGCAAGCTCCTCTTGCCGGGGCCTTGTTGCCTTGCCGGAGCGCGTGGCGTGTCGCGGCAAGTTCTTTGGAGTGCCTCGGTTGGCCTTCCCGGCAAGCTCCTCTTGCCGGGGCCTTGTTTCCTGAGCTTAAATACTTTCTTCTTGAATGGCTCCAAGGGAACCTCGGAGGATCTTGGCGTTCGCCCAGCAAGCCTTGCCGCGGGGTGCTGCAACTGCCCGTGCACAAGTTCGGGGTACTAGGGTACCCCTATTCTAGTACACCGACAGGAGCCCCCGGGCCTGGGCCAGACACGGTGCCGAGCACTGTTGGGCCAGGCCCAAGACAGGGCACGGGCACACGCGGGCTGGGCCACGCCGAATCTCGCTCCGTATCCACTGCGCTCTCCCATAACGGCATGCGTTGAATGCGGCATCGTGGGAGAGATCGTGGGTGGTTGTTTATTCGTAAGGGCGAAACGTCTGCCCCGTCCCTCTTTATAAGCAGAGGAAACAGGGGCAGTTCGTTCCCCCTCGCTGGTTGCTGCTACTTCATCTTCAAGAAACTCCGCCGCTCCCCCTTCTTCTCGAAGCCGAGAGAGCAGCGCTCCGCCCCCCATCGCCACCAGCATCACCAACGCCGTCGACCTTCCCCACCACCTCTGTCATGGCTCCGAAAGCCGACAAGGGAAAGGGCGTGAAGTCGGCCGAGGCGCAGCGGCTCGCGGCGCTGCGGAAGGAGCGAGCGATCTTCACCCCCCAGCTCGGCGCGAAGGAGCTGAGGGGGTACTTCTTCCTCTTCTGGGCGACGGAGATGCGGGCGCATCCGCGCACGAGGGTACTCCCGGCCGCTGCTTCGGAGCTGGCTCCAAACGGGTACCCGTTCTTCGCGCTATTCTTCTACTGCGGGCTCTGCCCGCCCTTCTCGGAGTTCTTCTTTGATATTATGAACACATATGGCTTCCGCCTCCTTGACTTCACCCCCAACGCTGTCCTGACCATGGCAGTTTTCGCACATTTGTGCGAAAACTTTGTCGGAGTCCACCCTAGTGTTGCACTTTTCCGCCACTTCTTCATACCTCGGGTAGAGAGAGGAGAGCCGCTTGCCGGAGGGATTGCCTGGATCTCAAGAGTCGGCAAGAAAGAGGCGTACTTGGAGGGTGAGCTCCGCAGCAAGTGGGAGGAGTGGAGAGTGGAGTGGTGCTGGATCGTTGAGGAGAATCTGCAGCCCTTCACCGCCGTGCGCTAAGCTCCAATAGTGCGCGGCAATGACTGGAGCAACGTGGCCCCGGAAGACGAGAGGCTGAAGATTGCCATCACTAGGATTCTTCGCCTCAGGCTTGCCGGGCTCACTGTAGGTGCTGTCGGGGCAGATTTCCTCCGCCGCCGCATTGCCCCCCTGCAGGAGAGGGGGAGGCCCGCCTAGGAGTTCAAGAACTCGGCGGACATCATGAGGCTGCGGTCGGGCCTCAACTACAACTTCACCGTCTTGGAGCTGGATGCAATGCTCCTGGAGTTGTTCAAACGCGACCCCCAGCACCCATTCACACTGCCGAGGGGCGTAGTTCCTTTGTGCAATAACTCTTCGCTTGACCGGATCCGTGCCATGATGCCGTTGTGCGATTCACACGGAATCGTCCCAACTTGGTAAGAGCCTGCGGATGACGTTGTGCGAGCATTCTTCGACACCTTGGAGGAAGTGCCGGTCCACGCTGATGAGTAGAAGAGCCTCACCCGTGACACCACCGACGAGGAGCTGCAGCGCATCGCCACTAGGGCGGAAGAGGTTGCGGCCGCAGCTGCCGCGGGCGCGTTCGGGTTCACTGTGGAGGAGGCGGAGGCTACAGAGGCGGCAAACCTTGCCGAGCGCGCGGAGTTCATTGGCGAGGAAGAGCTTGTAGGTTCTGAAGCCGAGCCGAGCGAGGCCGGCGAGGAAGAGCCCGAGCCTTCAGAAAGCTTGCCACAGGCGGAGCCCCCGGCCCCGCCAAGAAGGCGTCTTCGCAGGGCCGCGGACGTAGCAGGGCGGCAGCCGGCTCAACAGCCACCAAGCCGTGCGACACGCTCTACCGCGGCAAGTCATGTTGCCGCGGGAGCGCCTCACGCAGCAGCGGCAACTGGAGCGGGATCTTCCCGGGCCACCGCCACCGCCTCCGCCAAGTGGGCAAGGGATCCTACTCCTCCGCCTCGCCGCACCAGAGGGGAGCCGGTCTTCGATCTTTCCGCGCTCAGCTCCGACGAGGAGGAAGAAGAGTAAGCTTCTTTGGTGCTCTTATAGTTCTTCAATCTTGCTGTTTTTATCTTATATCTGACTTGCTTCAATCTGGACTCCTTTCTTTTCAGGACGCTGGCCCAGAGAGCGGCGAAGAGGGCCAAGGCCGCGGTGATTGTCATCGAGGATGACCCCACCGTGTCAGTAGGTGGTGGGTCCGAGGCCACCTTGATGGACCCGACAATCACTCCTCAAAGCAGCCCCCAGCGCAGCCCTCAGCGCAAGTTCATAGTTTAGCCTTCTGCTGCCGGGCGCGCTTGAGTGCTTCTTCCATTGTTGATATCTTGCTTGTTGATTTGTGTAGGAGCAAAGCAGCCACATCAGGAGCGCCCGGAAGCTGGTCCCGAGGTGCCATCTGCTTCGACTACGCCGCCAAGGGAGGGGTTCCCGGTAAGGGAGCGCTCTCCGGCAAGGGAGAACTCTCCGGCAAGGGGCAGCTCTCCAGCAAGGGACAACACCGTTGATCCTGCGGCGACCGAGGCCGCAACTGCAGATCTTGGCACAGGTAATCCACTTGCCCAGAAACTTTCCCTTGGGTTCTTCTTCTTCTGATTTTCTTCTCTTGGATTTTGGATTGATTTTTCTCCCTTCTTCGTTCTTCAGACCCATCTGCGGCTGAGCCAATGGAGACAGAGGGCGCCGGCGAGGAAGGGGCCGGTGCTGACGAGGCCGCCGGCGAGGAGGCCGCCAAGGCTGCCGCCGCAGAAGCCGGCGAGGGGTCGGGCGATCGCACTGACGACCCTGAGGCCGCAGGAGCGCCAGGCGCTGCACCGACCGCTGATCCCTCTGCTGCTTCTGCGGAGCCGGGCTCCGAGGAGCCCCAGCCCGGCGCCTACTTGAAGGCCGGCGACGGTATTTTCATCAAGCTACCCTTGGCGTCGAGCTCCAGGGCGCCGGTCGAGGGGGAAACTTTCGACGGGGAGGTTCTCGCCTCTGTTGGACTGTCGTTGGTCGACGCGCCCAGCAGCAGCAGCGGCGAGCCTGAGGAGGAGCAGCTGCTGCGGAAGCTGCTGTCACTCTACCGCGCCCGGCAAGCCAAACTAGCTTCCCGGGAAGCGCTTGTCGCGAAGGTGGGAGTTGACATGGAGAAGCGCGTGGAGGAGCTCCGGGGCCAAAATCAAGAAGCTCTCCGGTCCCTGGCGCAGGAGCGGGAGCGACTCGACGAGGAGCGCACGACCTTCCTTCTCGAGAAGGCCGAGGCTGAGGAGGAGCAAAGGCTGGCCGCCGAGAAGCAGTCCGCGCGGGAAGGTGAACTAGTGCAGCGAAAGGCCAACCTCGACAGCTATGAGGAAGAGCTCGCCGAGCGCGAGCAAGCACTTGGCGGGGCGCTCAAGGAGGCAAAGGACGCTGCGGCAATTGCAGAGGCCACCAAGAAAGAGCTGGAGGAGAAGGTGGCGCAGCTGGGGGCCGACATTGGAAAGAGCGGCGAGGAGCTTGCCGCGCTCAAGCGTGAGTGTGAGAAGGATGCTGCCGCCCACGGTGAGCTGCAAGGTCTTCTCGCTGAGAGGGGCAAGGAGCTCAGCGCCGCCAAGGATTCCAAAGCAGATCTGGAGCTGAAGCTGGCCACGCTGACGCAGACGCTGGAGGCTGCCAAGGAGCGGGAGAAGACCTTGTCGGAGAAGGTCAAGGCTGACGCGGCGCTGCTGGAGAGCATTGCAGTTACCCAGAAATCGTTCAGAGACACTGTGGAGCACTGGACCGAGGGTCTGGTGAACATTGCCGTAGTCATCAACGAGGAGCTGGCGCAGCTGGGGATGGAGGACTTTGGGTATCCTTCCGACGAGAGTCTTCTACCCAGCGCCAAGCTCAGCCTGTTCTTCAAGGGCGTGGCGACGGCACTCCAGCGGCTCCGGGAGAGGATCCCGAAGCAGCTGGCCGACGAGTCGCGCAAAATCTGCGCCGGGGTTCTCCAGAAGGTGCTGATGAAGGTGGCCTTCCGCAATCCAGGCCTCAGCTTCACCAATGTCCTCAGGTCCTTGCTGCCTGACGCCGATCTGGATGCACTCAAGGCCCTTGTCGCACCCATTGTGGACAAGGTGAGCGAGATCAAGAGGGTCGAGGGCGGACGCGTAGACTAGGCCGCCCATTTCTTCTTTTCCCTTGTCGCTGCTAATCATGTTATGAAAACAGTCTGTTAGAGCTGCGACAAGTTATCTTGTAATATAACTTTATTTCTGTTATCAATTGCTATGTTATTTCCTCTACAAGATTCCTTCCTTTGTATGTTTTTACCATACGCTTCTAGGGAACTTGTCGGCGCAGGCGCCCGAGCCGCGAGCGCTGAGTGCGGAACTTCAGCAGCCTACTGGCGGCGCTGCTTCCGACAAGAAACCTTGTCGCGACTAGATGCAGCACGCTTAAGCTGTTGAGCGGACTCAAAACAAATTAAGGGCGCAACTAGCCACGAGTTGGTTCCTCCGCGCACAGGTTTTCCATACAAAGCAGGGTCGTTCGAGGAAAATAACTCAAAAATTTAAAAAGTGATTGCTCAAACTTTGGCAACTTAGCTTTTCTATCATTTGCTTCCCGGCAAGGCAGGACTTCACTTGAACGACGCCTGGTCCATACCACAATCTTCTCTTTCCCCCCCTGGCAAACATGTGTGTGAGGGAACCTCCTTTTCCTTTGTTGAAAGGAAGAAAGAAGAGAAAATAATAATATGGAGCCCTTCGGCTCGTTATTGCTTACTGGATGTAGGTGCTGCACAAAGTATCAGATTACACATGCGAGAAAGAAACTAATGCATGAAATGGACAAGTTGTGTGGAGCACATGGGGTTTTACTTATGCACGGGATCTGCGCCCGGCTTTGTACAAAGGATTACATGCAACAGCGGCAAGACTTGTACAAAAGGTGGTTGCCGGAACGGGTTTCGGCAACCGTGCCCTACGGGAAAAACTTACGAAGATGTTCTATGTTCCAGGAGTTGCTCACCGGAATGCCATCTTCGGTCTCAAGGCAGACAGCGCCGGGCCTTGTGACTCGTTTCACCCGATAAGGGCCTTCCCACTTCGGCGTCAACTTGCTGGAATTCTTGGCGGACTGAACGCGCCGAAGAACAAGGTCGCCTTCCTCGAAGCTTCTGGCTTTAACTTTGTGGCTATGATAGCGGCGCAAAGCTTGCTGGTATCAAGCAGCTCGTACAGCAGCCTGAAGACGATCTTCCTCAAGGAGCAGCGCGTCGTCTTGTCGCATCTGTTCTTGCTCAAGCTCATCATAAGCGAGCACTCGAGGTGATCCGTATACGAGTTCCGTGGGGAGAACTGCCTCTGCTCCATAGACTAGAGCGAAAGGTGTCTGGCCAGTGGCTCGGTTTGGCGTCGTTCTGATCGACCAAAGAACCACCGGCAGCTCCTCGATCCAGTTCCTTCCGCACTTGTGCAGCTTGTCGAAAGTTCTGGTCTTGAGCCCGCGCAGCACTTCAGCATTTGCCCTCTCTGCTTGACCGTTGCTTCTCGGATGAGCAACAGAAGCGAAGTAGACCTTGGCGCCAAGGTCTTGGACGTACTGCATGAAGGTGCGGCTCGTGAATTGCGTGCCGTTGTCGGTGATGATCCTGTTAGGGATCCCGAAACGGTAAACAATTGACCTGAAGAACTTGACTGCTGACTGTGCTGTCACCTTCCTCACTGGATGCACTTCCGGCCACTTTGTGAACTTGTCGATTGCGACGTACAAGTACTCAAAGCCCCTGACAGCTCGGGGGAAGGGGCCGAGGATATCGAGCCCCCAGACCGAAAATGGCCAGGATAAAGGGATCGTCTGGAGAGCTTGAGCTGGCTGGTGTATCTGTTTGGAGTGGAACTGGCACTCTTCACACTTGGTTACTTGTGCAGTTGCATCCTGGAGGGCTGTCGGCCAAAAGAAACCTTGCCGGAAAGCTTTGCCGGCAAGTGCTCTTGCGCCAATGTGGTGGCCACATATGCCTCCATGTATCTCTGCCAACAGCTTTTGTCCATCTTCCCAGCGAATACACTTCAATTTCACACCGTTGAGTCTTCTTCTGTACAGTATGCTATCGACAAACTGGTACATACTTGACTGCCGGGCTACTCTTTCCGCTTCTTCTTGCTCTTCAGGAAGTTCTCCTGTCTGAAGGAAATGGACAATCTGTTGTGCCCATGCTGGAGCTTGTGGCTCGACAACAAGGACTAAAGGCACATCTGCGGCTGCGGGAACATCCGCTTCTACGGCAAGGACTTGCGGTCCTGCAGGAGCTTGATGTTCCCCGGCAAGCTTGCCGGAGCAAGACTTGTCGGGAGCGTCTGCTTCAATAGAACAAACCATAAGGTTTGCCGGAGCAGACTGCCCCTCAGCATCCTTGGTGTTGATCTTGGGGACTTTCTTGGCGGCGGCTTCGGGGAGCTCTGCCAGAAAGTAGTCGCCAGAAACCAACTTCATCTTCTTGCTTTGTCCAGTTGAGGGTGTTACGGATGGTTGAGTCAACTTGAGCACAAAGATCCCTAGTTCCACAGGTAACTTTAGTGCGGTGCACTTTGACAGGCCATCAGCAATGTCATTCTGAGCTCTCGGGATATGTTCCATCTGTAGGCCGTCAAAGTGCTCTTCTAGCTTCCTCACTTCATCAACATATGCTTCCATCAATGGACTCTGGTAGTTCTTGTTCACTTGGCGGACGACAAGCTGTGAGTCACCCCTGACAATGAGCTTCTTGATCCCAAGGTCTACTGCGATTCTGAGACCGGCAAGCAATCCTTCATACTCTGCAGTATTGTTGGTTGCTTGCTCCTTGGGAAAGTGCATCTGGATTACGTACTTGAGGTGCTCTCCTGTGGGTGCGACAAGCAGCACGCCCGCACCAACGCCTTGCAGCGAGAAGGCACCGTCAAAGTACATCAGCCACTCTCTGTTTGCCTCTTTGACGGGGATGCTCGTCTCTGGAATTTCTTCATCTGGGGTTGGCGTCCACTCTGCTATGAACTCTGCCAATGCTCTGCTTTGGATAGTTGAAGTGCTCTCAAACTTGAGGCCAAAGCTTGACAGTTCCAGCGCCCACTCGACAATCCTGCCTGTTGCTTCTAGATTTTGCAGTATCCTCTTCAGCGGAAAGCGAGTGACGACTGTGATCTCATGTGCTTGGAAGTAATGGCGCAGCTTTCTCGAGGCCATGAGGAGGTCGAAAAGGAACTTCTGTACACCAGAGTACCTTGATCTAGCCCCCTGCAGAAGAGAACTGACAAAGTAAACTGGGCGCTGCACCACTCTCTTCTGCATCTTATCATGCTCCTGCGCAGATCCATCTTTGTTGGGACCAGAGCTTGTCGGTGAAGCCCCCTGCTTGTCGCTGGATGCATCTGCCGTGGTTGCTGGCTCACCATCTGCCTCTCTCTCCGCCACTAACGCAGCACTAACCACTTGATTGGTTGCCGCTATATACAGCAGCAACTTCTCTTGTGGCTTAGGTGTGACAAGTGTTGGAGTGGAGGACAGGTATCTCTTCAAGTCCTGCAGCGCAGCCTCCGCCTTCGGAGTCCATTTCATTGGACCTGCCTTTTTCAAAATTTTGAAAAATGGCAGGGCGCGCTCAGCAGATCTAGAGATAAACCTGCTGAGAGCAGCCACGCAACCAGCAAGCCTTCATACATCCTTGACGCGCTTTGGTGCTTCGATCTGCTCAATGGCCTTGATCTTGTCGGGATTGGCTTCAATTCCCCGCTGAGACACGAAGAACCCGAGAAGCTTGCCGGAAGGGACTCCAAACACGCGCTTCTCGGGGTTAAGCTTGAGGTTGATCTTGCGCAGATTTGCAAATGTCTCGTCTAAATCTTGAATCAGGGTCGCCTTGTTCTTGCTCTTGACCACTATGTCATCCATGTAAGCTTCCACATTTCTGTGCATTTGCGGCTCAAAAGCGTGGTGGACTACCCTTGCGAATGTTGAACCAGCATTGTTCAAACCGAAAGGCATCCGTACGATGCAGTACGTGCCACACGGGGTGATAAATGCAGTTTTCTCTTCATCCTCTTCTGCCATGAAGATCTGATGGTATCCTGAGTATGCATCAAGAAATGAAAGCATATCACATCCGGCTGTGGAGTCAACAATCTGGTCAATGCGCGGCAAGGAAATGGGTCTTTGGGACAAGCTTTATTAACATCAGTGAAGTCAATACAAAGTCTCCATTTCCCGTTAGCCGTGCGCACAACAACAGGATTGGCCAACCACGTGGGATGGAGCACTCCTCTGACAAGGCCTGCTGCTTCCAACTTCTTGATTTCTTCTGCGATGAATTCTTGGCGCTCCACTGCCTGCTTCCTGGCTCTCTGCTTGACGGGCCGTGCATGAGGACAGACGGCAAGGTGGTGCTCAATTACTTTCCTGGGAACACCGGGGATATCAGACGGTTGCCATGCAAACATGTCGACATTCGCCCGCAGGAAAGCAATGAGCGCGCTTTCCTATTTGGGGTCAAGAGTGGCGCTGATGGTGAAGGTACCACCAGCGCCATCCTCCTTGGCGGACACCTTCTTGCTCTCAGGTGGAGCTGCCATTGCCTTCTTACACTTGCCGGTGGAGCTCGATGGTGCGTCCTCGACGGTAGCGCAGCACTCCGAAGAGGTGCGCTTGCTGGAGTGGGCATCAGAGCTCTTGCCGGACTTGGTCTTCTTCTTCCCCCCGGGAGCTTCAGCAGCAAGTGTCCTGCATTCTGCTGCGGCTGCTGCTTCCCGGTTGATCTTGTCGGCACAGATAAGAGCATCCTTCTTGTCGCCAGGGACAGAGATGACACTTATTGGGCCTGGCATTTTCAGTACGTTGTACGCATAGTGAGAGGCTGCCATGAACTTGGCGAGTGCCGGACGGCCAAGGACTCCATTGTAAGGTAGTGGAAAGTCGGCAACGTCAAACGTGACCCTCTCAGTCCTGAAGTTCAGCTCGCTGCCAAATGTTACCGGCAACATGATCTTTCCCTTCGTCTTGCTCCTTCCCGGGTTGATTCCTTGAAATGTACCGGTCTCTTCGAGCTCACTGTCAGGGTTCTGGAGTTTCTGGAGCACCGCGGAGGAGATCAGGTTCAAGCCGGCCCCGCCGTCAACTAGCATCTTAGTGACCTTGAGGTTGCGGATTGTTGGTGAAACCAGCATCGGCAAGCACCCGACCGCAGTTATGCGATCAGGGTGGTCCTCAATGTCAAAGATGATAGGCATGCCGGACCATTTCAGAGGCTTGTGTGACTCGACGGGTGGTTCTGCTGCATTAACTTCCCGCACCCACTGCTTGAGCTGGCGGTGCGAAGCATGCAGAGAAGCACCACCGTCAACGCACAGGACCTCTGTGGCTTTCTGGAACTCCTGTTCATCAGTCTCCTCGTCATCCATGTCTTCATCGTCATCGTCATCTTCATTCTTGTCGCGGCCGCGAGGAGGTCTGTCTCCTTGCCGCTGCTTGGCCTTGCCGCGGCGTCCTCCTCGGCCGGGACGTTTCTTGCCGGATCCACCAGCTCCTTCCTTTGCCTTCTCCTTGTCGCGCCGCTCGTATTCAGCTTTCTGTTGCTCAACAAGCTATTCGACTTTCTTACAGTTCTGGAGATCATGGCCCTTGGTGCGGTGGATCTTGCAATACTGCTTGTTGGTGCCGTCCTGCTTGTCGGCGACCGCCACCTCCGCGGCAACCTCCTTGCCGGAGTCACCAGCTTTGGCTTCCTTGGCGCCACCACCGTTGCCGGACTGCTCAACAACTAGCACCTCTTTGCCTTTCCTCCTTCTGTTGTTCCGCCGCCGGTTTTTCCTTGGCGGGGTAGCATCCTCACTGTCAGATCCTCCCGCTCCTATATTCTCTCCGGGGAGTCTCCTCCCTTCCTCAGCACGTGCACACTTGTCGGCCAGTGCATATAACTCACTGACGTCCCTGATCTTGCACATCGCCATTTCCTCCCGCATCCTGCGGTTCCGCACGTTCTGATGGAACGCGCTGATCACCGCGACAGGGTGGACGTCTGGGATGTTGTGCTGCACACTGCTGAATCTCTGAATGTACTTGCGCAGGGGCTCTCCTTCCTTCTGGGCGAGCAGATGAAGATCACTCTCCTGGCCATGAGGCTTGTGTCCGCCTGTGAAGGCGCCGACAAACTGATGGCACAGATCAGCCCAAGAGGATATTGAGTTGTCCGGCAAGTGCATGAGCCAGGATCTGACGTTGGGCTTGAGCACCAGCGGGAAGTAGTTGGCAAGGATCTTGTCATCCCGTCCCCCGGCAGCCTGCACCGCGATGGTGTAGATGCTGAGGAACTCTGACGGATGCGTCTTGCCGTCGTACTTCTCCGGTACATCTGGCTTGAAGTTCTTCGTGCTGGGCCACTGGACTTGCCGCAGCTCACGAGTGAACGCAGGGCAACCTACCGCGTACGGCAGATCGCCTGGTTCCCCTGGCGCATGCATGTCAACAGAGGGCCCAGCGCGCCTGTCGGATTGACGTCGCGCTTCTCTTCGGCGCTCAATGCGAGTTCGAGCGTCTTCTTGTTGTCGATCATGAAGAACTTGGCGCTGATTGCGACGAGCTCGTGGATCCGACGATGCAGTGGAGTCGCTGTCGAGGTGGATCCGGCGAGTCGGCGATCCTGGCCTTCGGGGTGGTGATTGCATGGTAGTTGCACCTCCGCCCGTTTCGTTGCCACCAGCTCGCGTCCGGCAACCCTGCCGCGGCGGTGACGCGCTCGGCCGCCGTGGAGTGTCGCCGTTGGCGTAGCCGATGAGACTCTGAATGGTGGCCCTCCATTCGTCGATCTTGTCCGACGTCGGAGGGTAATCTAGGAGAAGTTGAGCTCGTGCCAAAGCTTCTGCTGGAGTGGTGGGTGGCAGTGGCGGACGGCGCGAGGAGCGGGACGTGCTCGAACTTCTAACTATGTTAGAAGGAGCAGTATCCCGTCCAGGCGACTGTGCCCCGCTCGTGCCAGCACGCTGGCGTGCATGCTGGTCTTGAGCGCCCCGAGATCCACCAGCTTGGTCTTGGCCTATCATGCGTATGGCACTACAAGTGCCATGACGCTGTTGGTCTTGCGCCTCTTGAGAGTGGCGCGGGACATGTACAGTCGCCGAGGTTTGTGCAGCCTTGTCCTTGGACCTGGCAGCATCATGAGCTTCTTCGTCGACGTCCATTCTTCCGCCGGCGTCCATTCCACCACCCGTTTGCTCCAACGGTGGCGGAAGTGCCATGGACGGAGAGGCTGCCGCCGAAGTCTTCTTCTTCGGTGGTATGTTGATGAAGGGAATGAAGATCTAGCTCGCGTGAACGCCGGATCAGATTCACACAATCTCGACGCCCCCTACCTAGCGCACCAAAGATGTCGGGGGAAACTGATCCTCGGACACCTATGGGGCCGGCGGACCGGGCCCCTTTCGGTTCGGCGGGGGGCGGAGATTGCACGAAGAGCAGATCGAGGTGAAGCACACGAGCAGTTTACCCAGCTTCGGAGCTCTCCGGAGAGATAACATGTCACATCCCTGGTCCTGTTATGCACTAGGCTAGACCCTCATGTGAGCATCATGTTTTAATTCAAATGAAATTTGAATTGAGGAATTTTCAAATGCCTCAGAAGACCTCTAAAAATAACCAGCATTTAAATCTCATCAAATTAGTCCAAAGAAATGTTCTTGTTACTCTATGAAAATATTGGTAAGAGGTAAAATTCAAACCAATATTTTTGGAATCACAGAATTATTTATTTTTGGGCCTTTGACTTAAACCAATGACATATTTGAGTTGAATTTATTTCTATTATATAAGAAATAAAGTTCAAATATTTTTGTAAGTTGCCTGTGACCTTGGACTAGTTCCTGAGCTCACATACAATTTACAGAAAGTTTTAGAAAAATGATTTGATATTTTAAATCAAATCAAAACAAATTGCAGAAAATAGAAAAGAGAAAGAAAGAGAGAGAGAAGCCCACCTGGGCCACTTACCTGGCCCAGCTCCTCCAGCAGCCCAGCCCACCTCCTCCTCCCTCTCGCCTTCCTCCTCGTGCCAGTAGGCAGAGGAGGGACACGGCGCACGCGCCCGAGCTCGCCACGCCACCAGGCTGCCTGCCTGCGTCGCCTGGCCACCGCGACGCCGCGCGTCATCTCCTCGGCGCCGCCCCGACCCCCTGGACCCCCTCGCTCTCTCCCTCTCCCTCGTTTCCCTCCTCTGTCTCGTTCTCTCACTCGCCCGAACGCAGCCGTCGCCACCGACGAGCTCCCTCGCGGCCACCGCCACCCCCTCTCCTCTCCGATGCGCTCCCGAGCTCCGTAGTGCCTCCCTCATCCTCTCCGTCGGCTCACGCGACCGGAGAAGCCCCGAAGCGCCGCCCCGACGCTTTTCCCCTCCTCGGACCCGCCGGTCACCGTCGCCCGATTCGTCGGCTCCGGACCGTCCCCGACCTCGCCGAGCGTTCCATCGTCATCGCTGTGAGCCCCCGCACCGAACCTCCCTCTCCCCGATGCCAATTTCTTCCACTAACCGCGGGCTCCGCCGAGCCCGAGAGCTCATCGCTGCCGGCCACGAGGTCGCCGTGGCTAGAGCTCACGCACGTCACGTCCGAGCACACCACCGTGCTCAGCACCACGCCAGGATCCCAAAACCCTAGTCTATTGCTCCTGTTGTGTACCGTAGCCACCGCCCGCGCCTCACCCGAACTCCAGCCGTCGCAGTCGTCATGATTGCCGTCGCCTCCGGCCACCCTAGCTTCTCCCGTTTGCCCTGTTAGATGCACGCGAGCCTGGGCATCCCGTAGAGCCCCTCCGCCGCTCTTTTGGTCATCGGAGGGCGAATCCCGACGCTCTCCGCCGTCCCTGGCCTTGCCGGCGACGAGCCTCGGGTCAACTTCGGCGAGTTTGACCCGGGTTTGACCCCAGTTTGACTCCCCTGACTCAATGACAGGTGGGGCCCAGCCCTGTTAGTTAATTAGGATTAGTACTAATTGAATTAGTTAAGCTAATTACACTGACGTGTGGACCCAGCTGGTCAGGTTTGACCCGGACCAGCCCCTGTTGACCTGTTGACATCATGCCAATGTTATGCTGACGCAGTAAACCCTTTTCTGGATTTTAAATAAATCTAAACGATTTATTTATTTCAGAAAATAGCTAAAACTTCTAAAAATCATAGTAATTCAACCGTGACTCCAAATCAAACAAATTATATATGAAAAATTATCAGAAAAATTCAAGGAATCCATCTGTACCATTTTCATGCATGTTTGAACAATGTTGTCCTCTGTTTTGGACAAAACAAATAAATGGCATTTAAACTCTCACATATGGAGTTTGAATTTGAATCTTGTATTCAAACCAACCCCATTTAACTTGTTGCTAGATGCATTAGCCCAAAACACATTCATATTGCCATGTCATGGCATGCATCATACTGTGCATTGCATTGATCGTGTTTCTTCTGTGTTTGCCGGTGTTGTTCCCCCTCGGTAGATGCTGTACTGATGATGTGATCGTTGACACTGATGAAGACTGAATGTTATCTTCAGAAGTGCCAGGCAAGCAAAACCCCCTTGTTCATTCCGATACAATCCTACTCTCTCGCCCTGCTCTCTTTTACTGCATTAGAACAACAACGAGTCATTTGTTACTTGTTGCGGTAGCTGAACCCCTTTATCCTCTGCATGACCTGTCATTGCCACAGTAAATAGATGAAACCCACTAGTATGAGTAGGAGTTGTTTGAGCCCTGTTGTGCCTACTCATTCATGTTTTTTGTCATGCCTGCTATTGCTTAGAGTTGAGTCAGGTCTGATTCATTGGGGATGAATCAGAGGTGTGTGAACATGTCCTACTGTGTGTGAGCTAAGTGGTGAACACGATTTGGTAAAGGTAGCGGTGAGAGGCCATGTAGGAGTACATGGTGGGTTGTCTCATTGAAGCCGTCCTCAGGAACTAAGTTCTGTGTTTGTGATCCATGATTCAGCTACTACCATGCATTGGGCTCTGAAATATGACCCCGCTCGACTTCTTATTCACCCTAGTCCTCTGTCCAAGAGTTGCAAGTAGTTTCTGGTGTTTGTAGCTTACTGGAGGCCGTGGATAGCGCTGACCGTAGGGGTGGGCTGTGATGCGGTAGGTACGTGGCACGGTGTACCGGATACCCGTTAGGTATCTCGGGAACCCTGCACACATCGTTTGGGGCTGTGAGCGAAACTCCGGCCGGAT
Source organism: Triticum dicoccoides (assembly GCF_002162155.2). Classification (NCBI taxonomy): domain Eukaryota; kingdom Viridiplantae; phylum Streptophyta; class Magnoliopsida; order Poales; family Poaceae; genus Triticum; species Triticum dicoccoides. The sequence continues at coordinate 220,823,735 of NC_041386.1, read as the reverse complement.
CTCCTCATGGATGGAACCCGAATAGGCGATAAACCTGGACTAGAGACTTGAGTGTTTAGGTAGGTCGTGGTCTACACCCACGTCGGCTTTCGCTTGAAGTCTGCCGAGCACATGTCGTGTGTAGACGCTAAGTGGTGGAAACATGTATGAAGAAGTACACCCCTACAGGGTTAACATCATCTATTCAAATAGCCGTGTCCATGGTAAAGGACTTCTGGGTTGCTTATATCAGTTCATAGACAAGTGAAAGTGGGTACTCTAAAATACGCAAGATAAGTGTGAGTGCTATGGATGGCGTTCTCGTAGGGAGACGGGAGCGGATCCATAGTGGTGTATTGATATGGTGAATATGTGGACTCGTGTGCGCCACCTCAAAAGAGTTACTTGCAATTGTAGTTCAGGATAGCCACTGAGTCAAAGCTGGCTTGCTGCAGTTAAACCCCCACCATCCCTTTGTTGATAATGATGCATATGTAGTTAGTTCTGATGTAAGTCTTGCTGGGTACATTTGTACTCATGTTTGCCTATTTTATGTTTTGTAGAGAGACTTCAGTCTCGCTAGTAGTTCAGCGTGGACTTTGATGTTTAGCTTGTTACCTCAGCTATGATCTTGTGCCCTCGGCAGGATCTGGTAGATAGTCAGGCTTCTCAGCCTTTTTCATTTATAGATGTCTGTACTCAGACATGATAGCTTCCGCTTGTGTTTTGACTTGTATGCTCTGAATGTTGGGTCGTAGGACCCCTGTTTGTAATATCTCGCTCCTCGGAGCCTATTGAATAAAATACTTGAGTTATAGAGTCATGTTGTGATGCCATGTTGTATTTGCACGTATCGAGCATATTGTGTGTATGTTATTGAAATGCTTGGTATGTGTGGGATCTGACTATCTAGTTGTTTATCCTTAGTAGCCTCTCTTACCGGGAAATGTCTCCTAGTGATTCCACTGAGCCATGGTAGCTTGCTACTGCTCCGGAACACTTAGGCTGGCCGGCATGTGTCCTTCTTCGTTCCTGTGTCTGTCCCCTCGGGGAAATGTCACGCGATGAATACCGGAGTCCTGCTAGCCCAGTGCTACAGCCTGGATTCACTCGCTGATGACCGACACGTTCGTTGCTGGGTCATGTATGCCTATCCCTGTAAGTTAGTGCCACTTTGGGTTCACGACTAGCCATGTCAGCCCGGGTTCTCTGTCATATGGATGCTAGCGGCACTATCATATACGTGAGCCAAAAGGCGCAAACGGTCCCGGGCCAGGTAAGGTGGCACCCGTGGGAATACCGTGCGTGAGGCTGCAAAGTGATATGATGTGTTATATGCTAGATCGGTGTGGCATTGAGTCGGGGTCCTGACAGCGTTGGTATCAGAGCTTGACTGCCTGTAGGATTACCAAGCCAAACTGGTCGAAGTTGAGTCTAGAAATTCTTTAGTTATATAAGGGAATTGATTGTGGGATGGAACGTAAGGCTCTTTTTTACTCCTTATACCTTATGCCCTTCTGATCTGAGTCATCTTATCTTTCCTACGGGGTTAAGGAACTAGGCTTTCTCTTCTTTCTATCAGGATCACGTGTTACTAATCCGTAGACTTATAAGATTGTTGGATTTAAGCTTGAGTTCAGTTTCTACGACTTCTGTATGTTAATTGTTGATCTCGAAACCTTGGAATTGTGCTTCTGAGTGGCTATGCCACCATTTTTGTAGCATGTCTCAAATCTTTTTGAGCATTTATAGCCGTTATGCTGTCCGAGTCATCCCAGGTTTCTAAACAGTCTGCTGCATTTGCAAATCCCTTCTTCCCGTTCCCAATGTCCTTTTGGTCAAATGAATCACACAAATTAGTGAGTTGAGGTACTTTATTGCCTCGACATATATGTTGGAGTTAATAATTATGACCCTAAGTGCTTAGGGGATCATCTAGTGGTCTAGCCATGATCTGTGTTTCCAGTGTGATGATTCTGGCCGTCATTATCGAAAGCATCCCGTGATGACATTTAGTTAGTAGGCATTCTATTTCTGGGTTCTGAACCCGAGATTCACCCCATTTACCTCATGTTGATAGTGTTGCTAGTTCCTTTAGGAAATTAGTAACTTTTGCATTAGTCCTCGAGGTCCATGGTATTTTCCTTCTTCCAAATACTATGAACGACTTATGGCAGTAGTTTGTTGGATCAAAAGATCATAACAGGAGTGCTCTCGATGGGTTCTCTATTCTATATTGCGACTCTGCTAGTTCAACTTTTCTGCATGGGTTATCCGGCAAATTTTTGTTGAACTTGGTTCAACATACTAATCTATGCATCCACAACTCAGAAAACCGTATGTTCCTTTGAGTTGTCCCGCTTTGTTGTCTTCCGACCCTCGTCTATCAATTGATAGTCAAGAGTATGCGTGCGTTCATTCATCGATGCCTATTACTCTTGTGGTCCGTCAAGCCATTCCATTCCAGAATGACTAGGAGAAACAAACTCCAGTACCTCATCCATACCCAGGATTGGGTCTTGGCAGTTGTACTCCGCAGATCAAAATACTAATCCAGTTTTTGTTCTGTTCCACCCTAGAGTGTTACCATCTTTATATTAAGATTATCATGGGAATTGCACACCATCCTATGAATTCTTGGTGGAGTGATACTTCTCTCCATCATTATTCATTTCTCGGTTCCCGTGTTGTTATAACCGGAATGTCGACAAGTGAATCATGATGTGTGAAATCAATACTCCTAGCAACCTTGTTGCTTGGTAGTTAAATGGACAATAACCTCATTCTTAACGTGTTGGTTCTTGAATCATCATTCTAAGATTGATTGTGCTACCTAGTCCTTATTTCCGGTGCACCCCTCGATCAATGAGTTAGGATTGTGCCGATCCCTCGTTCTTGTGATCATATCGTCCTGTCATGGAAAGCAAGATTGTTCTCGAGTTTAGTAACATACCGGTGGTTCGTGATTTTCCGAATTCCTTCTCGGAAGTATCACCAGGTTGTCCCCTGACTGTTATGTTGAGCTCGTGATCAAGTTGGTTTTCGAATAAACCACTTTTTCTCCAAGAATCTGTGTTGGATACCCCTGAGCTAGTTTGTTAAGCCAAACAACAACTTGGAGAGTTGGAAGATAAAAGCTTAACTGACTTAGTTCATTTCAAAGGGATATCCTTTGTATGTGTGTGTTGAAGAAAGTTGATATTTCATCGACTGACCCTCGTGATCAGTTAATGGAGCTATCATCTTGTCCAACCTTTGATTTGGGTGTGGGCTATCCTCAAATCAAGTCAGAACCAACGATGTTCGTAATGTTGTCTTACTCGTGGTTTTTCCTCGAGCATACACCATTATATTCTTTGGTCTGACCAATGCTATCACCGTGTTCACTTAACTATGGAATTCCTTTTAAAAGGAAACCCGGATGAATTGTTGTTGAGCCCATTGACAACATCCTTATCTCCTTCATGATTTTGTTGAACATTAAGCTAGTGTTGGAAACTTTTGAAAGCATTTCTTCATGCTAGTTCATGAAGCATATGTTTGGATGAAAGGAGTGACTTCCTCTAATTCATGTGCACTTGGAGCAAGTTGCCGCCGTGGATTCGAGAAAGTCAATGTTGCTTCCTCTGGAATCATCCCAAGTCAGTCATACATATGTGCAAAGTATTCTGTGGTCTGGAGACTTGCAACCTTCATTCCATATGTGTCCCGAGCACACCAAGCCACCGATTGATTTGTTCAAGGAGAAGAAGTTCCTTCTTAAGAGCATGCCTTATGCAAGGACTTCGATATCCTTGTTGATGGTTTCCCCACCTGAACTCGGTAGTGTTTTATTATAAGACTACCACGTGGTCATGCTTGTCTGAGATAGCGTGTTCACATGTGTGCAGCAGTACCAGCTCATGTTTTGGAGCTTACTACCATAGTTCACTCCCCGAGAATCTCGCAACGTTATCTTGTCGATTTGTGTTGCAAACTTTCATTTTACTTTCTAGACTCGATGAGTCTAGAATATTCTGACACCAACCGGATCTGAATCTCAGGCAGATATGATGGTTGGAATGTTTTCCAAGGATTATAATATTGGTCACTCTGTAACCGGTAAAGTGGATGTCGTGGCCAACACACCCCGCCGGAAGACCTATTATTGTAGTATCTTGATTGAAGAAGTTGGCCACCTCCCCATAAGGACTTCGTAGGATTTACTCCCTAGTTATGCCTTATGATTTTTGTGTTTCCGAAGTCCGACCTTTACTTGATGTTCTAGATACCAGACCATTTCAAGGAATGGGATACGCTAGTACATCAAGGAGAACATTAGAAGCGGAGTGTCAAATGTCTCTCGGTCGATCATCCAGATTTTGTTTCCTTAGCCTCGCTAAGGTAAAATCTGAGAAGGTGTTATCTTCCTTTGCATCTGCATCATCCATCATTATTCATCATGGTAGTATGTTGTGTTGCCAGGATCCTTCACACGGAGATTTGTAAACCCTGATGAATATGGAAATGCTCAAGTTCTTGAGAGCATGTACAAGCGCTAGGTGTTATCATCGACACTAACTGGGATGCTCTCAGTTTCCTCGGTTATGCTATAACTTTTCAAAACAGTGGACTCACTCTCTATTGTTGAGCTTCTCCCCCAGTTACTAAAATCATCCCTTGTGTTGTCTTCAACAAGGTAATCCACATCATCCATTCTGGCCCGGAATGTCATTCCACCGAACTCCTCCAAATGATCGATTGTGATTTGCCCTAGGCTGATATGGAGAGTCTCAATGATCTCTATATCAAAGGTAATTCTTTTTGCCACTTACGGGGGATATATATCTACGAGTCACCATCCCTCAGGTGTCTCGATATGGTATCATGGCAACCCAACTCCTCGCTGCGTTGACAACCGATTACCACCTTCTTAAGCGTGAAATTGTTGTCTACCTAGTGAACCTTCGTCATCTGCTTCACCCCATTCCTATGGATGTGTGCTTCGTCTCTCAGCTCAAGAGATGTTGCTATGTATCATTCCGTGAGTTAATCCTGAGTTGTTCGACCTTCGAGAAGAACGATTCTTTTGGGGTCTTTCCTTCCTCTCGTTGTCATGATAGTTGGAGTTCTTAGAGCAAGACTTCGAGACAATGATGGTGAACGAATCAACGTTCATTTGAAGTGCGACCTGGATCGTGAAGATTGTGCTAGTTTGCGTTCCCCCTTCACCTTACCCTACGCTTGAATCTCGGGACGAGATTTTTGTTTAGTGGGGGTGGGTTGTCACATCCCTGGTCCTGTTATGCACTAGGCTAGACCCTCATGTGAGCATCATGTTTTAATTCAAATGAAATTTGAATTGAGGAATTTTCAAAAGCATCAGAAGACCTCTAAAAATAACCAACATTTAAATCTCATCAAATGAGTCCAAAGAAATGTTCCTGTTACTCTGTGAAAATATTGGTAAGAGGTAAAATTCAAACCAATATTTTTGGAATCACAGAATTATTTATTTTTGGGCCTTTGACTTAAACCAATGACATAATTGAGTTGAATTTATTTCTATTATATAAGAAATAAAGTTCAAATATTTTTGTAAGTTGCCTGTGACCTTGGACTAGTTCCTGAGCTCACATACAATTTACAGAAAGTTTTAGAAAAATGATTTGATATTTTAAATCAAATCAAAACCAATTGCAGAAAATAGAAAAGAGAAAGAAAGAGAGAGAGAAGCCCACCTGGGCCACTTACCTGGCCCAGCTCCTCCAGCAGCCCGGCCCACCTCCTCCTCCCTGTCGCCTTCCTCCTCGTGCCAGTAGGCAGAGGAGGGACACGGCGCACGCGCCCGAGCTCGCCACGCCACCAGGCTGCCTGCCTGCGTCGCCTGGCCACCGTGACGCCGCGCGTCATCTCCTCGGCGCCGCCCCGACCCCCTGGACCCCCTTGCTCTCTCCCTCTCCCTCGTTTCCCTCCTCTGTCTCGTTCTCTCACTCGCCCGAACGCAGCCGTCGCCACCGACGAGCTCCCTCGCGGCCACCGCCACCCCCTCTCCTCTCCGATGCGCTCCCGAGCTCCGTAGTGCCTCCCTCGTCCTCTCCGTCGGCTCACGCGACCGGAGAAGCCCCGAAGCGCCGCCCCGACACTTTTCCCCTCCTCGGACCCGCCGGTCGCCGTCGCCCGATTCGTCGGCTCCGGACCGTCCCCCACCTCGCCGAGCATTCCGTCGTCATCGCTGTGAGCCCCCGCACCGAACCTCCCTCTCCCCGATGCCAATTTCTTCCACTAACCGCGGGCTCCGCCGAGCCCGAGAGCTCATCGCCGCCGGCCACGAGGTCGCCGTGGCTAGAGCTCACGCACGTCACGTCCGAGCACACCACCGTGCTTAGCACCACGCCAGGATCCCAAAACCCTAGTCTATTGCTCCTGTTGTGTACCGTAGCCACCGCCCGCGCCTCACCCGAACTCCGGCCGTCGCCGTCGTCATGATTGCCGTCGCCTCCGGCCACCCTAGCTTCTCCCGTTTGCCCTGTTAGATGCGCGCGACCTGGGCATCCCGTAGAGCCCCTCCGCCGCTCTTTTGGTCATCGGAGGGCGAATCCCGACGCTCTCCGCCGTCCCTGGCCTTGCCGGCGACGAGCCTCCGGTCAACTCCGGCGAGTTTGACCCGGGTTTGACCCCAGTTTGACTCCCCCTGACTCAATGACAGGTGGGGCCCAGCCCTGTTAGTTAATTAGGATTAGTACTAATTGAATTAGTTAAGCTAATTACACTGACGTGTGGACCCCGCTGGTCAGGTTTGACTCGGACCAGCCCCTGTTGACCTGCTGATGTCATGCCAACGTCATGCTGACGCAGTAAACCCTTTTCTGGATTTTAAATAAATCTAAACGATTTATTTATTTCAGAAAATAGCTAAAACTTCTAAAAATCATAGTAATTCAACCGTGACTCCAAATCAAACAAATTATATATGAAAAATTATCTGAAAAATTCAAGGAATCCATCTGTACCATTTTCATGCATGTTTGAACAATGTTATCCTCTGTTTTGGACAAAACAAATAAATGGAATTTAAACTCTCACATATGGAGTTTGAATTTGAATCTTGTATTCAAACCAACCCCATTTAACTTGTTGCTAGATGCATTAGCCCAAAACACATTCATATTGCCATGTCATAGCATGCATCATACTGTGCATTGCATTGATCGTGTTTCTTCTGTGTTTGCCGGTGTTGCTCCCCCTCGGTAGATGCTGTACCGATGATGTGATCGTTGACACTGATGAAGACTGAATGTTATCTTCAGAAGTGCCAGGCAAGCAAAACCCCCTTGTTCATTCCGATACAATCCTACTCTCTCGCCCTGCTCTCTTTTACTGCATTAGAACAACAACGAGTCATTTGTTACTTGCTGCGGTAGCTGAACCCCTTTATCCTCTGCATGACCTGTCATTGCCACAGTAAATAGATGAAACCCACTAGTATGAGTAGGAGTTGTTTGAGCCCTGTTGTGCCTACTCATTCATGTTTGTTTGTCATGCCTGCTATTGCTTAGAGTTGAGTCAGGTCTGATTCATCGGGGATGAATCAGAGGTGTGTGAACATGTCCTACTGTGTGTGAGCTAAGTGGTAAACACGATTTGGTAAAGGTAGCGGTGAGAGGCCATGTAGGAGTACATGGTGGGTTGTCTCATTGAAGCCGTCCTTAGGAACTGAGTTCTGTGTTTGTGATCCATGATTCAGCTACTACCATGCATTGGGCCCTGAAATATGACCCCGCTCGACTTCTTATTCACCCTAGTCCTCTGTCTAGGAGTTGCAAGTAGTTTCTGGTGTCTGTACCTTACTGGAGGCCGTGGACAGCGCTGACCGTAGGGGTGGGCTGTGATGCGGTAGGTACGTGGCATGGTGTACCGGATACCCGTTAGGTATCTCGGGAACCCTGCACACATCGTTTGGGGCTGTGAGCGAAACTCCGGCCGGATCTCCTCATGGATGGAACCCGAATAGGCGATAAACCTGGACTAGAGACTTGAGTGTTTAGGTAGGTCGTGGTCTACACCCACGTCGGCTTTCGCTTGAAGTCTGCCGAGCACATGTCGTGTGCAGAGGCTAAGTGGTGGAAACATGTATGAAGAAGTACACCCCTGCAGGGTTAACATCATCTATTCAAATAGCCGTGTCCGCGGTAAAGGACTTCTGGGTTACTTATATCAGTTCATAGACAAGTGAAAGTGGATACTCTAAAATACGCAAGAGAAGTGTGAGTGCTATGGATGGCGTTCTCGTAGGGAGACGGGAGCGGATCCATAGTGGTGTATTGATATGGTGAATATGTGGACTCGTGTGCGCCACCTCAAAAGAGTTACTTGCAGTCATAGTTCAGGATAGCCACCGAGTCAAAGCTGGCTTGCTGCAGTTAAACCCCCACCATCCCTTTGTTGATAATGATGCATATGTAGTTAGTTCTGATGTAAGTCTTGCTGGGTACATTTGTACTCACGTTTGCCTATTTTATGTTTTGTAGAGAGAATTCGGTCTCGCTAGTAGTTCCGCGTGGACTTCGATGTTTAGCTTGTTACCTCAGCTACGATCTTGTGCCCTCAGCAGGATCTGGTAGATAGTCAGGCTTCTCAGCCTTTTTCATTTATAGATGTCTGTACTCAGACATGATAGCTTCCGCTTGTGTTTTGACTTGTATGCTCTGAATGTTGGGTCGTAGGACCCCTGTTTGTAATATCTCGCTCCTCGGAGCCTATTGAATAAAATACTTGAGTTATAGAGTCATGTTGTGATGCCATGTTCTATTTGCACGTATCGAGCATATTGTGTGTATGTTATTGAAATGCTTGGTATGTGTGGGATCTGACTATCTAGTTGTTTATCCTTAGTAGCCTCTCTTACCGGGAAATGTTTCCTAGTGATTCCACTGAGCCATGGTAGCTTGCTACTACTCCGGAACACTTAGGCTGGCCGGCATGTGTCCTTCTTCGTTCCTGTGTATGTCACGCGATGAATACCGGAGTCCTGCTAGCCCAGTGCTACAGCCTGGATTCACTCGCTGATGACCGACACGTTCGTTGCTGGGTCATGTATGCCTGTCCCTGTAAGTTAGTGCCACTTTGGGTTCACAACTAGCCATGTCAGCCCGGGTTCTCTGTCATATGGATGCTAGCGGCACTATCATATACGTGAGCCAAAAGGCGCAAACGGTCCCGGGCCAGGTAAGGTGGCACCCGTGGGAATACCGTGCGTGAGGCCGCAAAGTGATATGATGTGTTATATGCTAGATCGGTGTGGCATTGAGTCGGGGTCCTGACATAACACTCCTACTGCTGCTTGTCTGGTTCTATTATCTTGTGTTCTTGCTCTCAAGAGAGAGCGTGGTGTTTTCTGGGCTACGAATGAATCGAAGCGAACTGTCCGAACCCCCTCTACGTTGCGGATGGGCCTCCTTTTATACGCCAAAGGGGTCACCGACAGGTGGCAACGCAGAGGAGGGTACAAACGTAAAAAGCGAGGTGGTTGGTACAGTTGCTTGTACAGTGTACCCTACCTAACCCTGACGGCAGGGGACAAGGGCATTAAATGCCCGTCTGAGTCGCCCAAACAGTGTAGAAAAGGACCGTTAGGGGCGCCACCGTTCGCCACGATGGCGATCTCGTCAGCTTCGCATGCCACTGCGCATCGCTGGCTACACAGCCTCCCGCCACGCGCGCCTGGAGAGGCCCCCAGAGCGACACGTTGGTGGATGCGCTGGAGCACGGGCACAGAGTGGCCGCCTGCCGCGGCAAGCGCCTTGCCGCTGTTGTTATTTTGTCGGGTCCGAAAGCTTGTCGCTCTCCGGGCCTCGAGGTACCTTGGTTGGTCTACCCGGCAAGCTCCTCTTGCCGGGGCCTTGTTGCCTTGCCGGAGCGCGTGGCGCGTCGCGGCAAGTTCTTTGGAGTGCCTCGGTTGGCCTTCCCGGCAAGCTCCTCTTCCCGGGGCCTTGTTTCCTGAGCTTAAATACTTTGTTCTTGAATGGCTCCAAGGGAACCTCGGAGGATCTTGGCGTTCGCCCGGCAAGCCTTGCCGCGGGGTGCTGCAACTGCCCGTGCACAAGTTCGGGGTACTAGGGTACCCCTATTCTAGTACACCGACAGGCAGCACTTAGCTCCACGCTTGTGAGAAGACAAGACTAGGTGCTAGACGCGGCTGTTCTTTTTCTTGCTTTCTGTAGTGGGTTTGCAACTTCTTAATGGAATTTGGAGTTTTCGTGTTCTTTCTTGTTCGCTGAGTTGGATTTTATTTGTCTCCTCTTGCTCTGCTTAGCTCTCAGTCTTGGCCCAGGAAGAGTGGCAGTTGCCCGTCGCTCCTCCTCACGCGTCACGCGCGTGGAAGCTAGGCATGTATGTGCGTTTGGGTTCGCTCATACCATGAACACACCGCGCTGAAGCCTCAGCTTCTTTAATCCTCACGAGACACTCCCGAATGAGCTCATGGGCATGCGCACCCTCTTAAGTCCGTGCCTCCGGGCAGTGCGATGCGGTGTACCAGCCTCAACCAACCCACACCTAGGGCTCGCGCGAGGAAGAATGAGATGAAACGCCAAGCTTTCTAATAACCCTGCAGCTTTACAACACCTCCTGAGCCCCAATGGCTCGTGGGTTGTCAGGAAGCGAGCCCCGCTAGACACCGCTAGAAAGGTGCGCCCTCGCGAGGCAGGAAGCTGCTGCAAGCATATCAAGCTAAGTTACCCAAACCACACCTACTCGGAACACAGATAGCATGGCATAACATCAAAATAATAAACATAGCATTGTGGCGTAAGTGCCATAGTTCATTACACACCCTAGCGGGGCCCTCTACTTTTTCAAAATGCAGGAGAAAGGAAAGGTTAAACAAAAGTGGCCCGCACAGCCGCAGTAGCTCCTGACGCTAGGCTCCGGCAGCCCAGGACTCAGCCCGAGTCCTCCTCCCGCTTCACTGGTGCACAGCGGCGAGACGACCTGCCAACTTCCCCGATGCAAGCCCGGTGACGTGGCGGCTGGTAGTAGCCGCCGCTACTCGTGCTCTCGCCGGAAGAGGCGCTGCCGCTACTGAAGGAAGCACGGTCTTCGCCAAGGGCAAGCTCACCCTCGGCGTGGTCGCGGCTGTCGTCAAGGCCAAGCTCATCGTTGCTGCTACCGTCTTCGGGGCAGCACCCCACGCGATGGCCGTCTTCCCCAAACACCCTCACATAGAGGGTCGTGAGGCCATCATACTTGAAGTGGAGGGTGCACCTCCTGCTAAGGCCTCATGCACAGGCGAACGCCTGGCAACTGTGGGTCAGGGCCATGTTGCCTATGGCGGTGACCTCGACCCCGGCCCGCGAGGCCCTGCAGCAGCAGCCGTCAGCCTGCAGCTAGAGGCAGTCAAGCCCCGTGGCTGGCAACTCGTCAGCAAAGGAGTGCGGAAGCTGGAGCCAGGTGCTGGTGGGCCTCTCCGACCACACGATGAACTCTGGGAGCACATCCACCAAATGGAAGCGTGGCCGAGGAGGTCGGGCAACCACGACACGCCTCCCCTCATCGTAGGGGCTGCCTCGCCCTTGGCGGCCCCCACCTCGAGAAGAAGTGCCGCCATGGCCAACCAAACTGACACTGGCCCCCGAAGAAGTGCGCCCGTGCCCTAGAGGAGTTACCGCCGACATCGCAGCATGCTTGCGAGGGCGTCCTTGCCCCCTCTTGGGCGGCGGCGAGTCTGGCCCCTCCTTGGGTGCTTTCCCCTTCTCAACAGCGGGGAACTTCCTGGTAGGCGCCATGAGAACTGCAGCAAGATGACGGGGAGAGGAAGAAGAAGAAGGAGAGGGTGGCAAGAAGATGGAGATGAGAGAGGGGGGCTCTGCCCCTCCCCTCATTTATAGTCGGAGGGAGGCCAACCGTTAGCCTCCATGATCCCACGCAATGATGGTTTTCTCTCTACATGCAGCAGAGTCTCGTCAAGTCGAACGGTTGCCGAGGCAATGTGGGGAAGCGGAGACACCCACGTCCCATCAATCGACATGCGTCGACCAAGGCCGCAGGCGGTTAGGGCCTGCGGCGCTCCGCACTTGCCCTTTGGCTTCGCCTCGAAGCCAAGTGCAAGCGTGCCTTGGGCCCGGGGGCTACTGTCAGCATTATGGGAACGGGGGTACCCAAACTTGCCTGCTTGCAGCCCACGGCATGGTTCCATCGACGGCCTGGTATAGCCCAGCTTCAGTATCAACAACTCAAGACCCTTGTGAGGGGCCAAGCCTTGCGAGGCGGATGACACCAAGGCCTCCACGAGGAGTAGTCTCTCTAGGCTGGCTCCCGAGGAGCGGAGATTTCTATGCAAGGCTCACCTCGCGAGGTTCGGATGACATGAGCCATGACGATCAAGGACAGGCGGGCGTCAAAGGCGCCGTGTACCAGTTTCCTCTTTGGTGCTAAGGAGGCAAGCGCAGGCACGGAGTCCCGAGGAATCAGCCAAAGGTTTCCATTCCGGTGCAACAAGACCAAGACCGCCAGGACGACAGGATGGAGGTCATCGCCGAGCCCACCACGGCATCACGACCAGAGTCTTTGGCAGGCGAAGACTACTTTTGTCATGATAGCATCTACTAGTTGTTTCCCTTTGAATTTGGCCCTTGTGAGATCCCTTCCCGCCCTCATTTGGGAAGAGGACCAAGGCCCCTATAAATAGGAGTTAGCCACCACCACAGGGGGGGACGAATCATTCAGATCATCCTCACACCCACCAGCTCATCGAGCACAAGAACACTCCTCCTCTTGAGGTGGTTCTCCCAGTGTACTAGTTCATCCTCGGCCCCTCGAGGCCAATCCACAACAAAGCAGTAGTAGGGTTTTACACCGCAAGGTGGCCCGAACCTGGGTAAACTGATGTGTCTCTTTTCCACTCATTTCATTGGGCTAGGCTGTGAGATTAGCGAGTAGGCAGACTGGGGAGGACAAGTTCTTCGCACGCACCCCATAGTTTGAAGCTCTCAAGGGTCTGCGAAACCCGAAATCCGACAGATCCGATGAATTGTGAATTTATGATCAGCTTATCTATGAATATTATTTGTATCTTCTCTGTATTCTTATATGCATGATTTGATATCTTTGCAAGTCTCTTCGAACTATCGATTTCGTTTGGCCAACTAGATTGGTTTTTCTTGCAATGGGAGAAGTGCTTAGCTTTGGGTTCAATCTTGCGGTGCTCGATCCTAGTGACAGAAGGGAACCGACACGTATTGTATTGTTGCCATCGAGGATAACAGGATGGGGTTTTCATCATATTGCTTGAGTTTATCCCACTACATCATGTCATCTTACTTAATGTGTTACTCTGCTCTTATGAACTTAATACTCTAGGTGCAGGCATGAGTCAGTGGATGTGTGGAGTAATAGTAGTAGATGCAGGCAGGAGTCGGTCTACTTGATACAGACGTGATGCCTATTTTCATGATCATTGCCTTAGATATCATCATAATTTTGTGCTTTTCTATCAGTTGCTCGGCTGTAATTTGTTCACCCACCATACTGTTTTATATCTTGAGAGAAGCCTTTGGTGAAACCTATGGCCCCCGGGTCTATTTTCCATCATAAAAGTTTCTGATCTACAATTTTAGTTTCCTACTTACTTTCTTTGCAATCTTTTACTTTCCAATCCATAAACCAAAAATACCAACAATATTACTTTACTGTTTATCCATCAATATCAGATCTCACTTTGCAAATAACCATGAAGGGATTGACAACCCCTTTGTCGTGGTGGGTGAAAGTTGGTGTTTGTTTGTGCAATTATTCGGTGGCTTGTGCATTGTCTCCTACTGGATTGATACCTTGGTTCTCAAAAGCTGAGGGAAATACTTACTCTACTTTGCTGCATCACCCTTTCCTCTTCAAGGGAAAAACCAACGCAAGCTCAAGAGGTAGCAGGAAGAATTTCTGGCACCGTTGCCGAGGAGATCTACGCCAAGCCGAGACATGCCAAGTACCCATCATAAACTCTCATCCCTCACATTACATTATTTGCCATTCGCCTCTTGTTTTCCTCTCTCCCACTTCTAAAACAATTTTCGAAAAGTTTTGCCCTTTTCTTCGCCCCTCTTCCGTTCGCTTGCTTTTTGTGTGCTCGTATGTTGGATTGCTTGCTTTGTCACGATGGCTCAAGATAATACCAAATTGTGTGACTTTTCCAATACCAATAACAATGATTTTATTAGTAATCTGATTGCTCCTGCTACTAATGCAGAATCTTGTGAAATTAATACTGCTTTGCTGAATCTTGTTATGAAAGATCAATTTTCCGGCCTTCCCAATGAAGATGTTGCATCCCATCTTAATAATTTCGTTGATTTATGTGATATGGAAAAGAAAAAAGATGTGGATAATGATACTTTTAAATTGAAGCTATTTCCGTTCTCACTTCACGATCGTGCTAAAACAGGATTGACACTACTCGCACATCCCAGATGAACTTCAACATTGATCATATATCCACATCAATTAATCAAGAGGAGTTGGAACAACCTTTCTGTATCAAAGAAGTGGATGATGTCATTAATTCTATGCCTAATGACAAATCACCTGGACCTGATGGTTTTAATGACATTTTCATGAAGAAATGTTGGCATATTATTAAATAGAGTATCTATAAATTTCTTCAGGATTTCCAATCAGAGAGTGTGGATCTTGCTCCAGTTAATACTACTTATATTGCCCTGATCCCTAAAAACCTAGAAACTCGCAATGACTTCAGGCCCATTTCCTTGGTAAGTATGCCTATCAAAATCCTTACTAAGCTGCTTGCAAACAAAGTCCAAAAATGCATCATTCTTGTGATAAGCAAGAATCAATATGGTTTCATCAAAACCAAGAATATTCAGGATTGTCATGCATGGTCTTTTGAGTACATCCATATGTGCCACAAATCTAAGAAAGAAATTGTCATTTTCAAAGTGGAATTTGAGAAAGCATTTGACAAAATCAACTATGAGGCCATCCTTTTCATGCTCAAACACCTGGGGTTTGGAGACAGATGGATTAGATGGATCAATAACATCCTGCAGACGGCCTCTGCTTCTGTAATTTTAAATGGTGCACCAGGGAAGAAAATCAAATGCAAATGTGGAGTACGACAAGGGGACCCTCTCTCACCTCTTTTATTTCTTATTGCTGCTGAATTGCTACAGATCCCGATTAACCAAGCTTGGCACAATGGCCATATCAATACTCCCATTGAGCAACCTGCTTCCATGTCATACCCCATTGTTCAATATGCTGATGACACCTTAATTATTATGCCAGTTGTGCCTCATCAGATTTCACATGTTATGGATACTTTAAAGACATTTTCAGATTTCACTGGCCTATAGGTGAATTTGCACAAATCCTCTCTTGTACCCATTAATATCCCTGATGAAAAAGCCAATCAACTTGCTAATATTTTGGGCTGTAAAAAAGAAAGCATGCCTTTCACTTATCTGGGGCTGCCAATGGGGTCCGCCAGACAAAAAGTTGATGAGTTTATGCCAATGGTTTCTAGATTGGATAAAAGATTATCTGGGATTGCAACAATGATGTCATACTCAGGTAGACTCAGTCACCTCAAGGCTATCATCACTGCACTACCTATATTTGCCATGTGTTGTATCAGGGTGCCCTTCACCATCTAGGATCATTTTGAGAAATCTGGCAGAAGTTTTCTTTGGTATGGTAAGGACATCAATAAATTTGGCAAATGCCTTGTCAAATGGAACAAGTTTACTTACCAAAAGATGCTGGTGGGCTTGGTGTTCTAGATCTTAGAGCACACAACAAAGCACTCTTGACTAAATTCTTACACAAGTTCTTCAATGAAATGGATATCCCATGGGTGCAGCTTATTTGGAGCAAATACTATGGAAATGGTGAGCTACCACAATTCCCAACTAGGATTGGCTCATTTCGGTGGAGAGATTGCTGCTCTATTCTTGACAAATACAAAGACCTCACAATTTGTATTGCTGGCTTTGGTGACACCATTTCTTTATGGCATGACAAATGGAATGACAACCCACTGAAAGACAGCTTCCCACACCTATACTCCTATGCCATAAACGAAGACATCTCTCTCCAAAAGGCTTGCATTGAAACTGAGAATGACTTCTATAGCATGTTCCACCTACATATGTCTTCTGTGGCTGTTCAACGGAGCATTGAGCTCATGGCCCTCATTAATGGTGTGATTAGTAACAATGAACCTAACATCTGGAAGTTTAAATGGGCCTCTGAACATTACAATGCTAAGAAGGTCTACCACGAATATTTGGGATGCCTGAGAAAGCTCCTAAACATTTCCAACGGATTTGGAAGTCTGGTTGCCTTCCTAAACAAAAATTGTTTTTCTGGCTCCTTCTTCTGGACAAATTGAATACCAGAGATCTTCTCACCAGGAAAAACTTCTACATTGATAGCTCCATATGTGTTTTATGTGATGATGAGCCAAATGAATACATGAAACATCTCTTCTTCTCATGTGACTTTAGCCAAAACTTTTGGTTATCACTTGGCTTTCAATGGAACACTGATCTAAACTGCAATGATATGCTCATTAAAACCAGAAACAGAACTTAGATTCAGCCCTTCAAAGAATGCCTAATTGCTGGCTGTTGGACAATCTGGAAACACAGAAATAGTATCATTTTTTATAACAAGGTAAGGGACTTGAGTTATTGTATTTCCTGCTTCAAGGAACATTTTGGCACCATCATGAAAAGAGTCAAACCTAGTTTAAAGGAGGGAATGCAAAGCTGGTTGGATTATTTGTGAACATTTCTTCTTTTATGCCCCCTCCTTTATTGTAACCCATTTGTGTATAACAACCCCATATTAATGAAAAAATAGAGTTACAGTAGGGTTTTTACCCTATTGAGTTTCCTAAAAAAACTTGGTTTTCATCTTTGCCTAAAAATAGTATTGATTCATGGAATAAGTGCAAAGATGCTTTTATTTCCAAGTATTTCCCTCCTGCTAAAATTATCTCCCTTAGGAATGATATTATGAATTTTAAGCAACTTGGCCATGAACATGTTGCACAATCTTGGGAGAGAATGAAATCGATGATACGAAATTTCCCTACTCATGATTTGAATTTGTGGATGATTATACAAAATTTTTATGAAGGATTGAATGTTGCTTCTAGAAATCTTTTAGATTCGGCTGTGGGAGGTACTTTTATGGAAATTACTTTAGGAGAAGCTACTAAACTCCTAGATAATATTATTGTTAATTATTCTCAATGGCATACCGAAAGATCTTCCACTAGTAAAAAAGTGCATGCTATAGAAGAGATTAATGTTTTGAGTGGAAAGATGGATGAGCTTATGAAATTATTTGCTAGAAAGAGTGCTCCTACTAATCCTACTGATATGCCTTTGTCTACTTTGATTGAAAGCAATAATTAATCTATGGATGTGAATTTTGTTGGTAGGAACAATTTTGGTAATAACATGTATAGAGGTAATTTTAACCCTAGGCCGTTTCCTAGTAATTACTCTAATAATTATGGTAATTCCTACAAAAATTCTTATGGAAATTATAATAATATTCCCTCTGATTTTGAGAATATTTTTAAAGAATTTATAAGTTCACAAAAGAATTTTGATGCTTTGATTGAAGAAAAATTGCTTAAGATTGATGATTTGGCTAGGAACATTGATAGAATTTCTCTTGCTGTTGATTCTTTGAAACTTAGATCTATTCCACCTAAGCATGATATAAATTAGTCTCTCAAAGACATGAGAATTTCCATTCATGAGTGCAAAGAAAGAACTGCTAAGATGCGTGCTAAAAAAGATTAGTTTATAAAAGCATGTTCTTCTAGTTTCCATGAAAATAATGATGAAGCTCTTAAAGTGATTAATGTGACTCCTATTGAATCTTTGTTTTCCAATGTAAATCTTGGTAAAGATGGGACTCGAAATGAGTCAACTTTAGTTAGAAGGCATCCCAATGATTCCCAATTTTTAGATCTTGATGCAAACATTGATTAAAGTGGGATTGGAGAGGTCAAAACTTTAGATAGCAATGAACCCGCTATTTTGGATTTCAAGGAATTTAGTTATGATAATTGTTATTTAATAGATTGTATTTCCTTGTTGCAATCCATGTTGAATTCTCCTCATGCTTATAATGAAAATAAAGCTTTTACTAAACATATCATTGATGCTATGATGCAATCTTTTGAAGAAAAGCATGAATTGGAAGTTTCTATCCCTAGAAAACTTTATGATAAGTGGAAACCTACTATTAAGATTAAGATTAAAGATTATGAATGTCATGCTTTGTGTGATTTGGGTGCTAGTGTTTCCACGATTCCAAAAACTTTATGTGATGTGTTAGGTTTCCGTGAATTTGATGATTGTTCCTTAAATTTGCATCTTGCGGGTTCCACTATTAAGAAACCTATGGGAAGAATTAATGATGTTCTTATTGTTGAAAATAGGAATTATGTGCCCATATATTTCATTGTTCTTAATATAGATTGCAATCCTACATGTCCTATTATTCTTGGTAGACCTTTCCTAAGAACGATTGGTGCAATTATTGATATGAAAGAAGGAAACATTAGATTTCAATTTCCATTAAGGAAGGCATGGAACACTTTCCAAGAAAGTAAATTAAATTACCTTATGAATCTATTATGAGAGCCACTTATGGATTGCAAAGCAAAGATGATAATACTTAGATCTATCCGTGTTTTTATGCCTAGCTAGGGGCGTTAAACAATAGCGCTTGTTGGGAGGCAACCCAATTTTATTTTTGTTCTTGCTTTTTAGCTCGCATTAAATAATTCATATAGCCTATTGTTAGATGTGGTTTTATGTTTTAATTAGTGTTTGTCCCAAGTAAGACCTTTGGGATAGCTTACGGTGATAGTTGATTCGATCTTGCTAAAAAACAGAAACTTTTGCACTAAGGAGATTAGTTTTCATTTTTAGGAGAAGCGCCATAAAATAATTATTCTTTTTGCAGAGTATTAATAAAAAAAAGTTGCTTAGGTCGTCCTAATTTCTCAGGATTTTGGAGTTACAGAAGTATTTGAAATCTCCAGTTTGCTACAGACTGTTCTGTTTTCGACAGATTCTGTTTTCGCGTGTTGTTTGCTAATTTTGAAGCATCTATGGCTACTATCGGGGGGTATGAACCATGGAAAGGTTGGAATAGATTACATATTACACCTAAATAAAGAATGAGTTCACAACAGTACCGGAAGTGGTAATTTATTTTCTTATACTAACGGAGCTTACGAGATTTTCTGTTGAGTTTTGTGTTGTGAAGTTTTCAAGTTTTGGGTAAGGATTTGATGGACAATGGAATAAGGAGTGGCAAGAGCCTAAGCTTGGGGGTGCCCAAGGCACCCCAAGGTAATATTCAAGGACAAACAAGAGCCTAAGCTTGGGGATGCCCCGGAAGGCATCCCCTCTTTCGTCTTCGTCTATCGGTAACTTTACTTTAGGCTATATTTTTATTCACCACATGATATGTGTTTTGCTTGGAGCGTCTTGTATGATTGGAGTCATTGTTTTCAGTTTTCCACAATCATCCTTGCTATACACACATTTTTAGAGAGACACGCATGAATCGTGATTTATTAGAATACTCTATGTGCTTCACTTATATCTTTTGAGCTAGGCAAATTTGCTCCAGTGCTTCACTTATATATTTTTAGAGAATGGCAGTGGTTTTATTTCATAGAAACTGATGAAATCTCGTACCTCACTTATATTATTTTGATAGTCTTTAAAACAACATCGTAATTTTATTTGGTTTTAAAATTAGTCCTAATATGATAGGCATCCAAGAGGGATATAATAAAAACTTCCATATAAAGTGCATTGAATAGTATGAGAAGTTTGATTCCTTGTGATTGTTGGAGCATGAGATATTTTTGATTGTCTTCCTTATGAGTGGCGGTCGGGGACGGGCGATGGTCTCTTCCTACCAATATATGCCCCTAGGAGCATGCGTGTAGTACTTTGTTTCGATTACTAACAAATTTTTGCAATAAGTATGTGAGTTATTTATGACTAATGTTGAGTCCATAGATTATACGCACTCTCATCTTTCTGCCATTGCTAGCCTCTCTTGTGCCACGCAACTGTCACTGGTACCATAAACCCACCATATACCTTCCTCAAAATAGCTACCATACCTACCTATTATGGAATTTCCATATCCATTCAGAGATATATTTCCATGCAACTTTCCACCGTTCCGTTTATTATGACATACTCCATAATTGTAATATTGCTATGCATGATCATGTAGTTCACATCGTATTTGTGGTAAAGCCATCATTCATCATTTTTTATACATGTCGCTCTTGATTCATCGCACATCCCGGTACTCCGCCGGAGGCATTCATATAGTGTCATATATTTGTTCTAGTATCGAGTTGTAATTTTTGAGTTGTAAGTAACTAAAAGTGTGATGATCTTCATCATTAGAGCATTGTCCCATGTCAGGAAATAAAAAAATAGAGAAAGGCCAAATAAAAAAAGGCCCAAAAATGAGAGAAAAGAGAGAAGGGACAATGTTACTATCCTTTTGCCACACTTGTGCTTCAAAGTAGCACCATGATCTTCATGATAGAGAGTCTCCTATATTGTCACTTTCATTTACTAGTGGGAATTTTTCATTATAGAATTTGGCTTGTATATTCCAACGATGGGCTTCCTCAAAATGCCCTAGGTCTTCATGAGAAAGCAGGCCGGATGCACACCCACTTAGCTTTCTTTTTGAGCTTTCATAAACTTATAGCTCTAGTGCATCCGTTGCATTGCAATCCCTACTCACTCACATTGATATCTATTGATGGGCATCTCCATAGCCCTTCGCCTAGTTGATGTGAGACTATCTCCTTATTTTTTGTCTTATCCACAACCACCTTCTATTCCACCTATAGTGCTATGTCCATGGCTCACACTCATGTATTGCGTGAAAGTTGAAAAAGTTTGAGAACGTCAAAAGTATGAAACAATTGCTTGGCTTGTCATCAGGGTTGTGCATGATTTGAATATTTTGTGTGATGAAGATGGAGCATAGCCAGACTACATGATTTTGTAGGGATAAGCTTTCTTTGTCCATGTTATTTTGAGAAGACATAATTATTTTGCTAGTATGCTTGAAGTATTTTTTATGTCAATATTAAACTTTTGTTTTGAATCATACAGATCTGAACATTCATGCCACAATAAAGAGAATTACATGGATAAATATGTTAGGTAGCATTCCACATCAAAAATTCTATTTTTATCATTTACCTACTCGAGGACGAGCAGGAATTAAGCTTGGGGATGCCTGATACGTCTCCAACGTATCTATAATTTTTGATTGTTCCATGCTATTATATTATCTATTTTGAATGTTTTATATGCATTAATATGCTATTTTATATTATTTTAGGGACTAACCTATTAACCTAGAGCCCAATGCTAGTTCCTGTTTTTCCTTGTTTTAGGTTTCGCAGAAAAGGAATACTAAAAGGAGTCCAAACAGAATGAAACTTTCCTGATGATTTTTCTTGGGCCAGAAGACATCAGAGGACTTGGAGTGCACGTCACGAAAGCCATAAGGCGGCCACAAGGTTGGAGGGCGCACCCCCCATCCTTGTGGGCCCCTCGTGCCTCCACCGACCTATTTCTTCCGCCTATATATTCTCAAATACCCCAAAACCTTTCAGGAGAACCGCGAAACCACTTTTCCACCGCCCCAACCTTCTGTACCCGTGAGATCCCATCTAGGGGACTTTTCCAGCGTCCTGTCGGAGGGGGATTCGATCACGGAGGGCTTTTACATCAACACCATTGCCTCTCCGATGAAGTGTGAGTAGTTTACCACAGACCTACGTGTCCATAGCAAGTATCTAGATGGCTTCTTCTCTCTCTTTGATTCTCAATACCATGTACTCGTTGATGTTCTTGGAGATTGTCGGTGTTAAAACCGGCGGATCTCGGGTAGGGGGGTCCCGAACTGTGTGTTTAAGGCGAATGGTAACAGGAGGCAGGGGACACAATGTTTTACCCAGGTTTGGACCCTCTTGATGGAGGTAAAACCCTACATCCTGCTTGATTATTCTTGATAATATGAGTAGTACAAGAGTTGATCTACCACGAGATCGGAGAGGCTAAACCCTAAAAGCTAGCCTATGGTATGATTGTATGTTGTCCTACGGACTAAAACCCTCCAGTTTATATAGATACCGGAGGGGGCTAGGGTTACACAAGATCGGTTACAAAGGAGGAGATATACATATCCGTATTGCCTAGCTTGCCTTCCACGCCAAGTAGAGTCCCATCCGGACACGGGACGAAGTCTTCAATCTTGTATCTTCATAATCCAACAGTCCGGCCAAAGGATATAATCCGGCTGTCCGGATACCCCCTAATCCAGGACTCCCTCGGTAGCCCTCGAACCAGGCTTCAATGACGATGATTCTAGCGTGCAGTGTTGTCTTCGGCATTGCAAGGCGGGTTCTTCTCCAAATTTTGAATGTTTGTTAAGCAGTGTCCAGTCCCATAAATGTTGAACCTCTTGGCTTCCACGCCCAATAAGGGCTATCTCCCACGCGTCAAATGAATGCGAGGCACCAGTGCGTTTTTACATTCGCCCCCCTAGCCAGATAAATAAATTGTTTATTAAAGGCATGGGGATTCTTAGATCCAATCCATACCATCCTCCCCCAGCGAGAATCCATCGGAGCGTGCTTCGGAAAAATACACTATAGCATGGCCGACCTCCACAGCTCCTCCTCCCGCCCCCGTAGCCCTAAGCCCGGTGATTGGGAGAGGTGTTCAGTCCCACACAGTCGATTAGTCGAACTATAGACCAAGGGATTTCTCCCTCCGGCGTATATGGTGCCCGTCTGAGCCGGGCTCGCCACCTACAATGGAGGGGAGCAAGCGGAGAGCTTCCCAAGCCCCTCTGCGGGGGAGCGGGTATGCCTTGTCCCTTATTTATTAAGGGGACTCAGATTTCCGATTCATCTGTTCCTCCGCAGGCTCCTGGAGTTTTACGTCCTCCAACTGCATAATTTCACCCCTGCTTCCATTTTACACATTGCCGACTATGTTGCCCTCTACGAGTTATTCCTGGGTTGCGAGGCTCATTTCGAGCTATGGAAAAGGTTATTTTGCCTCGCCCCTCGCACACAGAAGGGGTCAAGTGGGCGGAGCCGAAATATGGCGCATCACCGAAACCGGATACCTGTCTGGTACTCCGAAGAAGACGTCCGAAAACTGGCCTTCGGAATGGTTTTATATGGAGGATGTCCCCCTTCCGGACCCTGTTCGGCAGGGCCTTCCTGAGTTCAGCAATGCTCCTCTGAAGAAACACCGAAGTTGGCGCCCACGGAGCCCCCAGGAGGAAGACAACGGAGAAGTCCTTTACCTGATGAACCGGATTAAAGCGCTGGCTCAATCAGGATTGACAATAATCGAGGTTATGTCAATATGCATAATGCGGGGAGTGCAACCACTTCAATATCGAGGGCACCCCTTGTGGTGCTTTAACGGGGAAGATGACGCCACCCGTTGCGGGCGTAAGGGTCCGGACAACGCTGCCGCTTTAGCAAAAAAAATTGTCCGAATTGTTCAAGGGAGAGGAAGAGGAGTTCATCCGCATCAAGCCACTCGATGGATTCTCAATGTACAACCCTCCAAGCTGGGTGAGTTATATCTCCTTACTGCCATTCTTCCCGCATTCTTTATCGTAGGTACTCACCTTGCCATTTTGCGGCAGGAACTGCGAAAAGCCATAAGGGAGGTCAGCAGCCCATCCCCACAACCAGAGGACCCTGATCGGGCCCTTGGTCCCGTACTTGAAGAAGATCCGGACATATTCGTGGAGCTGATAAACCGGCAGTTCTATCAATTAAGCTGTGATAACACCATGGTGGCCATTACGGCCGACTATCCCAGACTGCTTCCTGCATCGCACGTAAGAAAAACTAAAAATCCCAACTCCAAAAACTAGGATCCCCTTTTAGACACTTCACCTACCATATACATATGGTGTTTTTACAGGGAAGGCATTCAGGACGCCATGCTAAACCCGCAGCAACTCGCCAACAAGAGGCACCAAGGCCGGGCAGGCCAAAAAGGAAGGCGGTCAGGACGGAGACGCCGGCGCAGAGGTAGAAATCTCGCTCCGTGGTTATCGTCTTTCTTGAAATGTAATGACGTCCATGTTTCTTTAACAGAAAAAACGCTCGCTGGAATATGTCCAGTGAGGCTGCCGATCACGCTTCCACCAGTCGGGCTCCAGGACCGGACATAGAGGCGGAAGCCGACATGGGGCGGACGCCGGATACTCTCCCTACAGAGGATGTGGATAGGCTATCCGCTACAAATTCAGAAGTGGAGAGCGCCATGAATCATAGGCGCCGCCGGCCCGTACTCCGCAATGCTTGCTTCTCACCAGAGGCATTTGATGCCTTCAATTCTGGAGAAGCGTACCTTCGTGCTGCTCAAGATGGTCTAGCCAGAGCCACAGACCAGTATGTAAAGGATGTACGGGTAAGTAAATCTGACGATTATATGTATCAGTAGCCCCTGAGACTTGAAACATCTTGTTAGCAGAACTGATTTAAGGATCATCTTGTTGTGCAGGTTCTGACAGAGAAGAATAGTCGACTGTCATAGGAGCTGGAGGAGTGCAAGACCCAACTTCGGGCCGCTGTTGCCGCATTGAAGGAACCGAAAAAGTCCCCAGCTAGTAACATTTCTTTCAAAGAATGATAGGTACCATATAGCATGCGGCATGGCCACAGGTCTAACAATAGATGTTTGCAGATGAATCCGGAGAGAATCCGGAGGAGCAGCACACCGTACGATAGCTAAAGGCTGGCGAACGCGTGGTGACTGAGGTCAGGCGGGAGAAAAACAATCTCCAAGACGCCAATACCAAGCTGAGTGTGGAACTGAAAGATGTTCGAGCCCAGCTTGCGGACTCCGAGAAGGAGAATAAGCGGCTTCGACGTGGCATATTTAGTAAGTTCTTGAACGAACCCTTAATAAAGGGGATGGCAGAGAAGCCGGCTAACAGAGTTATGTCTGCAAGTATGCTGACGGGTCGTCCCGTGGAGGAGATGCCCGGGTCTGCGGGTGATCCTCTATCCGAGCTCTCACAACTAGACGAACAAGTTCGGCAGGTGATGCAAGGTATTGCCCAGGCCTTGTGGCCATCTGTCTCCCTGCCAGAAGGCGTTGGAGAGCTTGTGGAGAAGCTCAAGGGAGCGCGGCGGCGCTTCCGGTTATGGAAGATATCTGCCTGCCGACAAGGTGCCAGGGAAGCCTGGGCCATGGTGAAGATGCGGTATACCAAGGCTCACCCAAATCACATGGCCGAGGTCGAACCTGTGGGGCCCGACGGGAAAGAGATCCCCGTTAGCTTAATCTATGGGCAAGTAGAATTAGCCGCAAAGTACTCCCAACAGGATTGTAGGCTAGACCGCCTGTTGGATGGTATAGAAGAGGAATTTAGTCAGTCTACATGACTATGTAATTAAAGTGACATGTATAATGCCTTCTAGCCGGATTGTAGATCATTTGTCATGGCGGACCTTTTCGCTTCAGCCTCCCGGCCCAATAGTCCGGAGTGTATCCGAATACCCGCTCAGTTATATAAGAACCGGGGTATGCGTGGAGACCAGGCGTAGGGGTCATTAGTGCTTGAACAGACAAGTGCCCAACTAGTTATGTTATATTACATGGGTAGTAAGAAACATCTTCCAGGGAGAATAGTTCCGTTAAGGGTTCCTTTCCCTGGGTACGCATGCCCTAAAGTGCATGTCCGGACTGCGAGGGGAAACGCAGGCAAAAAAACATCTAGGGGCACAAATGGAAAATAAATAAAAATCATCTTTTGTTCACCGACCGAATATTCCCTTAAGAACGCTAGCTTTCGGCTTCACCCAGTCTGAGGTACACATCCGGCTGACCCGGCAGTAACAATCGTAGAGGTGCTCCCCTTATGCCCTAGCCGAATTAATGGGAACATAGGGCATAAATACAAGAGCCAAGCAACCCAGCTTGGCCAAAACATAAGTCATATCGATGCATATAATGGCGAAGAAAAGGTACATGCGGAAGAATAACACATGTGCTGGACATGAAGCCCAGATAGATAATTAAGCTTCTGTGTAAGAAGCCCCCAGGTATAATGAGCGCGGTTAGCGCATCTATAGTGTGCAAGCGAGGCACAAGTTGGCCCTTGAAGGCCTTGAGAAAGAATAAAAGAAAGAAAGAGAAAAAAGACAGATCATATATATTCAAAAAATGGACAGAGGAAGGAGACGAACATATAGTCCGGTGCTAGGAGTAGAATCTTCGGAGCCTGGCTGCGTTCCATGGGTTCAGCTCAAGTCGATTATTCAATGCATCCCACAGACGGTACGCTCCACCAGTCAGAACTTGGTCAATAATGAAGGGACCTTCCCATTTGGGCTCGAGCTTGGACTTTTTCTTCTCCGGCAGGCGTAGAAGTAACTCGCCAACGTTATAAGTTTTGGCCCGTACTTCTCTGCTTTGGTATCTGCGAGCCTGTTGCTGATAAAATGCGGAACGGGCTTTTGCCACATCACGCTCCTCCTCCAGGGTGTCCAGACTGTCTTGTCGATCAAGCTCGGCTTCTCTTTCTTGGTACATGCGCACTCGAGGTGACTCATGAATTATGTCACAGGGCAGGACTGCCTCTGCGCCGTACACCATAAAGAAGGGTGTATATCCGGTGCTACGATTCGGCATGGTCCGCAGCCCCCAGAGTACGGAGTCGAGCTCCTCTACCCAGTGCGTGTTAGACTCCGTTAAGGACCGCACTAATCTGGGTTTAATGCCGCTCATGATAAGACCATTTGCTCGCTCAACTTGGCCATTGGTTTGTGGGTTATAGGCGGAAGCATAATCGAGCTTGATGCCCATGTTGCTGCACCAGAGTTTTACCTCGTCGGCCGTGAAATTCATGCCGTTGTCAGTGATGATGCTATGAGGGACGCCATAATGGTGTATGACCCCAGATATGAAGTCTATCACCGGTCCGGATTCGGCTGTCTTAACAGGTTTGGCTTTCTATCCATTTGGTGAATTTATCCACCATGACTAGTAAGTATTTTTTCTTATGGGTTCCCCCTTTAAGGGGTCCAACCATGTCAAGCCCCCAGACCGTGAAAGGCCAGGTAATGGGGATTGTTTGGAGAGCGGTGGGTGGCATATGGCTTTGGTTTGCAAAAAGCTGGCAAACGGCGCAGCGTTGGACCAAGTCCTGTGCGTCTGCCCGGGCCGACAACCAATAAAAACCTATACGGAAGGCCTTGCTTACAAGGGCCCGGGCTGCGGCATGATGGCCTCCAAGTCCGGCGTGAATTTCTGCCAAAAGCTTCCGCCCTTCCTCTTCGGAGATGCACCCTTGAAGGACTCCGGTAGTGCTTTTCTTATATAGCTCTCCCTCGTGGACCCTGTAGGCTTTAGATCGCCGCACTATGCGGCGTGCCTCATTTTGGTCCTCGGGAAGTTCCTGCCTAGTTAGGTAGGCCAGGAATGGTTCTGTCCACGGGGCAATGACAGCCATTATTACATGGGCTGAAGGTGTTATTTCGGTGGCGGAGCCTCCGATTATGTTAGAGTGTTCGATACCGGGTGTTTTGGCTGGGTCCGGACTATTGTTACCGGTGTCCCCTTCCCATACCACCGATGGTTTAAACAACCTCTCCAAAAATATGTTGGGAGGAACCACGTCGCGTTTTGCGCCAATGCGGGCGAGGATATCTGCCGCCTGATTGTTTTCCCGAGCCACATGGTGAAATTCGAGCCCCTCGAACCGAGCTGACATCTTTAGGACGGTGTTTCGATAGGCCGCCATTTTCAGATCCTTGGCATCAAAGTCTCCATTTATTTGGGATATTGCAAGGTTTGAATCCCCACGCACCTCCAGGCATTGAATGCCCATGGAGACTGCCATCCGAAGACCATGCAATAAGCTTCGTATTCGGCAGCGTTGTTGGAGTCTGTATACAATATTTGCAGTACGTACTAAACGGTATCTCCGGTTGGGGACGTCAGGACGACGCCAGCCCCTAAACCAGCCAACATTTTAGAACCGTTGAAGTGCATGATCCAATTGGAGTATGCGTCGTACTCTTTAGGGAGTTCGGCTTCCGTCCATTCGGCGACAAAGTCGACCAATACTTGCGATTTAATGGCTCGCCGAGGTTTGTATGGTATGTCAAACGGGAGGAGCTCAATGGCCCATTTGGCAATCCGGCCCGTAGCGTCGCGGTTGTTTATAATATCATTAAGTGGCACTTCCGAGGCTACTATAATCGAACACTCTTGAAAGTAGTGTCGCTGCTTCCGGGATGCCATGAATACCGCATAGGCTATCTTTTGATAATGTGGGTACCATGATTTGCATGGAGTGAGGACAGTGGATACATAGTATACCGACTTTTGAAGAGGGAATTTATGTCCGTCAGCTTCTCGTTCGACGACGAGCACTGCGCTTACAACTTGATGAGTTGCCGCAATGTACAACAGCATTGGTTCGCCGATGTTTGGCGCGGCCAGGATTGGGTTGGTTGCCAGTATGGCTTTTATTTCTTCCAATCCGGCTGTGGCAGCGTCCGTCCACTCGAAGTGTTCGGTGCGCCGAAGGAGGCGATAAAGGGGTAATGCCTTTTCTCCTAAGCGGGAGATAAAGCGCATCCAGTTAGTTTCTGGATTTGTTTGAGGTCCATTGGGATAGCCAACTGTGACAGAGCTCGGATTTTGGCCGGATTAGCTTCAATCCCTCTACTAGAGACAATGAAGCCCAGGAGCTTTCCTGCTGGTACGCCGAAAACGCATTTTTCCGGATTGAGCTTGGTGTCGTATGTTCGGAGGTTGTTGAATGTGAGCCCAAGTCGTCTATCAGAGAGTCGACGTGTTTGGTTTTAACGACCACATCATCTACGTATGCCTCTACTGTTTTGCCGATCTGTTTCTCCACACATGTCTGGATCATGCGCTGATATGTTGCGCCGGTGCTTTTGAGCCCAAAAGGCATTGTGTTGAAACAGAAGGGGTCGTATGGTGTTATAAATGCCGTTGCGGCTTGGTCGGACTCCGCCATCTTGATTTGGTGGTAGCCGGAGTATGCGTCGAGGAAACACAATGACTCGTGTCCTGCGGTAGCATCAATAATTTGATCAATGCGGGGGAGGGGGAAGGGATCCTTTGGGCAAGCCTTGTTGAGGTCCTTGAAATCGACACATACGCGCCAGGATTTGTCCTTCTTTGGTAACATCACCAGGTTTGCTAGCCAGTCCGGGTGTTTTATTTCTCTAATGAATCCGGCCTCCAATAACTTGGCTAGTTCCTCTCCCATGGCATGTCTCTTAGGTTCAGAGAAACGCCGAAGAGCCTGCTTGACCGGCTTGAATCCCTTTAGGATATTGAGGTTGTGCTCGGCCAGCCTGCGTGGGATTCCTGGCATGTTTGTGGGTGCCAGGCGAATATGTCCCAATTTTCGCGCAGGAAATCTCGTAGTGCGGTGTCAACGGCGGGGTTTAACTGTGCCCGATGGAGGCTGTTTTTGTAGGGTCTGTTGGTGGACTTGGAATTTGACTATTTCATTAGCTGGTTTAAAACAAGTGGACTTGGATCTCTTGTCAAGTATTACGTCGTCCCTATCCACCATGGAGCGTAGCGCAGTTAATTCCTTGGCCGAAAGGGCTTCGGATAATGCTTCGAGGGCCATTGCAGCTGTTTTGTTTTCGGTGCGGAGTGTTGTGTCCAGATCACTAGCGAGAGTGTTGATTCTGTTGGGCCGGGCATTTTGAGCTTCATGTACCCATAATGGGGTATGTCTCTGGCATGACGAATACCACATCCAGTGTGATTTTCCCAGCACAGCGTGCTTCCCGACTAGGGATGATTCCTCTGAAGGTTGTGGTGCTTTCCTCAGTGCGGTTCTAGTCTATTTCCATTTTTTGAAGATTTTCCTCGTAGATGAGGTTTAATCCACTGCCGCCATCCATGAGTACTTTGGTGAGTCGAAAGCCGTCCTCAATTGGACTGAGGACCAGTGCAGCTGGTGCTCGAGCAGTTCGGAATTTAGGTTCGTCACTGGCATTGAAGATAATAGCTGTGTCACTCCATGGATTCATTGCTGCTATGTGGCAAATTTCGGCGAGGCTGCGGAGTGTTCGCTTGCGCCTATTATTTGATGCGAAGGTTTCAAAAACTGTTAATACCGTATTGTTATCCATGGGATGGTGCTCTGTGGTATTTGGGATGAGAAGATCCTCACCACTTTTGGCCACCTGCCGAAGTATCCAACATGCTCTAAGGCTGTGCGTTGGTATGGTATCCGCTGTGCTATGAATTTTGCAGGGTCCGTTAAGCCATCCCTCTAATACGGTTCCATGCCCTATAGAGGGTTTTTGCTTCTTTGTAATTAAGTCGGGTGTCTTATGATAGTGCACCCTTTTACCTCGGACTGGGTGTATATTCGGAGCCGGATTATCCCTAAATTTTGTTTCGGTTTTCCAGGCACTTTCCATCGCACAGTACTTTTGTACTATGGACACCAAGTCGGCGAAGCGTGATATGTCACGGCGACTTATGGCCTTAAGGATTCCCTTGTCCGTGCAGTTATTGCAAAAAAGTGAGACTGCGTCTTCCTCGCGGCAGTCCTTAACCTTGTTCGTCACAAGGAGGAATCTGGCCCAATAATGATGTACTGTTTCATGGGGCTCTTGCCTGATGTGGGAAAGATCGTTTATGTCTGGGTGGGTGGGTGGTTTTGAGTCCGAACCCCTACCCGATCTGAGACCTAGGGGCCGAGGAGTTTCCGATCTTGGAAGTTCAGATTCCGGGATGTTGCCCGACGAGTATGGCCCGCTGCCTGACTCTAGGTTCAGGGTTTGGGTGATGTCCTCCCGTAAACGGGTATCCGGCTCGGAGAGCTCAGGAATTCAGACATAGTTAGTCCTCAAGATAGAGGAAGAATCGCCACATTGTTCCTCCACCACCGCAACATGATGGGTGACCGGTGGAGAGTTAATCTCCCTTTGATCGGGTTTAAGCCCAATCCGATCATAGTCCGTAGCGACTCCCAAGGCAGCGATGCGATCCAAGAGCTCATTTAGGGAAGAGAGATCCATTGGATCCATCTGCTCGGCGAATTCCGAGCCAACGTGGAGGCTGTTTTCGATGACCCGAGAAGTCATCGTCGGTGCAGCAGCCGAACATGCGATCATGATGAAACTGCCTAGCCGGAGAGTTTGGCCGACAGCTAGGGCTCCCCCGGTGGTAATGTTGTTATTAACAACGAGATGAGGCATCCTTCCTTACGGCGACGTCACAGAGGAATTCTCAATGAAAGCACCAATGTCGGTGTCAAAACCGGCGGATGGTAACAGGAGGCAGGGGACACGATGTTTTACCCAGGTTCGGGCCCTCTTGATGGAGGTAAAACCCTATATCCTGCTTGATTATTCTTGATAATATGAGTAGTACAAGAGTTGATCTACCACGAGATTGGAGAGGCTAAACCCTAAAAGCTAGCCTATGGTATGATTGTATGTTGTCCTACGGACTAAAACCCTCCGGTTTATATAGACACCGGAGGGGGTAGGGTTACACAAGGTGGTTACAAAGGAGGAGATATACATATCTGTATTGCCTAGCTTGCCTTCCACTCCAAGTAGAGTCCCATCCGGACACGGGATGAAGTCTTCAATCTTGTATCTTCATAATCCAACAGTCCGGCCAAAGGATATAATCCGGCTATTCGGATACCCCCTAATCCAGGACTCCCTCAGAGATCTATTTGATGTAATACTTTTTTGCGGTGTGTTTGTGGAGTTTCGATGAATTATGGATTTATGATCAGCTTATCTATGAATATGATTTGAATCTCCTCTAAATTCTTGTATGCATGATTTGGTATCTTTGCAAGTCTCTTCGAACCATCGATTTGGTTTGGCCAACTAGATTGGTTTTTCTTGCTATGGGAGAAGTGCTTAGCTTTGGGTTCAATCTTGTGGTGCTCGATCCTAGTGACAGAAGGGGAACCGACACATATTGTATTGTTGCCTTCGAGGATAAAAGGATGGGGTTTTCATCATATTGCTTGAGTTTATCCCGCTACATCATGTCATATTACTTAATGTGTTACTCTGTTCTTATGAACTTAATACTCTAGATGCAGGCAAGAGTCGGTTGATGTGTGGAGTAATAGTAGTAGGTGCAGTCAGGAGTGGGTCTACTTGATACGGACGTGATGCCTATATTCATGATCATTGCCTTAGATATCTTCTTAACTTTGCGCTTTTCTATCAATTGCTCGTCAGTAATTTTTCCACCCACCATAATATTTTCTATCTTATGAGAAGCCTCTAGTGAAACCTATTGCCCCCGGGTCTTTTTCCATCATATAAGTTTCCGATCTACAATTTTAGTTTCCTACTTACTTTCTTTGCAATCTTTTTCTTTCCGATCTATAAACCAAAAATACCAAAAATATTACTTTACCATTTATCCATCTATATCAGATCTCACTTTACAAATAACCGTGAAGGGATTGACAACCCCTTTGTCGCATTGGGTGCAAGTTGGTATTTGTTTGTGCAGGTATTTGGTGGCTTGTGCATTGTCTCCTACTAGATTGATACCCTGGTTCTCAAAAGTTGAGGGAAATGCTTACTCTACTTTGCTGCATCACCCTTTCCTCTTCAAGGGAAAAACCAACGCAAGCTCAAGAGGTAGCACAACTCGACAGTAAGAGATCGAACAGTGCAATGCAGAGCCTTAAGGTACCGAATCAAGACCGCGGGTTGTAACGATGGCTCACATAAGGGGTGTAGACAGTAGTGTAGTGTCCACTCTCATACCCAGCTGGGACATATGAGATGTATCTGAAACCAGTCTCCTCCAAGCGCGGGTACTCTCCACGAAGACAGGTGATAGCAACAAAGGCAACATCATGGACTGCCATCTCAGCAGTCACTCCAACACCCTGAAAGGTGTGCAACTCGGTGATGGACATAACCTGCCAATCAAAGATAAGAACCACGGTGTAGTAGTGCTCCTAGTTGAACTTGCGGTAGTCCTCGTGAACAGTGTACTGGGGATACCAGCAATATCCTAGCCTAGTCAAGAGGTCAACAAGGATAGCCGGGAACCCAGTCGCACCAACAACCATAGTCTGGCGTATGATATGCGTTGCGGAACGCATATGAAACAAAACAGTTCAAAGATGTCAAAATATAGTGTGTGCATCATTCATTTTACAATCAAGGAAATAGTTGCAGACAATCCAGCTCTTCGGGTGGATGTGATCACGAGATCCTAATGTCAGAGTTAGCAAAATCTTTTAACCCGAATAGAAGAGAGATCGGAATCCAAGAGTAAAGACGAGAAATAAAAGATCCTAATACCACCCATTTGTTATGTGGGCCCATAAGCCACACAACAATGTTAGTAAAATAGTTTTCAAATACTAGACTCAACTTCTACCATGGAGTTGGAAAGGGGCTTCCTACATGCAGTCGGCTCCAATACCAACTTGTGACGCCCCAAACTTAATCATGCACTAATCATACACACAAATGCAGATGATCAAGATTAGAGACTCACGGGAAGATATCACAACACAACTCTAAACACAAATTAAAGTCATATAGTTTACATTACAAGCCAGGGCCACAAAGGCTCGAATACATAAGTCAACGGAAGCAACAACATCTGAGTACAGACATATGTAAACAAGTTTTCCTTAAGAAGGTTGAGCAAAACAATGACATCTAGATCGATAAGGCGCATGCCTCCTGCCTGGGAGCCTCCTAACTACTTCTGGTCGTCGGCGGTCTCCATGTAGTAGTAGGCTCCGTCGGGGTAGTAGTAGTCGGCGGTGGGATCGGCTGGCTCCTGGCCTCCATCATCTGATTCCAGCAATCAGGTAGAGGGGAAAAGGGGCAGCAAAGCAACCGTGAGTACTCATCCAAAGTACTCACAAGACTTACATCATATCTATACTAAGTATGCATCGGTATCAAAGGAATGGGGCTATATCTTTGGACTAAACTACAAAATAGAGGAGAAGGCCTAGCTATCGAAGACTAGCATCTTGTAGCGTCTTGCACCATTAGAGGAGTGTAGATTAGCATACCATAAGTAATAAGTATGTTGTAGTAATGCTCAGAGATCCTTCCTCGACTCCCTACAAGAAAACAATCCTAGGGCCATCTTATCCATTAGTGTCTCCAGTATCTAGTTCTAGATGTAAAAGATCGGGATACAACTCCGACTGTCCATTACCATGGACATGGCTATTCGAATAGATATACTTCCCTATAGGGTTGCACCAACTTACCCAACACGCTCGATTAACTCCGGCCGAACACACTTTTCTGGGTCATGCCCGGCCTCGGCTGATCGACACACTGTAGTCCTACCTAGGCTCTAGAGAGACCAACATGTCGGTCTACGTCCTAAAGGTGAAATGGGTCGTGGGCCAATCATCCTTTGCAATCCTTCACGTTGCAAGGACTACCGGGATCAGTCCTGGCTACCTCTTTATCCAAAGTAGGTGCTTACATGGACCACCCAGGCGCGTTCCACTCAAATGTTGACATATGTGTGCTTCCAGAAGAATCGTATGACACCGAGTGCCCATACTTATTCCCGCGTGGTGGTTAGTGAGAAAACACCAAAGGCCTACTCAGATCGCATATCCAAACCTGTTAGTCTCTTGGGAGCGCGCGGAGACGATCAACGATCCCGTTTCCCCATCTCGATGACTTACGGCAAGTGTGAGACCATCGATCTCTAGGGTGGTCTGCCTGCCCGGTCGTGCCTCGTAATAATCCCGTGGGTACCCTCCTGGTCAACCCGACTCTGGTAACTCTCGCGGGTACCCCGCGGGGCCGACCCGACTTCAACAAGGAACTAAGGTAAAGTCAGGATATCCGTGTGTCCATAACATCAAGGGGGGAATCCGAGGAATCACCTTTGGTGGATTCCCACTCGATATAACCATCAAGGTGACCTTGAAGGAATCACCCTTGAAGGATTCACGCTTGAGGTGTTGCATGACAGAGTCATCACCGAGAGTGGTGAACGAGGGATCACCTGGATACCTCTAAAATCCATGACCAATTAGCTACATTACAGAGATATCATCAGGAGTGTGATATGAGGTATTACCCATGGAACTCATTAGTAGCTCTGCATAGTCGTACAACTAGGGTGTGTGCGGTGATGTGTCAATCCCTGCACATCGATCACGTTGATCGAGTCACTGGTAACAAAGCGGGGCAACAAGGACAAGGATGAGGGGTCATTGATGGATCACTAAACAACCTATACTAAGCATATATGATAGCAGGTAAAGTAACAATAGTAGGTTACAAAAGCGGGCTATGCATTAGAATAGAAGCTATCGAACAACAATAGCAAAATCTAATGCAAGCATGAGATAGAAAGAATGGGTGATATAGGAATGATGAAGGGGGTTTTGCTCGCCTAGATGCTCTGCTGAAGGGGGCCTGCTACCTCTTGAACTTGCATTGGTTTTTCCCTTGAAGAGGAAATGGTGATGCAGCAAAGTAGAGTAAGTATTTCCCTAAGCTTTTGAGAACCAACGTATCAATCCAGTAGGAGATAACGCACAAGCCACCAAATACCTGCACAAATAAACACCAAGTTGCACCTAACGCGACAAAGGGGTTGTCAATCCCTTCATAGTTATTTGCAAAGTGAGATCTCATAAAGATGGATAAACGGTAAAGTAATATTTTTCTATTTTTGGTTTATAGATCGGAAAGTAGAAGATTGCAAAGAAAGTAAATAGGAAACTAGAATTGTAGATCGGAAACTTATATGATGGAAAATAGACCCTGGGACCATAGGTTTCACTAGAGGCTTCTCACAAGATAGAAAATATTAATATGGATGAACAAATTACTGTCGTGCAATTGATAGAAAAGCGCAAAGTTATGACGATATCTGAGGCAATGATCATGAATATAGGCATCATGTTCGTATCAAGTAGACCGAAATGATTCTGCATTTACTACTATTACTCCACACATCGACCGACTCCTGCCTGCATCTAGAGTATTAAGTTCATAAGAACAGAGTAACGAATTAAGTAAGATG
Source organism: Triticum dicoccoides (assembly GCF_002162155.2). Lineage (NCBI taxonomy): Eukaryota > Viridiplantae > Streptophyta > Magnoliopsida > Poales > Poaceae > Triticum > Triticum dicoccoides. The sequence continues at coordinate 220,787,607 of NC_041386.1, read as the reverse complement.
ACATGATGTAGCGGGATAAACTCAAGCAATATGATGAAAACCTCATCTTGTTATCCTCGATGGCAACAATACAATATGTGTCGGTTCCCCTTTTGTCACTAGGATCGAGCACCGCAAGATTGAACCCAAAGCTAAGCACTTCTCCCATTGCAAGAAAAACCAATCTAGTTGGCCAAACCAAACTGATAGTTCGAAGAGACTTGCAAAGATATCAAATCATGCATGTAAGAATTTAGAGGAGATTCAAATAATATTCATAGATAAGCTGATCATAAATCCAGAATTCATCGGATCTTGGAAAACATGGCGTAAAAAAGTATTACATCGAATAGATCTCCAAGAACATCGAGGAGAACATGGTATTCAGAATCAAAGAGAGAGAAGAAGCCATCTAGCTACTAGCTATGGACCTGTAGGTCTGTTGTAAACTACTCACGCTTCATCGCAGAGGCAATGGTGTTGAATGTAAAAGCCCTCCGTGGTCGAATCACCCTCCAGCAGGACGCCGGAAAAGGCCCCTGGATGGGATCTTACGGGTACAGAAGGTTGCAGCAGTGGAAAAGTGGTTTACAGGCTCTCCTGGAAGGTTTTGGGGTATTTGAGAATATATAGGCAGAAAAAAAGGTCGGTGGAGTCACGAGGGGCCCACAAGGGTGGGGCGCACCATCCGTCCTTGTGGGTGCCTAGTGGCTTCCCTGACATGTACTCCAAGTCCTCTGGATGTCTTATGGTCCAACAAAAATCATTGCGGAAGTTTCATTCCATTTGGACTCCGTTTGGTATTCCTTTTCAATGAAACTCTAAAACAAGGGGGAAAACAGGAACTGGCACTAGGCTCTAGGTTAATAGGTTAGTCCCAAAAATAATGTAAAATAACATATTAATGCATATAAAACATCCAAAACAGATAATATAATAGCGTGGAACAATAAAAAAATTATAGATACGTTGGACACGTATCAGGCATCCCCAAGCTTAATTCATGCTCGTCCTCAAGTAGGTAAATGATAAAAACAGAATTTTTGATGTGGAATGCTACCTAACATATATATCCATGTAATTCTCTTTATTGTGGCGTGAATGTTCAGATCCGTATGATTCAAAACAAAAGTTTAATATTGACATATAAACAATAATACTTCAAGCATACTAATAAAATAATTATGTCTTCTCAAAATAACATGGCCAAAGAAATCTTATCCCTACAAAATCATATAGTCTGACTATGCTCCATCTTCATCACACAAAATATTCAAATCATGCACAACCCCGGTGACAAGCCAAGCAATTGTTTCATACTTTTGACATTCTCAAACTTTTTCAACTTTCACAAAATACATGAGCGTGAGCCATGGACATAGCATTATAGGTGGAATGGAAGGTGGTTGTGGAGAAGACAAAAAAGAAGGAGATAGTCTCACATCAAATAGGAGTATCAACGGGCTATGGAGATGCCCATCAATAGATATCAATGTGAGTGAGTAGGGATTGCCATGCAACGGATGCACTAGAGCTATAAGTTTATGAAAGCTCAAAAAGAAAACTAAGTGGGTGTGCATCCAAGTTGCTTAATCATGAAATATACAAGCCAAGTTCTATAATGAAATATTCCCACTAGGAAAGTGACAATATAGGAGACTCTCTATCATGAAGATCCTGGTGCTACTTTGAAGCACAAGTGTGGCAAAACGATAGTAACATTGTCCCTTCTCTCTCTTCTCTCATTTTTTTGGGCCTTCTCTTTTTTTATTTGTCATTTCTCTCTTTTTTCCTCACATGGGACAATGCTCTAATAATGAAGATCATCACACTTTTATTTACGTACAACTCAAAACTTACAACTCGATACTTAGAACAAATATGACTCCATATGAATGCCTCCGGCGGAGTACCGGGATGTGGCTTTGCCACAAATACGATGTCAACTACATGATCATGCATAGCAATATGACATAATAAATGGAAAGGTGGAAAGTTGCATGGCAATATATCTCGGAATGGCTATGGAAATGCCATAATACGTAGGTATGGTGGCTGTTTTGAGGAAGGTATATGGTGGGTTTATGGTACCGGCGAAAGTTGCGCGGCACAAGAAAGGCTAGCAATGGAGGAAAGTTGAGAGTGTGTATAATCCATGGACTCAACATTGGTCATAAAGAACTCACATACTTATTGCAAAAATCTATTAGTCATCGAAACAAAGTACTACATGCATGCTCCTAGGGGGGTAGATTGGTAGGAAAAGACCATCGCTCGTCCCCGACCGCCACTCATAAGGAAGACAATCAAAAAATATCTCATGCTCTAACTTCGTTACATAACGGTTCACCATACGTGCATGCTACAGGACTCACAAACCTTAACACAAGTACTTCTCAAATTCACAACTACTTACTAGCATGACTCTAATATCGCCATGTTCATATCTCAAAACAATCATAAGGAATCAAACTTCTCATAGTATTCAATGCACTTTATATGAAAGCTTTTATTATATCCCTCTTGGATGCCTATCATATTAGGACTAATTTTATAACCGAAGCAAATTACCATGCTGTTTTAAAAGACTCTCAAAATAATATAAGTGAGGTACGAGAGTTCATCAATTTCTATAAAATAAAACCACCGCCGTGCTCTAAAAAGATATAAGTGAAGCACTAGAGTATTCTAATAAATCACGATTCATGTGTGTCTCTCTCAAAAGGTGTGTACAACAAGGATGATTGTGGCAAACTAAAAAGCAAAGACTCAAATCATACAATACACTCCAAGCAAAACACATATCATGTGGTGAATAAAAATATAGCCTTAAGTAAAGTTACTGATAGACGAAGACGAAAGAGGGGATGCCTTCCGGTGCATCCCCAAGCTTAGGCTCTTGGTTGTCCTTGAATATTACGTTGGGGTGGCTTGGGAATCCCCAAGCTTATGCTCTTGCCACTCTATATTCCATTGTCCATCAATCCTTACCCAAAACTTGAAAACTTCACAACACAAAACTCAACAGAAAGTCTCATAAGCTCCGTTAGTATAAGAAAATAAATCACCACTTTTGGTACGGTTGTGAACTCATTTTTTATTTATATTGGTGTAATATCTACTGTATTCCAACTTTTCCATGGTTCATACCCCCCCCCGGTACTACCCATAGATGCATCAAAATAAGCAAACAACACGCGAAAAACAGAATGTGTCAAAAAACAGAATAGTTTGCGGAAATCTGTAACTCCCGAATACTTCTCTACATCCAAAAATTCTGAAAAATTAGGACAGCCTAAGAAATTGTTTATTAATCTACTGAAAAAGATACAGTATTTTATCACGCTTCTGCTAAAAATTAAAATTTATTTCCTGGGCGCAAAAGTTTCTATTTTTTAGCAAGATCAAATCAACTATCACCATAAGCTATGCCAAAGGTCTCACTTGACACAAACACTAATTAAAACACAAAACAACGTCTAACTAGAGGCTAGATGAATTATTTAATGGAAAACAGGACCTAAAAGCAAGACCAAAAAATAAAATTGGGTTGCCTCCCAACAGCGCTATTGTTTAACGCCCTTAGCTAGGCATTGATAATTTTAATGATGCTCACATGAAAGACAAGAATTTGAAGCACAAAGAGTACATCATGTGGCATGTGAAAAATAAGTTTAAGTCTAACATGTTGGGTAACGTAGCATGCAATTTCAAAAAAATCCTACGCTCACGCAAGATATATCTAGGAAATGCATAGCAACGAGAGGGGGAGAGTGTGCCTACGTACCCTCGTATACCGAAAGCAGAAGCGTTTGACAATGCGGTTGATGTAGTCGAACTTGTTCTCGTTCCGACCGATCAAGCACGGAACGTACGACACCTCCGAGTTCTGCACATGTTCATCTTGACGACATCCATCAAACTCTTGATCCAGCAAAGTGTCGAGGGAGAGTTCTGTCAGCACGACAGTGTGGTGGCGGTGATGGTGAAGTGATCCGCGTAGGGCTTCGTCTAAGCACTACATAAATATGACCGGAGGCGTAAACTGTGTAGGGGGGCACCGCACACGGCTAGGAATCAACGCTGTGTGTTCTAGCAATGCCACCCCCCCCGCCCCCGCATATATATAGGTGGGAGAGGGAGGGGAGCATCAAGGGGCGCCCCAAGTAGGAGGGATCCTACTTGAGCGCCTCCTCCAAGTCGGCCTCCCCCCTTCCATATGCATCGGAGGGGGAAGGAAAGAGAGGGGGGAGGGGAAGGAAAGGGGGAGGCCGAATCCTCCCCTTTCCTTCTCCCTTCCCTCCTTTCCTTTTCCTCCTCTTTCGGCCTATAGGGGGCGCACCAGCTCCTTAGGGGCTGGTCTGTCCCTCTCTTGGCCCATTAGGCCCATATAGTTTGTCGGGGGTTGCCCGGAACCCCTTTCGATGACCCGATACATACCCGGTACCGGTGTCCGAATACTATCGTTCTATGTATAAATCCTTACCTCTCGACCATTTAGAGACTCCTCTTCATGTCTGTGATCTCATCCGGGACTCCGAACAACATTCGGTCACCAAATCACATAACTCACATAATACAAAATCAGCATCGAACGTTAAGCGTGCGGTACGGGTTCGAGAACTATGTATACATGACCGAGACACCTCTCCGGTCAATAATCAACAGCGGAACCTGGATGCTTATATTGGTTCTCACATATCCTATGAAGATCTTTATCTGTCGTACCGTAATGACAACATACGTTATTCCCTCTGTCATCGAGATGTTACTTGCCCGAGATTCGGTCGTCGGTATCTTCATGCCTAGTTCAATCTCATTACTGGCAAGTCTCTTTACTCGTTCCGTAATACATCATCCCACAACTAACTCATTATTCACATTGCTTGCAAGGCTTATTATGATGTGCATTACCAAGAGGGCCCAGAGATACCTCTCCGATAATCGGAGTGACAAATCCTAATCTTGATCTATGCCAACCCAACAAACACCTTCGGAGATACCTGTAGAGCATCTTTATAATCACCCAGTTACGTTGTGATGTTTGATAGCACACAAAGTATTCCTTCGGTATCCGGGAGTTGCATAATCTCATAGTCGAAGGAATATGTATTTGACATGAAGAAAGCAATAGCAATAAACACTACCGCAGGATGCTGCTCACGCGACACTACGATTAGAGACCCTTTCATGAAACTATGTGTGATGCATCAATCACAGACTGGGATGTAAAAAACCGTCAAAAAGGTGCAAAATGTTTGCAATGGAGGATGCATCAAACACGGTTCAGATTTTAGTTGCGTGTGTGATCCAGGGCTTACGGTTCAGTCCAACGAACTGTTTGCGATGAGGCGGAACAAAAGAAACGGGCAGCCTGATGAAGGTGTGTGCGATATACAGCATACGGTTCACTCCGATGAACTATTTGTGATTAGGCAACACAAAAGAAACAGTCAGCCAGCTCAAGGTGTGTGTGATTGAGGGTATACGCTTCAGAAGGATTAACTATTTGCAATTAGGCAATAGAACAGAAATGGGTAAGCCGGATCAAAGTGTCTGCGATTGATGGCATACACTTCACATGGATGAACTTTTTGTGATTAGCCACAACAAACTGAAACAGTTAGATAGATCAACGTGTGTGTGCTAGACGGGCACACCCATTCTAATTAAAATAAGTATGCGCGATGGTAATAATGAGAGCGCACGGTTGTTGGAACAAGACGTGTGCTGACATTGCCTATTGCGGTGCACCCTATGGTGCAAACGCCACGTACGCGGCCGAGAAGACGTACGTGCCCATGTTACGCCTTCCGGGAATAGTGCCGCACTTATAACCGTCAGTAAATTTTGAGCATGCGTCCCGTCACATTCCAAATTGCAAACATGTTCACACCGATCAAAACCTAAACGGTTTCCCACTTAGGAGCGTAATACTACGCGGTTATAAATACTACTACTCCAAGATGACTGCACATTCCTCCTCAACTCCTCATCCATAAAAAGTCAAAAACAAACAAGTCATTCATCATCGCTCCCTTGCGTCCGCCATGGCCAACGTGAGTTCTGGGTCGAGAGATTGCCACCAGGGAGAGGCGAGCCTGGAAGTGGGAGCACGAGAGATGTCCCACCTTGCCGCGAAAGCAACCAACATGTCTCGCCGCACGGCCGTAACAGCAGAGAGGTCCCGCCGTGCAGCCGAAGCAGCACGGAGGACCCGCCGCGCTATCGATGCAGCAGACTGGTCCGGCCGCGTCACGGAAGCAGAAGAGATGTCCCGCCACACCGCGAATGTAGCAGAGATGTCCTCCCGTGCCACGGTGGCCTGGGAAATTGCTTCGCGGGCAGGCGAAAACTCTTACAGGCGCATGCGTGCCCTTGTCCTTAGGAAGATGGATCATATCTCCAGGTGGGCGAGGTTGCAGGATGACCAACAAGCCTCGTTTGAACAGTCTACCAACGTCATCTGGCAACTAAATGAGAGCAATGCGAAGCTCTAGGCCAAGCGCGACCTGCTGAGGGCGAAGATCGTCGGAAGTGCGGAGCAGCAGGAGCAGACCATTGCCTTGTTGAAGAGGACTGGCGTCATCATCGAGAAACTTATGGACGAGAATGCCATGTTGCACATCGACCGCGGAAGGCTGGTGGAGGAATCCTTGGATGCTCTCTACCAGCATCTTGAGGACAAGAAAGAGCTTGTCGCCGCCTGCCGCGGAGACTAGTTCCTGTTGTGGCTTCCTTCTTCTTTTGCCCTTGTGTATATCGGGCGTTGCCGCATGTGGCTTTTTTAATTATGTTTATAAATATGTAAGACAATTATTATCCAATGTCATCGTCCTTATATTCATCATGCTTGCTATAAGTCACAGTCGATGCTATATAGGTCCGTCGGACCTTACATCAAGATCCGTGCAAAACTTTCTTTTCAGATTTTCATTTTTCTGTCTTAAATCTCAGTCTAGTGAGACATATAGCCACGCCGTAGAACAGGTGCTCGGGCGCAATTAATGGAGATGCTGGGAGGGAGGTGCACGGAGGGTAGCGGTCAAAAGGGCTGTCCTCCCGATGAGCACGCGTAGGGTTCTGATCGCATGCCTCCCGTACTCAAATAGCTACCCCGCACGGCACCTCCTAGCCAATAAAAAGGGGACGCGTGGCCACATGTAATTGGTAAGTCGAACGGCCATGGTTTCAATAATACTTGTGTTTCCGATTTGTAACGTGACAACACTTGTTCCAAAATGACTTTGTTGATTGTTAATGTGTGCGCCTTCGCAAATCGGACAGAAAAATTACCACAGCATGTTGATGCCATGTCATGAGACCATGCCAAGTTTCATGATTTTCAGGCGTGTTTTGGAATTACACGAATTAAAAAACCAAGTTTCTCAATCTTTCTGGCCGAGCCAGGACGCCCAGATGTTTGAATTTCACTCCCATCTCTTGCATGGGACCTAAAAATTCACCCAAGGACACACATCTGACTTTTCAAACAACTTTGGTGCACTGGAGCATGTGCTTGTAGTTCAAATTTGAATTATGCACATTAAATGCCCATAAAATCAATTAATGTATAAAAAAGGCCAAACGAACCCAGAATAATTCCAAAATTTAGCACAGTACTTCTATTTGGTCTAATCTTGCTGTGTAAATAAATTAAAGCGGCAGAAGGCTGTGTATGTATGTTTTATCTCACACGAAGGTGACATGTTCCCTCTCGGAACCACGAGCCTTCTTGAGGGAAGCTCCGGTTTGCAAGAAGCTTACACCAAAGCTTGTCCCAATTCGGCCAGAAAAATTACAGCAACATGTTGGTGCCATGCATGACACCATGCCAAGTTTCATGATTTTCAGGCGTGTTTTGGAATTACAGGAATTGAAAAACCAAGTTTCTCAATCTTTCCGGCTGAGCCACAATGTCCAGATGTTTGAATTTCACTCCCATCTCTTGCATGGGACCTAGAAATTCACCCAAGGACACACATCTGATTTTTCAAACAACTTTGGTGCACTGGAGCATGTGCTTGTAGTTCAAATTTGAATTATGCACATTAAATGCCCAGAAACTCAATTAATGTATATAAAAGGCGAAACGAGCCCGTAATAATTCCAAAATTTAGCACGGTACTTCTATTTGGTCTAATCTGGCTGTGAAAAAAAGTTAAGGCGGGAAAAGGCAGTGTACGTATGTCGTTTCGCACACGGAGGTGACATGTTCCCTCTTAGGACTACGAGCCTTCTTGAGGGAAGCTCCGGTTTGCAAGAAGCTTACACCAAAGCTTGTCCCAATTCGGCCAACAAAATTACCGAAGCATGTTGGTGCCATGTCATGACACCATGCCAAGTTTCATGATTTTCAGGCGTGTTTTGGAATTACAGGAATTAAAAAACCAAGTTTCTCAATCTTTCCGGCCGAGCCACGATGCCCAGATGTTTGAATTTCACACCAATCTCTTGCATGGGACCTAGAAATTCACCCAAGGACACACATGTAATTTTTCAAACAACTTTGGTGCATTGGAGCCTATGCTTGTAGTTCAAATTTGAATTATGCACATTAAATGCCCAGAAACCTAATTAATGTAAAAAAAGGCCAAACAAACCCGGAATAATTCCAAAATTTAGCACGGTACTTCTATTTGGTCTAATATGGCTGTGTAAAAAAATTAAGGCGGGAGAAGGCAGTGTACATATGTCATTTCGCACACGGATGTGACAAGTTCCCTCTTGGAACCATGAGCCTTCTTGAGGGAAGCTCTGGTTTGCAAGAAGCTTACACCAAAGCTTGTCCCAATTCGGCCAAAAAAATTACCGCAGCATATTGGTGCCATGTCATGAGACCATGCCAAGTTTAATGATTTTCAGGCTGTTTTGGAATTACAAGAATAAAAAAACCAAGTTTCTCAATCTTTCGGGCCGAGCCACGACACCCAGATGTTTGAATTTCAGTCCCATCTCTTGCATGGGACCTAGAAAGTCACCCAAGGACACACATGTGATTTTCAAACAACTTTGGTGCACTGGAGCCTGTGCTTGTAGTTCAAATTTGAATTATGCACATTAAATGCCCATAAACTCAAGTAATGTATAAAAAGGCCAAACGAACCCGGAATAATTCCAAAATTTAGCACGGTACTACTATTTCGTCTAGTCTGGTTGTGTAAAAAAATTAAGGCGGGATAAGGTAGTGTACATATGTCGTTTCGCACACGGAGGTGACAAGTTCCCTCTCGGAACCATGAGCCTTCTTGAGGGAAGCTCCAGTGTGCAAGAATCCTACACCAAAGCTTGTCCTAATTTTGCTAAAAAGAATACCGTAGCATGTTGGTGCCATGTCATGAGACCATGCCAAGTTTCATGATTTTCGGGCATGTTTTGGAATTATAGGAATTAAAAAGCCAAGTTTCTCATTCTTTCCGGCCGAGCCACGACGCCCAGATGTTTGAATTTCACTCCCATGTCTTTCATGGGACCTAGAAATTCACCCAAGGACACACATGTGATTTTTCAAACAACTTTGTTGCACTGGAGCATGTGCTTGTAGTTCAAATTTGAATTATGCACATTAAATGTGCAGAAACTCAATTAATGTATAAAAAAGGCCAAACAAACTCGGAATATTTGTAAAATTTAGCACGATACTTCTATTTGGTCTAATCTGCCTGTGTAAAAAAATTAAGGCAGGAGAAGGCAGTGTACGTATGCCGTTTCGCACATAGAGGTGACATGTTCCCTCTCGTAACCAGGAGCCTTCTTGAGGGAAGCTCCGGATTTGCAAGAAGCTTACACCAAAGCTTGTCCCAATTCAGCCAAAAAATTTACTGCAGCATGTTGGTGCCATGTCATGACACCATGCCAAGTTTCATGATTTTCAGCCGTGTTTTGGATTTACACTAATTAAAAAACCAAGTTTCTCAATCATTCCGGCCGAGCCACGACACCCAGATGTCTGAATTTTATTCTCATTTCTTGCATGGGACCTATAAATTCACCCAAAGACACACATGTGTTTTTTCAGCAAACTTTGGTGCATTGGAGCATGTGCTTGTAGTTCAAATTTGAATTATGCACATTAAATGCCCAGAAACTCAATTAATGCATAAAAATGCCAAACGAACCCGGAATAATTCCAAATTTACACATGACAGTCATGTACTAGTTGCATGTTCACCGTACGTAAATGTTCTAGCAATTCAAACACCATCCTTTCCCTCCGTAACACCATTTTGTCTTTCAAAACATAATGAAAAAATCTGGTATACCACAAACAGTTTACTAGAAAGAATCGTGTGGGATGCGATATAAAATATATTGGCGCACCGTCTTGTCTTGCTTACGCAAGAAGCTTTGTCGTCTACAGTCCATCGCCCCTGCTTGAACCACACTTGCGCTCCAGTTTCTCGCGGCACCGAGCGAAATTTTTTTGCCACCGCGGAAATATCTATCTCCCCGCCCCTCCCTCCTACCAAAAGCCACATTTCCAATGTTCCTCCTTGCTTTCCATGTTCAAACCTTCATTGCTGCTTACTGCTAGCTCATCCTCCTCGCCGGCGACCCTTCTTCTTGCAGCGCCGCCTCCTCGCCGGCTACCCTTCTTCTTGCAGCGCCGCCTCCTCGTCGGTGACCCTTCTTCTTGTAGTGCCGCTTCCTCGCCGGCGACCCTTCTTCTTGCTGCGCGGCCTCCTCACCGCCGACCCTTCTTCTTGCTGCACGGTCTCATCGATATGTTCAGGTAATCCACACCCCACCCACGCCATCCTCCTCATTTCCCGTCCCACATGCCCCGACTGACGGAGCGACACCTTCCACTAAAATCACTGCCCCCTCCACCAATTAAGCGCCGCCACAGCCATTTTACACGCAGTATAACATGGAGCTGAGTAGCATGCGGCCGCACGCGCGAATGAGGTCGCTATGGCTGACATGCGTGTCGACCGCCAGATCTTGGAGGAGCACCTCGTCTTCGAGGCCATCCTTGACACCGCCGCGCGGTTGTCTACTTTAAAATATAGTTCATGATGTTTTCTCGAGGCCACCGCGAGTGCCTTCTAGTGATGTGTCCTCTGTAATGTTAAAATGCAATCTGATGTTCATATAACAGTTTGGTCCTCTGAAATGTAATGTTCAGTTAACACTTTGGTCCAACAATTGCTACATTTTGTAGTACTGTTCTCAAGCATTCTTTGTTTTGTTAACTATCTTATCTTCTAGTACATGTTTCTATTCTGCAATATCGTTCTCAGTTAACTATTTTGCTTCATTTGGTCTGCTGTCCATTTAACTGTTTAGTTCAGTTCTGCAATTTGATTTTCATTTGCTATGGGTACAATTTTGTATTGTTATTCATGTGACACCAATCGAATTTGGATGTACTCAATATGTATTCTACTGATAGTATGGCAACTCTCAGTTAACCTGATCAAGATCTTCCTTATGTGCAGTTGCAGGAATCATTCTCATATTTAGGTTTCTTACAATTTGGTCTTGCACATGTAGGTCCTGCTGTCAAAGGCTTAGACCCATTGTTCGACCCATTTTGCATATGGGGAAATGAGATGTCCATGAATATCAGTCAAGTCAAGAAACTCAGAAAGATTGTTAAGATGAAGAAACTTGCGATGAATAACAACAAGATCTTTATTTGCACAACGAAGAAGACATCAGTCAACTATAGGATGGTACCAACACTTTTACCTTGTTTTACCCCTTGCGCCATTTAAAAATGTACAACAACGATTTATGCAGAGCTTTGTTTTTAGTACTTTTCAAAGAAGTTCACCGATGATTACCTCTCAAACCACCTGCATGGTCAAGAGGCAAGGAAAGTATTCATTCAACACCCACGGTACAATATTGAAGTCTTGCTAAAGAGGACAAAGGTTGGGCAGGCAATTATCCATAGCCACTGGCCTAAAGTTGCAAGGACATTCAACATCACTGAAGGCTCAATATTTGCGTTCCGCTTCTGCAGCTTCCCAGATGAGATTCCTCTGTCTATTTACCGTGTATGATGCTACTTTCCAAAGGTTTTCGATGCTGCATGTGAAACTTGGTGCTGTTGTGTAATGGGCTAACTGAGTGCCGAAGCTATCTGATGTAATTCGATTATGAAATCCTAGTTGCTCTTGTACGGATATGAAATATCCGGCATGATTTATAAGAAATATCAGTTTGATTAGTACATGGATTATCAATAATAGGCTAATTACCCTACTTACTGGGGTTTTCTATTGCAAATGGTTACTCAGACGGCACAGTGGGCGATGAACTCAAACAACCCGCACGGTTTCCAGAAAGTAGGTGTTTTTGATCAACTGACAATCACACACGGCTTCCGGGACCGAACTATTTGCGTTAGGCCACCTTGCACAAAAGTTTCCACACAAAGAACTGTGTGGGATGTACATACCTACGGAAATGATTTTCTGGGATTCACCGTTTGGGATGTACATACCTACGGAAATGATTTCTAGGATTCACCGTGTGGGATGTACATACCTACAGAAATGATTTCTGGGATTCACTGTGTGGGATGTACATACCTACGGAAATGATTTCTGGGTTTCACCATGTGGGATGTACATACCTACGGAAATGATTTTCTGGGATTCACCGTGTGGGATGTACATACCTACGGAAATGATTGGGTTTCCATGCCTCGCCCGATCACACACGGCCCCAGCCTGGGTCCCACGAGGGCCTATCCCCGATGATTTCTGGGTCGTGTGGGAACGAGACCCTATCGCATACACTCACTTGGCGACGTATCCAAATGCCGTTGCGAGAAGGGGTTTTAAACTGTTTGTTTAGGACGTCGATGTACCAGTGAAAACTGAACGATCATAATGCTAAGCTAACGGATGGGTCTTGTCCATCACATCATTCTCCTAATGATGTGATCCTCTTCATCAAATGACAACACATGTCTATGGTTAGGAAACTTAACCATCGTTGATTAATGAGCTAGTCTAGTAGAGGCTTACTAGGGACATGGTGTTTTGTCTATGTATTCACACATGTATCATGTTTCCGGTTAATAAAATTCTAGCATGAATAATAAATATTTGTCATGATATAAGGAAATATAAAATAACAACTTTATTATTGCCTCTATGGCATATTTCCTTCATAACATACTTCCTATGCATAGGTATTTTATAAGCAAACAAATTATCAAGGCAAGAAAAAACTAGCATATGCAAGGAAGAAGAAAGAAACAATAGCAATCTCGACATAATGAGAGGTAATTTAGTAAAATGAAAATTTCTACAACCATATTTACCTCTCTCATAATAGTTACATGTGGAATCATATTCAAATTCAACAATATAGCTATCACATAAAATTTGCTCTACATGATCCACATGCATGCAAAGTTGACACTCTTTCAAAATAGTGGGAATATCATTAATTAAAGTCATGACCTCTCCAAACCCACTTTTATCAAACTTCATAAGATTGAACATTATCCAAATGTGTGGGATCTAAAGTTGACAGTCTTCCAAACCCACTTTCAGTATTATTGCAAACATTATTATCGATCTCATATTCATCATGGGGCTTAAATAAAATTTCAGGATTATAAGAAGAATCCCCCAATCATGATCATTGCAACAAGTAGTGGACATAGCAAAACTAGCATCCCCAAGCTTAGGGTTTTGCATATAATTAACACAATTGACAGCAATAGAATTTATGATAACATCATTGCAATCATGCTTTTTATTCAAGGAGCTATCGTGAATCACTTCATCACAATTTTCAGATTCACGAATTTCAAGCAAAACTTCATAAAGATAATCTAGTGCACAAGACTCACTAGCAATTGGTTCATCATAATTGGATCTCTTAAAAAGATTAGCAAGTGGATGAGGATCCATAAACTCTTTGCTTTTGATTTTCAATAAACACACAATTATACCAAGCAAATGAGCAAACAAACCAAGTAAGACATAAGGGCAAATGAAAACACGAACGGAAGAAGGCCGAAGAAAAAGGCAAATCTTCTCGAAAATCGTTTTAGAAGTGTGGGAGAGGAAAATGAGAGGCGAATGGCGAGTAATGTAATGTGAGAGATGAGATTTTATGATGGGTACTTGGTATGGCTTGACTTGGAGTAGATTTCCCCTGCAACGGCGCCAGAAATTCTTCTTGCTACTTCTTGAGCTTGTGTTGGTCTTTCCCTTCAAGAGGAAAGGGTGATGCAACAAAGTAGAGTAAGAATTTCCCTTAGTTTTGAGAACCAAGGTATCAATCCAGTAGGAGATAATGCACAAGTCACCGAATACCTGCACAAACAAACACCAACTTGCACCCAACGCGATAAAGGGGTTGTCAATCCCTTCACGGTTATTTGCAAAGTGAGATCTGATAGAGATGGATAAACGGTAAAGTAATATTTTTGGTATTTTTGGTTTATGGAATGGAAAGTAAAACATTGGAAAGGAAGTACATAGGAAACTAAAATAGCAGATCAGAAACTTATATGATGGAAAGTAGATCCGGGGGCGATAGGTTTCACTAGAGGCTTCTCTCAAGATAGAAAATATTATGGTGGGTGAACAAATTGCTGCCGAGCAATTGATAGAAAAGTGCAAAGTTATGACGATATCTAAGGCAATGATCATGAATATAGGCATCACGTCTGTATCAAGTAGACTGACTCCTGCCTGCATCTACTACTATTACTCCACACATCGACCGACTCCTGCCTGCATCTAGAGTATAAAGTTCATGAAGAACAGAGTAACGCATAAAGTAAGATGACAAGATGTAGCAGGATGAACTCAAGCAATATGATGAAAACCCCATCTTGTTATCCTTGATGGCAAAAATACAATACATGTCGGTTCCCCTTCTGTCACTAGGATCAAGCACCGCAAGATTGAACCCAAAGCTAAGCACTTCTCCCATTGCAAGAAAAACTAATCTAGTTGGCCAAACCAAATTGATAGTTCGAAGAGACTTACAAAGATATCAAATCATGCATATAAGAATTCAAAGGAGATTCAAATAATATTCATAGATAAGCTGATCATAAAGCCACAATTCGTCGGATCTTGGCAAACACACCGCAAAAAGGTATTACATCGAATAGGTCTCCAAGAACATCGAGGAGAACATGGTATTGAGAATCAAAGAGAGAGAAGAAGCCATCTAGCTACTAGCAATGGACCCGTAGGTATATGGTAAACTACTCATGCTTCATCGGAGAGGCAATGGTGTTGATGTAGAAGCCCTCCGTTATTGAATCCCCATCCGGTAGGACACTGAAAAAGCCCCCTAGATGGGATCTCACAGGTACAGAAGGTTGCGGCGGCGGAAAACTGTTTTTGTGGCTCTCCTGATTGGTTTTAGAATATTTGAGAATATATAGGCGGAAGAAATAGGTCGGTGGAGTCACGAGAGGCCCACAAGGGTGGGGGCATGCCCTACCCCCTTGGGCGTGCCCTCTGTCCTTGTGGCCGCCTCGTGGCTTTCCGGACATGTACTCCAAGTCCGCTGGATGTCCTCTGGTCCAAGAAAAACATCACAAAAGTTTCATTCCGTTTGGACTCCATTTGATATTCCTTCTCTGTGAAACTCTAAAACAAGAAAAAAACAGGAATTCGCACTGGACTCTAGGTTAATAGGTTAGTCTCAAAAATAATATAAAATAGCATAATAATGCATATAATACATCCAAAACAGAAAATATAAAAGCATGGAACAATAAAAAATTATAGATACGTTGGAGATCTATCAGAGGCTGGCTGTTGGCCTCCCTCCGGATATAAATGGGGGGCGGAGCCCCCGTGCTCATCTCTGTCTTCTTGGTGCTCGCTCCTTCTTCTTCCCTCCTGTTTTTCCGTCTCGTTGAAGCATCCATGGCACTAGTGAGGAGGTTGTCCGCGACGGAGAAAGGGAAGGCCCCCAAGGAGGGGCCAGGCTCACCGCCACCCAAGAGAGGCCATGGGCGGCCTCGAAAGCATGCAGGGACTCCGGCAGCAGCCACTCGGGGGCGTGGGCGTGCCCCTTTGAGGGCCGGCGTCGCCTCTGGTAGCCGCGGTGGTACTGCTTCTCGTGGTAGGCCTCAGCAATGGGGGGAGGCGCACGATGATCGTTTGGGCACCACAGTCACGCTCCCACTCAGCCGATGCATCTCCAGAGTTTGTCGTGTGGTCAGGGAGGCCAGTGGGCATCTGGTCCCAGGTTCCACATTCCTTCACGAGTGCTGTCGGGGATATACCCCGTGGTATGACCCGGCCAGAAGTATGACCCGGCCGGACTTGGCGACTCACCAGAGACCCGGCTGATATTTGGCGACTTACTGATGACGCTGACGGCGGGTCAGATAGATGACAAGGCCTATGGCCCAGAAGGCCGGTTCATGTGATGGTGGGCCGGCTTAATAGGAAAGGCTTAAGGAATATTCTCCTACAAAGGAAGCAAGACTAGGACTCCACTTGTAATAGAGTAATCCCAATCCTACTAGGACTAGTCATGTAACCCGCCCCTTCAACATATATAAGGAGGGGAAGGGCACCCCAAGGGGGAGGGAAAATAAAGGCTAAGACTAGACACAAGAAAAGGGGAGCCGGCTTATGCGACGACTCCCTCATGAGCATAATTAGACCTAGCCACAAACAGCATGTAGGGTTGTTACCGAATGATGTTTCCCGGGGCCCGAATCTATCTAAATCCTTGTCTTGCATTGCGTCTCTCGATTCCGATCAACCCCTCTCAAGCTACCACATAGATTCGTTGGCCTCACGACTAAGTCCTTTTCACTAGGACATCTGCCGTGACAATTTCACGACAGTTGGCGCCCACCGTGGGGCATGCGCACGATGGTGTTTAGTTCTTGGAGGGATCTCTTCAGGGATCGAGGAGATCGTGATTAGACTGATGAAGGTTTGAGTTCAAGAAAATTAAGATTGTGTCGGCTGTCGCCACTATAAGTTGAAGACGTGTTCAAGGTCAATCAATGTAAGGATCACGTCAAAGGGACCAACAGGAGTGCAAGAGAAATTTTTCCAGCGTGTTATATGATTGGGGAGAGGTCGAATTGCATGTCGCGGAGACCGTCTTTTTTCTGTTGCATCACGTTTTTCCGACGCGCCAAGTCCCGTGGTGTTTTGTTGCTACTGCAACTTCCGAGTCGTAGAGCATCCATCGACCGTACCAACTAGTACTCCGAGTCATTATTAGCATACAAAGGACCAACAGGATTGATGCTTCTCATGTGGGCTGAGTGGTAGTTCAATTATCCGAGTTGTTATCTCCGATAGCTATACATACGTGGAGGCAGGCTGTACAAGGAAGTATGAGCCGAGATGTCCAATTGGCAGTGCTGCACACAAGGAAGAAAAGAGGGCATGGGGTTGCGAAGTCAAGAACGATCTGGAGAGACCGAGAAAGACATGGACATGGGCGCAGATTCGGCCCTTGCCTCACGACGCCTCAGCCTCTGCCTGCGAGCCCGCCTAGCGGCCATCTGAGCCACCGTCATCGCCTCCGCGGGCCCGGTCGACACCGCTTCATCATGCCACGCCGAGCCGCGCCACCTCATCACTCTGCCCCCGCATCAGCTCATTGCTACTGCTCAGCCGCGCACTATCAATCCGCTGCGACCACGCTTTCGCTAGCAAGACGCCGTCATAGCTTGCTCTAGCCCTGCTACTCCAAACTGCCGACTGGCCACGCCGGGTTACCTTCACCTCTGAGTGCCCCCTCCGCTTGTTTCAAATCACCGTCATGGCCTTGAGTCGCCGCAGCCGCAACCCTTCTTGCTGCAGGCCTCGGGTTCATGGCCGGTTTTTCTCTGCACCTTGGGCCACCACTGAAGCCCGAATTGAGTCAGCCGAGTTGCTGCCTTGTCACTTCGCCACCGAGCAGCCTCGACTTCACCCTTGCCAGGCCTCCTCCGTACCTGAGCTCTTCATCGACTCCACCACGGTCCGCCTTGGCCTTGCGTCTCCTCACCCGCGGCCGCACCGAGCCGCCGAGGATGAGCCGCCATACGTTTGGACTTACCTACTCCGACTCATCCACGCGTGGGTTGTCCCTGACTTTACCGCTCAAGCCGCCGCGCCCATGAGCTACCTCCGCATTGAGATGCCTCGTGCAGCTGCTCCCGTCGTTTCTTCTACCATGACTCGTCTCCACTTTGCCAAAGCGCCGCCTGCTGCTGTGGTCTTATTCCTCCAGTACAAAACAAAGGAAAATTGGGGGTTCAGCTGGAGGATAATGGAACGGTGCATATACATGTATAATGATTCGAAGAGTAGTCTGCTGACAATAATGGGGCAGGAGTCCCACTGGGCAAGTACTACTATTAAGTTTACAACAGGTCGATGGCAGTCAAAATGCTGGATTAAATCTCAAAGGCCAGACACAAACTGCGTTGTTGGATCAATTATGTCAAGGCTGCTTCAATTACTTATTGGTGGACTACTATCCAACGTGGAGACCAGCATTATACATTATGTTTGCGCTCATCCGACAAATCACCAGGTGCTATCTTTTTATGTATTTTGTCAAGCATATTAAATTGTTTCAGAATAATTACTCTGGTCCATGGTATTTTTTCGCAGGATCATTATTTATGACAAAGGTGTCGCAAAGGGGTGCGCATCACGATCATTTCTGCACTAGCGTTTGTCCGTGCCGCACTGCTTGACGGATACATGTGCATGTCGCCGCCTCCATTACATCAACACCCGTAGCTGACTCATTGTCCGCACCTACAATTGATTCGCCTGTCCGCGCGGCTAACTGCGCATGTGATTGACTTGACCGTCCATGCCAGCTTACAACGCCGTGGTCAACTCATCTGTCTGTGCCACTTCTGATGTTGTGGTTGTCTTTACCATCCGTCTCACGCAGTCTGGTCTACATCAACACACCAGGTCGTACCTGTCTGCATGAGCTATTTATGGAATATGAGCAAGTCACTACTCGGCTACTGCTATATTGATGAGAATTTGAAGGCCGTCAGACAAATTTCCGGTTTAAAAAGAAGGATTCCGGTTTAAAATCCGGTCCAAGGGAAAGCTGTCTCCCACAAAGCTTTGAAGTTTTCAATATCTGGTTTAAGAATTTCCGGTTCAAGAAGAATTTATCTCTCGCAAAGTTCGAGTTCTCAGAAAAAATTAAAGGTTGCCAAAGAGAACTTGCTGCTATGATGCACGATTCAAACATGGGTATCCTGCCTTATGGGCTTATCTTGGTCACTTGGGGGCTTCCTGCTCATCGAGCATAGCTGTGAATATCCCTCTTGATCGGCTCAATGCCACACTTGTCAGTATGTCACTTGGGGGCTTCCTGTTCAAACATAGGCGTATTCGACCAAAGAGAACATTACATTACTACCCTCTTGACCAGGTTTGTTCAAACATAGGCGTATTTGACCAAAGAGAACATAACCTTTCCGGGCCATCCTACCTGTAACAAGCTGCTTCAACTCCATTAGGTAATCCTGATTGACCCGCCGAACTCTTAACGATCAGTCTTTACGGCGTATTCGACCAAGATATGAGCTCGTTAAGGTTAAAACGTCGGTTTGTCATGTGAGAGCACGGCTTACAGATAGTCAGGATAGATCCAGGCTTCATAAGCCGCCTTCCTTGAAACTTGGATAAATCGGCCTGTGATGCACGATGCTACTCCGACCCCGCGTACTCCTAATAAGTCTATCTTTAAATAAGAACTGAACTTATCTGGGTTAAAATGTCGATTGGGTAATGTGAGTGTCGGCTCACGGAAAGTGTGTACCTTCCAGTGGCTAATGCTAGTTTCATTGAAGAATAAACTTTGGATTGGCGGCCTGTAAAAGCCTCGAATT
The DNA here is from genome assembly GCF_002162155.2 of Triticum dicoccoides. Lineage (NCBI taxonomy): Eukaryota > Viridiplantae > Streptophyta > Magnoliopsida > Poales > Poaceae > Triticum > Triticum dicoccoides. The sequence continues at coordinate 220,767,803 of NC_041386.1, read as the reverse complement.
TTTTTATTTTTGATTTTGGCTTTATATCATCCCTTTTTTCTTACAATATGGTTTTTAACAAGTCGGGCCAAACAGCCTTGATTATGTTTTATATTTGGGATATTACCTCCTACCCTGGTTATGGACTTCTATGGTCACCAGTGGACTTATACTCGGCATCATGACCTGCCCTGCGGTAAACCGCCGTGGCACTTATGATCTGTTTGTGTGCAGGAACCGGTTTTTAAACCGGGTTTTATTATTCAAATCTTTAATAGCCAACATGGCTGGATTTTTATTATGGTTATCAATAACCAATTTTATGATTGAGATTTTCAAAGTCGCTTCAAGTGCAACGGCTATTATTTATCAATGGATATGTTTTATTCTACAATGGAGGGAATAGTCCCGAGTCGCTGCAGGCTTACGACCCGACACTTGGGGGCTACATTATTCAAGTTGAGATTACACAAAATATAAAAGTCTCATGTCACTGCAAGCATGCACCATGACACTTGGGGGCTAATGCAAAGTCATTTTTTACTAACCTTATTGAAGACCTGACTCATCATAATGAGCCGACCCTTGGGGGATACCAATTGCTCCTGTCAAAAATTTAAGGTACACAAGTCTTAATCCATTATATTAAAGGATCCACTGCTCAGTTGGTAAAGCACAAAGCTCTCAACCTTGTGGACGTGGGTGCAAGCCCCATAATGGGGGTTACATCATATGATGTTATTTTCAATGAAGTATATATAAAGTCCCAGCTCAGTATTATCTTATTGAGCCGGCCCTTGGAGGCTACACGTCGCTACTTAAGTATACATGATCATATTTATAAAGTCCCTGCTCATTATTGCATTATGACCCGGCCCTTGGGGGCTACATTGGTTATGAAGCAAATTGATTATGAAGCAAATTTATTTATTTACAATATTTCTTCTACAAGCAAATTGATTATGAAGCTGGTCTATTGACCCGGATTTTCTAGAAGAAAATGACAAAGAACTTAAGGATGATCAGGTGTCGGCTTAGAAGAATATTTAACCCGGAGTACAACCTGTCAAAATCGTTCTTCTCTTTATGTTGCAGATCAGTTTAACATGGATAAATCCAAATTAAACTGGGGGCTAATGTCGGGGATATACCCCGCGGTATGGCCCGGCCAGAAGTATGACCCGGCCGGACTTGGCGACTCACCAGAGACCCGACTGATATTTGGCGACTTATTGATGACCCTGACGGCGGGTCAGATAGATGACAAGGCCTAAGGCCCAGAAGGCCGGTTCATGTGATGGTGGGCTGGCTTAAGAGGAAAGGCATAAGGAATATTTTCCTACAAAGAAAGCAAGACTAGGAATCCACTTGTAATAGAGTAATCCTAATCCTACTAGGACTAGTCATGTAAACCGCCCCTTCAACATATATAAGGAGGGGCAGGGCACCCAAAGGGGGGGGGGATAAAGGCTAAGGCTACACACAACTAAAGGGGAGCCGGCTTATGCGATGACTCCCACATGAGCATAATGAGACCTAGCCACAAACATCATGTAGGGTTGTTACCGGATGATGTTTCCCGTGGCCCGAAGCTGTCTAAACCCTTGTCTTCTGTTGCGTCTCTCGATTCTGATCAACCCCTCTCAAGCTACCACATAGATGCATTGGCCTCATGACTAAGTCCTTTTCACTGGCACATCTGCCGTGACAATTCCACGAGAAGCGCGCTGCCAGCCGGAGGGCCCAGTGGCCTTTGGCTGCAGGCTGACGGCTGCTGCAGCAAGGCCTCGTGGGTGGACGTTCAAGTCACTGTTGCTGGCAATGTGTTCCTGAACCACGGGTGGCAACCATTTTCCCGCGTGCACGACCTTCATGGGAGGTGCACCCTCCACTTCTGGTACGATTGCGATGTGACCCTCTATGTTAGGGTCTTCAGGGAAAACGGTCGGTGCCTGGGTGCTGCCCGGAGAGCAACAACGACGGCGAGGACGATGACATCAGCGTCGCCGCTGGTGGTGAGCTTGCCCTTGGAGACGGCCACGCCGCCACCAGCAGCGGAGGCTCCTCTTCTGGGCAGAGCACGAGCGATGGCGACTATGATGAGCCGCCACGCCGCTGGGCTCAGACCAGGGAGGACGACCAGCTGCATCACCGGCGCGCCTTAGTGAAGCAGGAGGAAGACTCCAACTGAGCTCGGACATTGCTGGAGCCGGGCCTCCGGAGCCGCTGTAGCCGTGCGGCTTGATTTTGTTTCTTTCTTTCTCCTACATCAAAAAAAGTAGAAGGTCCTGTTGGGGGTGTAATGAACCATGGCACTTGCGCTGTTATGCTATGCTCGTTACTTTTATGTTATGTCGTGATGTCCGTGTTGCTATTGGGTGTAGTTAGGGTGACTTAGCTTGATGTGCTCACGGTAGACTCCTGAGGGCCTCCTTGGAAACTTGGGGACGGCCGAACCCCCGGAGGCACCTGATACATCTCCAACATATCTATAATTTTTTATTGTTCCATGCTGTTATATTATCATTCTTGGATGTTTTATAATCGTTTTATATCATTTTTGGTACTAACCTATTGACATAGTGCCAAGTGTTAGTTGTTGTTTTTTTGCATGTTTTTACATCGTAGGAAATCAATATCAAACGGAGTCCAAACGCAGCGAAACTTTTTGTGGATTTTTTTGGACCAGAAGACATCCAATGGGCCAGAGAAGCGCCTGGGGGTGCTCCAAGGGGAGCACAACCCACCAGGGCACGCATGGAGGCCCAGGAACACCCTAGTGGGTTGTGCCCACCTCGGGTGCCTCCCGAACTGACTCTTTGCTCTATAAATACCCCAATATTCTAGAAACCCTAGGGGAGTCAATGAAAATCAATTTGAGCCGCCACAGAGTCTAGAACCACCAGATCCAATCTAGACACCATCACGGAGGGGTTCATCATGTCCATTGGTGCCTCTCCGATGATGCGTGAGTAGTCTTTTGTAGACCTCCGGGTCCGTAGTTAGTAGCTAGATGGCTTCCTCTCTCTCTTTTAATTTTCAGTACAATGGTCTCTTGGAGATCCATATGATGTAACTCTTTTGCGGTGTGTTTGTTGGGATCCGATGAACTTTGAGTTTATGATTAGATCTATGTTTTTATCCATGAAAGTTATTTGAGTCTTCTTTGATCTCTTATATGGATGATTTCTTACAGCCTCGTATTTCTTCTATGATATTTGGGTTTTGTTTGGCCAACTTGATTTATTTATCTTGCAATGGGAAGAGGTGCTTTGTGATGGGTTCGATCTTACGGTGCTTGATCCTAGTGACAGAAGGGGAACCGACACGTATGTATCTTTACTATTAAGGGTAACAAGATGGGGCCTATTTCTACATAAATAGATCTTGTCTACATCATGTCATCATTCTTATTGTGTTACTCTGTTTCTCCATGAACTTAATACACTAGATGCATGCTGGATAGCGGTCGACGTGTGGAGTAATAGTAGTAGATGCAGGAAGGAGTCGGTCTACTAATCTTGGACGTGATGCCTATATAATGATCATTGCGTGCATATCGTCATGATTATTTGAAGTTCTATCAATTGCCCAACGGTAATTCTTTTTCTCGGGAGAAGTCACTAGTGAAAACTACGGCCCCGGGGTCTCTTCTTTATTATATTTGCCTTCGCGATCTATTTTCCTTTGCTTTTATTTTCAGATCTATTAAACCAAAAATACCTTGCTGAAATCTATTTTATCCGAGATCTATTTATCCGATCTATCATATTTTTATCACGCCCGTTTGCCAATTTCTGGCGCCGCTGCCCGAAAGGGATTGGCAACCCCTTTTACACGTCGAGTTATGAGTATTTGTTATTTGTTTTCAGGTTCTGTTTACGTAGTGTTTCTTGGTTCTCCTACTGGTTCGATAACCTTGGTCTCATCACTAAGGGAAATACCTACCGTAGCTGTGTTGCATCATCCCTTCCACTTTGGGGAAATACCGACGTAGTCTAGCAGACATCAAAAGGAATTTCCGGCACCGTTGCCTAGGAGACATCATCAACATCTACCAGGTTCCTAATCACAAATCTCATCTCCTCGCAATTTACATTATTTTCCATTTGCCTTATGTTTTCCTCTCCCCCACTTCACAAAAATCTGTCATTTTATCCGCCCTCTTTTCCGTTCACCGTTTTCTTGTCGGATCTATTTTTGAGTGCAATCTTGTTTTGTAGTCGCAATGACTCAAGAGAACACCAAGCTGTGTGATTTCTCAAATACCAACACCAATGATTTTATTGGCACTCCGATTGCTCCTCCCGTCACTAGTGCGGAGTCTTGTGATATTAATACCGCTTTGCTAAATCTTGTTATGAAACATCAATTTTCCGACACTCCTAATGAGGATGTCGCGTCCCATCTTAACACATTCATGGAATTATGCGATATGCATAAGAAAAATGATGTGGACAATGACATTGTGAAGATGAAATTATTTCCGTTTTCTTTGCATGATTTTGCAAAAAATTGGTTTTCTTCTTTGCCCCGCAATAGTATCGATTCTTGGAATAAGTGCAAAGATGCTTTTATCACTAAGTATTTTCCGCCCGCAAAAATTATTTCCTTTAGAATCCAGATCATGAATTTTAAGCAACTTGAACATGAGCATGTTGCACAATCTTGGGAAAGGATGAAAGTGATGCTAAGGAATTGCCCAACTCATGAGTTAAATCTTTGGATGATCATACAAAAAATTTATGCGAGGTTGAATTTTGTTTCTCGTAATCTTTTAGATTTTGCCGCGGGTGGCACATTTATGGAAATTACTTTGGGTGAAGCTACCAAATTGCTTGATAATATTATGGAAAATTATTCACAATGGCATACCGAAAGAGCTCCTACTAGTAAAAAAGCTAATTCGGTTGAAGAAATTTCTTCTTTGAGTGAAAAAGTTGATGCTTTCATGAAATTGGTTACTAGTAAAAGTGCTCCTATTGATTTTAATGATATTCCTTTGTCTACTTTGATTGAGAAAAATAGTGATGCCGTAGATGAGAATTTTATCTCGCGAAACAATTTCAATAACAATGCTTATAGAGTTAATTTTAATCCTAGGCCTTTTCCTAGTAATTCCTCTAATAATTATGGTAATTCCTATGGAAATCCTTCTTACAATAATAATAGGAACACCTCTGATCTTGAGAATAATATTAAAGTATTTATCAACACTCAAAAAGTTTTCAATACTACAATAGAGGAAAAGTTGAATAAGATTGATGATTTGTCTAGAAGTGTTGATAGAACTTCCCATGATGTAGAAAATCTCAAGATGAAATTTTTGGTGCCTAAGATTGAGGAATCAATTAAAGCTCTTTATGTTTCTATGGATGAAAGTAAGAAAAGAACCGCTATGCTTAGAGCTAAAAGAGAATTTTTAGAAAAAGCGTTTTCTAGTGATTGCTTTCATAAAAGTGATGAAGATCTTAAAATGATTGGTGTTTCTTCTATTGATTTATGTTTTAGTAAAATTAAGATTGATGATAAAGGGACTGAAGAAGAGTCAACTTTAGCTAGAAGGTGTCCCGATAATTCGGAGGGTGAAAATCTTGTTGAGAAAATTGATAAAAGTGGGTTTGAAGAGGTTAAAACTTTAACTAGTGATGTGCCCACTCTTTTGTATTACAAAGACTTTAATTATGATAGTTGCTCTTTGATTGATTGTATTTCTTTGTTGCGATCCATGATGAATTCACCCCATACTTATGAAAAAAATAAAGCTTTTACTAAACATATTGTTGATGCTATGATGAAAGCTTTAGAAGAAAAGTTGGAATTAGAAGTTTCAATTCCTAGAAAATTACATGATGAATGGGAACCTACTATCAAAGTCAAGATTAAAAATTATGAGTGTTCTGCGTTATGTGACTTGGGTGCTAGTGTTTCTACAATTCTGAAATCCTTATGTGATGTGCTTGGTCTTACAGATATTGAAGAGTGTTCTTTAAATTTGCACTTGGCGGATTCTACTATTAAGAAGCCTATGTGAAGAATTAATGATGTTCTTATTCTTGCAAATAGGAATTACGTGCCCATAGATTTTATTGTTCTTGATATTGACTGCAACCCGTCTTGTCCAGATATTCTTGGTAGACCGTTTTTACGCACTATCGGTGCCGTGATTGATATGAAAGAGGGCAATATTAAGTTCCAATTTCCACTAAGGAAGGGTATGGGACACTTTCCTAGAACAAGAGTTAGGCCACCATATGAATCAATCATGAGGACATCTTATGGATCTAGAACCAAATATGACAAAACTTAGATCCTTGCTTTATGCCTAGCTAGGGCGTGAAACAATAGCGCTTGTTGGGAGGCAACCCAATGAATAAAATTTATTTTTTTCTTTTTCTTTCTGTTCTTGAGTGTTTGCACAATTATGCTACTATTTTCATTGTGTTTTTTGTGTTTTAATTAGTGTTTGTGCCAGGTAAAGCCTTTTAGGATCTTCTTGGGTGATAGTTGTTTGATCTTGCTGAAAAACAGAAACTTTTGTGCTCACGAAAATAATTTTCATTTTTAACAAGAGCGTGATAAAATGCCAATTATTTTTGCAGAAGATTAATGCACAAATTTCCCAGGCCATCCTAATAGTTCAGAATTTTTGGAGTTACAAAAGTATTTGAATTACCCAGATTGCTACAGACTGTTCTGATTTTGACATATTCTGTTTTCTTTGCTGTGTGGTTATTTTGATGATTCTATGGTTTTATTTGAAGAGTTTTTGGCATAGAAAATTTGGAATATAGTAGATATAATGCAAGAATAAAATATCAATTGGTTTGCAACAACACTTATAGTAGTGATTTCTTTTCTTATACTAACGGATCTCACAAAGGTTTTGTTGAGTTTTTGTGATTGAAGTTTTCAAGTTTTGGGTTATCTTACGATGGATGAAGGAATAAGGAGTAAGAAGAGCCTAATCTTGGGGATGTCCATGGCATCCCAAACTATTACCCAAAGGGAAGCAAGCAACTAAGCTTGGGGATGCTCCGAGAGGCATCCCCTCTTTCTTAACGACCATCGGTATTTTACTCCAAACTATATTTTTATTCATCACATATTATGAGTTTTGCTTGGAGCGTCTTGTATGATATGAGTCTTTGCTTGTTTTGTTTTGTGCTTTTAGTCTTGATCCCTTTCTGGACACACTTGTTTGAGAGAGCCAAAATTATGCCATGACTTGTTAGAATTGCTCTCTATGCTTCTCTTAAATCTTTATGAGCTATGGAATTGCTCTAGTGCTTCACTTATATCTTTTTGAGCACGGCGTGCTTTAGTATTTTTGAAGAAATGCTCTCTTGCTTCACTTAGATTTACTTGAGAGTTAGTAATTTTTTAAGAAATTCTCTCTTGCTTCACTTAAATTAATTTGAGGGAAAGAAACATTATGCTCATGATCTTCACTTATATTTGTTTGAGCTTATCAAAAGCAACACATGAAAATTAGTCCCAAAGTGATAAATATCCAAGAAGGATATAATAAAAACTTTCATGAAGATCATTGGACAAAATAAACTTAATTCTTTGTAATAGTTTTGAGATATGATGATGTGATATGTGAGTCATGTTGATGAGTAATTATGCTTTAGTAAGAATATTAGTATTAAGGTCTGTGATTCCCTATGCAAACACAAAAGTCAATAGTCATGCAATGAAATTACATCCTACTTCTGGTGCATTATTCGGTGTTAATTATGCTCAATGCTCGCTTATGAGATTATTTGTTTCTTGGTTGGTCGCTTCTCAATCTTTTGCTAGCCTTCATTTTGCACTAAGTATGATCACTACTTGTGCATCCAAAATCCTTTAAACCAGTTTTGCCACATGAGTCCACTATACCTACCTATATGTGTATTCTTTTGTCGTTCTAAGCAAATTTGCATGTGCCATCTCTAATTTTCAAAATAAATTTCTCTTTTGTGTGCTCGTACCGCTCGCGAGGTGGTGAGGGGTGGCCAATATTTTCCATGCTATATGTGTTATCACTACTAGGGAAAAGCCTAGCAGTAGTGCGGGTATTTGGTGTATCAGTAGCGCGGGTACCCGTGCTACTGATAAGGCGCTATAGCTAACGTTTAGCAGTAGCGCATGTTGACACGCGCTACTCTTATACCTACTTAGCAGTAGCACTTCCATACCAGCACTACTACTAAGTGCTTTAGCAGTAGCATTTTCCTGTCCAGCGCTAAAGAGCGCTACTACTATATTTTCTCATATCTTTTTTGCTGCGTATTGCGATGTTTTTGTATAGGTTTTATACAATATTGTAATGATATCGTAAACATGCAATATGCTCATCATATCATACACATAATAGTCTCATCATATCATCTAACACAAATCATGTCATCACATCATAATCACGATACAGCTATACAAGTTACATGACATGTCTCATCATACATAATGTAGTATTGTTGAGGCGTCGGTTTATATCCCTCTCTCGCACTAGCATGAACCTAAACTAACTACTGGTTGTCGCTATGAAACCAAAAACCGGTACACCTGGGCCTGACACTCCGGCCACTCGTTGTATACTCCTGGCGTAGTACTTCTTCGTCATCGATGATCTATGCGCCTGCATCGTCACATGAATCGATGATATGCAACATATAGTTGAGCAACAGAAAGAGACGGACTTGGCAAAAATAGAAGTAACATATCATAAGCATAAATAACAAAGTTCATCGTACCCAAAAGGCCCTAACTAGAGTGATCTTCGCTAGTTGAGGAGGACAGTTTAATTACATCACAAATAAAGTTTCGTCATGCATAACTCAAAGTTTCAGCATACAGAAAGTGTGGACTAAACGGACACATTATCATATATCGACAATCACTCCAACATGTCGTGCCATCCATCCAAGTCAGGGAGATAGTCCCCAAGCTTAGTGAAAGGCTTCAGGTCGAGACGCTGAGCGGCTACGCGTGTTCGGACATCTTCCCGCGACATTTTCCCTTCCTCGTAGAACATCTCTGTTTTTTCAAGGACCTCCTTCATGATGATTTGGGAAAGTTCATGATGGATGTGATAGAACTCAGCTCAAAGTCGATGATCTGGGATATCTCCTATGTTCTTTGCCCATTGCAGAATATGGGCATCACCGGATGTAGGTGTGATACGTCCATTTTGCATTATGCTTTTATATCGATATTTATTGCATTATGGGCTGTTATTGCACATTATGTCACAATACTTATGCCTATTCTCTCTTATTTTACAAGGTTTACATGAAGAGGGAGAATGCTGGCAGCTGGGATTCGGGGCTGGAAAAGGAGCAAATATTAGAGACCTATTCTGCACAGCTCCAAAAGTCCTGAAACTTCACGGAAGCTATTTCCAGAATATATAAAAAATATTGAACGCAAAAAGTTCCAGAGGGGGGCCACACCCTGGCCACGAGGGTGGGGGCGCGCCCTACCCCCCTGGGCGCGCCCCCTGCCTCATGGGCCCCCTGGTGGCCCTCTGATGCCCATCTTCTACTATATGGAGTCTTTCATTGAGGAAAAAAATCATAAGCAAGCTTTCGGGACGAGACTCCGCCGCCACGAGGCGGAACCTTGGCGGACCCAATCTAGGGCTCTGGCGAAGCTGTTCTGCCGGTGAAACTTCCCTCCGGGAGGGGGAAATCATCACCACCGTCATCACCAACGATCCTCTCATCGGGAGGGGGTCAATCTCCATCAGCATCTTCACCAGCACCATCTCATCTCAAACCCTAGTTCATCTCTTGTATCCAATCTTTGTGTCCAAACCTCAGATTGGTACTTGTGGGTTGCTAGTAGTGTTGATTACTCCTTGTAGTTGATGCTAGTTGGTTTACTTGGTGGAAGATCATATGTTCAGATCCATTATGCATATTAATACCCCTCTGATTATGAACATGAATATGCTTTGTGAGTAGTTATGTTTGTTCTTGAGGACATAGGAGAAGTCTTGCTATTAGTAGTCATGTGAATTTGGTATTCGTTCGATATTTTGATGAGATGTATGTTGTCATCCCTCTAGTGGTGTCATGTGAACGTCGACTACATGAAATTCACCATTGTTTGGGCCTAGAGGGAGGCATTGGGAAGTAATAAGTAGGTGATGGGTTGCTAGAGTGACAGAAGCTTAAACCCTAGTTTATGCGTTGCTTCGTAAGGGGCTGATTTGGATCCATATGTTTCATGCTATGGTTAGGTTTACCTTAATACTTCTGTTGTAGTTGCGGATGCTTGAAATAGGGTTTAATCATAAGTGGGATACTTGTCCAAGTAAGGACAGTACCCAAGCACCGGTCCACCCACATATCAGATTATCAAAGTACCGAACGTGAATCATATGAACGTGATGAAAACTAGCTTGACGATAATTCCCATGTGTCCTCGGGAGCACTTTCCTTCATATAAGAGTTTGTCCAGGCTTGTCCTTTGCTACAAAAAGGATTGGGCCATATTGCTGCACGTTATTTACTTTTATTACTTGCTACTCTTTACAAATTACCTTATCACAAAACTATCTGTTACCGATAATTTCAGTGCTTGTAGAGAATACCTTGCTGAAAACCGCTTATCATTTCCTTCTGCTCCTTATTGGGTTCGACACTCTTACTTATCGAAAAGGCTACGATAGATCCCTTGCACTTGTGGATCATCAAGACTCTTTTCTGGCGCCGTTGCTGGTGAGTGAAGCGCCTTTGGTAGGTGGAATTTGGTAAGGAAAAAATTATATAGTGTGGTGAAATTTACTGTCATTTGTTACTATGGAAAGTAATCCTTTGAGGGGCTTGTTCGGGGTATGTTCACCCCGACCGGTAGAGCAAATAGTTGCTCCTCAACCTACTGAACCTACTGAAAATGTTTACTTCAAACTTCCTTCGGGTATGATAGAGAAACTGCTAGCTAATCCTTTTGCAGGAGATGGAACATTGCATCCCGACTTACACTTAATCTATGTGGATGAAGTTTCTGGATTATTTAATCTTGCAGGTATGCCCAATGATGTTATCAAGAAGAAGGTCTTCCCTTTATCTTTGAAGGGAGATGCATTGACATGGTATAGGCTATGTGATGATATGGGATCATGGGACTACAAATGGTTGAAATTGGAATTCCATCAGAAGTTTTATCCTATGCATCTTGTTCATCGTGATCGTAATTATATATATAATTTTTGGCCTCGTGAAGGAGAAAGCATCACCTAAGCTTGGGGGAGGCTTAAGTCAATGTTATATTCATGCCCCAATCATGAGCTCTCAAGAGAAATGATTATTCAAAACTTTTATTCTCAGCTTTCTAACAACAATCGCTCCATGCTCGATACTTCTTGTACTGGTTCCTTTATGATGAAGACTATTGAATTCAAATGGAATTTATTGGAGAGAATTAAACACAACTCTGAATATTGGGATCTCGACAAAGGTAAGGAGTCAGGTATAACACCTAAGTTTGATTGTGTTAAATCTTTTATGGATACCGATGGTTTCTGTAAATTTAGCACTAAATATGGACTTGACTCTGAGATAGTAGCTTCTTTCTGTGAATCCTTTGCTACTCATGTTGATCTCCTCAAGGAGAAGTGGTTTAAATATAATCCTCCCATTGAAGTAAAAGTAGTTGCACCTATTAAAATTGAAGAAAAGACTATCACTTATAATGATCCTGTTGTTTCTACTACTTATGTTGAGAAACCACCTTTCCCTGTTAGAATAAAGAATCATGTTAAAGCTTCAACTATGGTCAACAAAAGTAATATTAAGACACCTAAACCCCCTAAGCAAATTAAAGTTGAACCTAAAATTGCTATGATTAAAGATCTCTTGGCCGATAATATTGATGGGCATGTTATTTACTTCTGTGATGAAGCTGCTAGGATTGCTAGGCCTGATGCTAAAAATAAACACAGACCTGTTGTAGGCATGCATGTTATTTATTTTAAAATAGGAGATCATTGTTATCATGGCTTATGTGATATGGGTGCTACTGCGACTGCAATACCTATTTCCTTATACAAAGAAATTATGCATGATATTGCACCTCCTGAGATAGAAGGTATTGATGTTACCATTAAGCTTGCCAATAGAGATACTATTTCACCCGTTGGGATTGTTAGAGATGTTGAAGTCTTGTGTGGGAAGGTTAAATATCCTGCTGATTTTCTTGTTCTTGGTTCCCCGCAAGATAGCTTTTGTCCCATTATATTTGGTAGACCCTTCTAAAAAACTGTCAATGCTAAGATAGACTGCAATAGGGATATTGTTTCTGTTGGTTTAGGGGATATGTCTCATGAGTTTAATTTTGCTAAATTTTGTAGACAACCCCATGATAAAGAATTGCCTTGTAAAGATGAAATTATTGGTCTTGCTTCTATTGCCATGCCTCCTACTGATCCATTAGAACAATATTTGCTAGACCATGAAAATGATATGTTCATGAATGAAAGAAGGGAAATAGATGAAGTGTTCTTTAAATAGGGACCTATTCTGAAACACAATTTTCCTGTTGAAATCCTAGGGGATCCTCCTCCACCCAAGGGTGACCCCGTGTTTGAGCTTAAGCCATTACCTGATACTCTAAAATATGCTTATCTTGATGAAAAGAAAATATATCCTGTTATTATTAGTGCTAACTTCAGAGAAGGAGGAAGAGAAATTATTGAAAACTCTGAAGAAGCACTATGCTGCTATTGGATATAATCTTGATGATCTTAAGGGCATTAGTCCCACTCTATGCCAACACAAAATAAATTTGGAGGAAGACGCCAAACCAGTTATTGATCACCAACGACGGCTGAATCCTAAGATGAAAGAAGTGGTAAGAAAGGAAATATTAAAGCTCCTTGAGGCAGGTATAATTTATCCCATTGCTGATAGTCAGTGGGTAAGTCTTGTTCATTGTGTCCCTAAGAAGGGAGGTATTACTGTTGTTCCTAATGATAAAGCTGAATTGATCCTGCAAAGAATTATTACAGGTTATAGGATGGTAATTGGTTTCCGCAAATTAAATAAGGCTACTAAAAAAGATCATTACCCCTTGCCTTTTATTGATCAAATGCTAGAAATATTATCCAAACATACACATTTTTGTTTTCTAGATGGTTACTCTGACTTCTCTCAAATACTTGTGTCAGCTGATGATCAATCAAAGACCACTTTTACTTGCCCTTTTGGTACTTTTGCTTATAGACGCATGCCTTTTGGTTTATGTAATGCACCTGCTACCTTTCAAAGATGCATGATGGCTATATTTTCTGACTTTTGTGAAAAGGTATGTGAGGTATTCATGGACGATTTCTCTGTTCATAGATCCTCTTTTGATGATTGCCTGAGCAACCTTGATCGAGTTTTGTAGAGATGTGAAGAAACTAATCTTGTTCTGAATTGGGAGAAATGTCACTTTATGGTTAATGAAGGAATTATCTTGGGGCATAAAATTTCTGAAAGAGGCATTGAAGTTGATAAAGCTAAAGTTAATGCTATTGAAAAGATGCCATGTCCCAAGGACATTAAAGGTATAAGAAGCTTCCTTGGTCATGCCGGTTTTTATAGGAGGTTCATTAAGGACTTCTCAAAAATTTCTCGGCCTTTGACTAATCTATTACAAAAAGATATTCCTTTTGTCTTTGATGATGATCGTGTAGAAGCATTTGAAATACTTAAGAAAGCATTGATTTCTGCACCTATTGTTCAGCCACCTGATTGGAATTTACCCTTTCAGATTATGTGCGATGCTAGTGATTATGTTGTAGGTGTTGTTCTAGGGCAAAGAGTTGATAAGAAATTAAATGTTATTCAATATGCTAGTAAAACTTTAGACAATTCCTAGATAAATTATGCTACTACTGAAAAAGAATTTTTAGCCATTCTTTTTGCTTGTGATAAGTTCAGACTTTATATTGTTTATTCTAAAGTAACTATTAACATGGATCATGCTGCTATTAAATACCTTATGGAAAAGAAAGATGCTAAACCTAGACTTATTAGATGGGTTCTCTTGCTACAAGAATTTGATTTGCATATTATTGATAGAAAGGGAGCTGAGAACCCCGTTGCAGATAACTTGTCTAGATTAGAAAATGTTCTTGATGACCCACTACCTATTGATGATAGCTTTCCTGATGAACAATTAAATGTCATAAATGCTTCTCGAACTGCTCCATGTTATGCTATTATGCTAATTATATTGTAGCTAAATTTATACCACCTAATTTCACATACCAGCAAAAGAAGTTCTTCTATGATTTAAGACATTACTTTTGGGATGACCCACATCTTTATAAAGAAGGAGTAGATGGTGTTATTAGACATTGTGTACCTGAGCATGAACAGGAACAGATCCTATGCAAGTGTCACTCCGAGGCTTATGGAGGACACGATGCTAGAGATAGAACTGCACATAAGGTATTGCATTCCGGTTTTTATTGGCCTACTCTCTTCAAGGATGCCCGTAAGTTTATCTTGTCTTGTGATGAATGTCAAAGAATTGGTAATATTAGTAGACATCAAGAAATGCCTATGAATTATTCACTTGTTATTGAACCATTTCATGTTTGGCACTTTGATTATATGGGACCTTTTCCTTCCTCTAATGGGTATACACATATCTTAGTTGCTATTGATTACGTTACTAAGTGGGTATAAGCTGTTCCAACTAGTAGTGCTGATCATAACACCTCTATTAAGATGCTTAAAGAAGTTATTTTCCCGAGGTTTGGAGTCCCTAGATATTTAATGACTGATGGTGGTTCACATTTTATTCATGGTGCCTTTCGTAAAATGCTTGCTAAGTATGACGTTAAACATAGAATTGCATCTCCATATCACCCACAGTCTAGTGGTCAAGTAGAATTGAGTAACAGAGAGCTCAAATTAATTTTGCAAAAGACTGTTAATAGATCTAGAAAGAATTGGTCCAAGAAACTTGATGATGCATTATGGGCCTATAGAACTGCATATAAAAATCCTATGGGTATGTCTTCGTATAAAATGGTTTATGGTAAAGCATGCCACTTACCTCTTGAAGTAGAAAATACGGCATATTGGGACATTAAAGAGCTCAATTATGATTTCAAACTTGCCAGTGAGAAGAGGTTATTTGACATTAGCTCACTTGATGAATGGAGAACCCAGGCTTATGAAAAGGCCTAGCTATTTAAAGAAAAAGTTAAAAGATGGCATGATAAAAGGATACAAAAGCGTGAGTTCAATGTAGGTGATTATGTATTGCTATACAACTCTCGTTTAAGATTTTTTTGCAGGAAAACTTCTCTCTAAATGGGAAGGTCCTTATGTTATCGAGGAGGTCTATCGTTCCGGTGCCATAAAAATCAACAACTTCGAAGGCACAAATCCGAAGGTGCTGAACAGTCAAAGAATTAAACATTATATCTCAGGTAATCCTATAAATGTTGAAACTAATATTATTGAAACTATAACCCCGGAGGAATACATAAGGGACACTTTCCAAAACATTTTAGACTCCGAAAAGGAATAGGTACGTGGTACGGTAAGTAAACCAACTCCAAAAGAGTTCTAATGGCAATATTTCTTTGTTTTGGATTATTTAGAAAAATAGGAAAATAATAAATAGACCAGAAAGGACACGAGGCTCCCACGAGGGTGGGGGCACGCCCTACCCCCCTGGGCGCGCCCCCAGCCTCGTGGACACCTCGTGCGCTCTCTGGACTCCGTTTTCTTGCATGATACTTCTTTAGGTCGGTAGAAATTCATTATATACTCTCCCAAAGGTTTTGACCACTGTATCACGCAAATATCTCTTGTCTTTGTTTGGAGCTATTTTTCTGTCAGGATTGTCAAGGTTAGGCATCATGTCGTCCCCCTCCTCCAACCATGGTGACAATGATGCTTGGCTAATGAAGATAGAGCTGAAGAGGGAAGAACCTATGGAGATCAACAAGGATGAAGAGATCAAGAAGGCCACAGTGGTCCAAGTTCCGGCAGCAGAAGACATCCTTCAACTTGATCACAATCTTCTTACCCCAACTGAGATTGAAGCTTTCAAGATGATTGAGTGAGCTCGTATACAAAACAAGTATCTCACACATGAAATTTTTTTGTTGAAGGATCATATCATCGCACTCAAGGGCATTATCCGCAAGTTGGAAGACCCCCTACGCTCGATGTGCAATTGGCCATCATCACCAACACCCTCTTCACCGACAAAGGAGATATAAACACATGGGTATGGGCACTCCCCTTGGCAATTGCCAAGCTTGGGGGAGTGCCCCGGTATCGTATCACCATCACTTTTATCTTTACCATTTTTCTTAGTTCGATCCTTTTGATAACATCCTGATCTAGTAGAATAAAGTTTTAGTATGATCTAGTTGTGAGTTTTGCTTTATGATCCTTCAATGTAATCGAGTCCATGAGCTATATATATATTAAAGATTAGTTTTGAGTCAAGGGCTTGATTATTTTTCTATGATCTCGAGGGAATTAAATTAAGTAAAGAAAAATAAAGAATAAAAAAGAAACAAAGAGATCATATGGATCTTATGGAGAGTAATGAGCTCACATATAGAGAGTATGATGAATAAAAGTTGTTGGGAGTTGACAAACATAGTTTTGGTCATTGTTGCAATGAATAGGAAGTAATAGAGAAAGAGAGGTTCACATATAAATATACTATCCTGGACATCATTTATGATTGTGAGCACTCATTAAAGTATGACATGCTAAGAGTTGACGTTGGACAAGGAAGACAACATAATGGGTTATGTTTTCTTACATCTGAGATAAATTATATTGCCATGGATCATCCAACATGTTGATGTTGCCTTTCCCTCTCATGCTAGCCAATTTCTGTGCACCAAGTAGAGATACCACTTGTGCTTCCAAATATCCCTAAACCCAGTTTCGCCGTGAGAGTCCACCATATCTACCTATGGATTGAGTAAGATCCTTCAAGTAAGTTGTCATTGGTGCAAGCAATAAAAATTGCTCTCTAAATATGCATGCCTTATTAGTGCGGAGAAAATAAGCTTTATACAATCTTGTGATATGGAAGAAATAAAAGCGTTGGACTGCATAATAAAGGTCCATATCACAAGTGGCAATATAAAGTGACGTTCTTTCGCATTAAGATTTTGTGCATCCAACCATAAAAGCGCACCACAACCTCTACTTCCCTCTGCGAAGGGCCTATCTTTTAGTTTTATTTTCTACCTTACATACGAGTCATGGTGATCTTCACCTTTCCTTTTTACATTTTATCCTTTGTCAAGCACAATATGTTGGAAAGATCCTGATATATATAGCTAATTAGATGTGAGTCTTCATGAACTATTATTGTTGACATTACCCTTGAGGTAAAACATTGGGAGGCAAAACTATAAGCCCCTATCTTTCTCTGTGTCCGATTAAAACTTGACACACATAAATATTGCATGAGTCGTAGCAATTGTGAAAGACTAAAAGATGGTTGAGTATGTGGACTTGCTGAAAAGCTCTTATATTGACTCTTTCCTACGTTATGATAAATTGCAATTGCTTGAATGACTGAGATTAGAGTTTGTTGGTTCTCAATGACTTGAAACTGTGATTGAATTGCTACTTTACCATAAGAAATCATATGACAATATATATATATATGTTGTTGTTCTAAGAGTGATCACGATGCCCTCATGTCCTATTTTATTTTTATCGACACCTCTATCTCTAAACATGTGGACAAATTTTTCGATTTCGACTTTTGCTTGAGGACAAGCGAGGTCTAAGCTTGGGGGAGTTGATACGTCCATTTTGCATCATGCTTTTATATCGATATTTATTGCATTATGGGCTGTTATTACACATTATGTCACAATACTTATGCCTATTCTCTCTTATTTTACAAGGTTTACATGAAGACGGAGAATGCCGGTAGCTGGGATTCGGGGCTGGAAAAGGAGAAAATATTATAGACCTATTCTGCACAGCTCCAAAAGTCCTGAAACTTCATGAAAGCTATTTCTAGAATATATAAAAATTATTGACCGCAAGAAGTTCCAGAGGGGGGCCACACCCTAGCCACGAGGGTGAGGGCGCGCCCCCTGCCTTGTGGGCCCCTGGTGGCCCTCCGATGCCCATCTTCTGCTATATGGAGTCTTTCATTGAGGAAAAAATCATAAGCAAGCTTTCGGGACGAGATTCCGCCGCCATGAGGTGGAACCTTGGCGGAACCAATCTAGGGCTCTGGTAGAGCTGTTCTGCCGGGGAAACTTCCCTCCGGGAGGGGGAAATCATCACCACCGTCATCACCAACGATCCTCTCATCGGGAGGGGGTCAATCTCCAACAACATCTTCACCAGCACCATCTCATCTCAAACCCTAGTTCATCTCTTATATCCAATCTTTGTATCCAAATCTCAGATTGGTAACCGTGGGTTGCTAGTAGTGTTGATTACTCCTTGTAGTTGATGCTAGTTGGTTTACATGGTGGAAGATCATATGTTCAGATCCATTATGCATATTAATACCCCTATGATTATGAACATGAATATGCTTTGTGAGTAGTTACGTTTGTTCCTAAGGACATGGGAGAAGTCTTGTTATTAGTAGTCATGTGAATTTGGTATTCGTTCGATATTTTGATGAGATGTATGTTGTCATCCCTCTAGTGGTGTCATGTGAACGTCGACTACATGACACTTCACCATTGTTTGGGCCTAGAGGGAGGCATTGTGAAGTAATAAGTAGATGATGGGTTGCTAGAGTGACAGAAGCTTAAACCCTAGTTTATGCGTTGCTTCGTAAGGGGCTGATTTGGATCCATATGTTTCATGCTATGGTTAGGTTTACCTTAATACTTCTGTTGTAGTTGCGGATGCTTGCTACAGGGGTTAATCATAAGTGGGATACTTGTCCAAGTAAGGACAGTACCCAAGCACCGGTCCACCCACATATCAGATTATCAAACTACCGAACGCGAGTCATATGAACGTGATGAAAACTAGCTTGACGATAATTCCCATGTGTTCTCGGGAGCGCTTTCCTTCATATAAGAGTTTGTCCAGGCTTGTCCTTTGCTACAAAAAGGATTGGGCCATCTTGTTGCACCTTATTTACTTTTATTACTTGCTACTCGTTACAAATTACCTTATCACAAAACTATTTGTTACCGATAATTTCACTGCTTGCAGCAAATACCTTGTTGAAACCCGCTTATCATTTCCTTCTGCTCCTCTTTGGGTTCGACACTCTTACTTATCGAAAAGGCTATGATAGATCCCCTACACTTGTGGGTCATCAAGGTGATATTCGAAGGTTCTGCTGATCCCGTTTGTACTCCAGCATGTGGTGTAAGACATAGAATCCATCACTCAGAGTATCACTCGGTTGCTGGATGCAGCAGAAGTCGGTCTTATGGCAGAAGGCAGGCTTGCCGTTCCTTGTCTTCCTGGTCTTGATCTCTCCACCCCGTATGCCGTAGAAAAAGATAGCCCCTATTGAGAATAGACTTGATGTGGGTGTAATCCTTTTTGTTCATGTTCTTTGACGAGTCCAATTAAAGAGCGTGAGAATCGGGGGTAAAGCATGATGAGGACGGCGCGCCCATGGTTGTGCAAAATAAGTACACCTCAAATTAATTAGCCTCAACCGTGCAAATGAATGATTGAAATTGAAGGAAGGATATCCGCACAGATGACTTACATGGGATGATAAGGCACAAGAATTGTCTCCTTCTCCTTATTGGCGACCATGAAATCGACGATGTAGTCCCTCGCGTATTCACGCGCTTTACGTGGACTACCAAGAAGCCCTCATGCATGAAGTACGACTCAATCCCGATGATGTAGTTCATGTACAAGTCAAAAAGGCGGACAAACGTAAAATCCAGCTTTTTCAAGTGAAACATGTCGAAGATGTAATCGAATCGAAGGAAGAACTTCTCCGCGGGGAATGTGTCCATGTACAACCTTTGTCGTGGCACGTTAACCACGTAGAGTGGGTATCCTGGATTTTCCAAGGCGATTAGGCTTTTCTCTCTCCGCGGCACATCGTCATGAAGTCTCCTTAGATCTCCGTATATGGCCTCTACCGATGCCTTAGGTAGGATTGGTTCACCAGGGATAAGGTATTTTGCCGCACCCATGACAGGTATACGTTCTTGAACCCGAGGCTGCGGAGGCAGCTAGATCATAGAAGCAGCTTTATTGTTGCCGTTCCTCCCTCTCTTCCTATGTTTCTTTGGTACTGGAATATGCTTTATTGTTGCTTTATTGTTAATGAAGATGCTTTATTGTTGCCTTTTTGTCGATGATCCTTGCTTTCACCCTTACTTTCGAGGCAGCCAACGCATCGCTAAACTTGCTCATGGCGCGTTTGTTTATCTTCTTCATTGTTGGGTCTTTATCTGGATCAATATATTTCTTTTCATCCCGGCCCGGGAACAAGAATACCTGGTGCAGCTTCGTTAGGAGGGAGGGCCTCATGTTTTCTATCTTCCATAGTTTCTCATCATTGATGGTGGTGGTTATCCATATGATGCATCCTATTTGAATGTCGTAGCACGCTCGCACTTCCGCAGGCTCTTTTGGCTCAAAATTGCCGTCGTCCACCTCTGTGACCACCATCCTAGTAGTGTT
Source organism: Triticum dicoccoides (assembly GCF_002162155.2). Lineage (NCBI taxonomy): Eukaryota > Viridiplantae > Streptophyta > Magnoliopsida > Poales > Poaceae > Triticum > Triticum dicoccoides. Next base: position 220,747,206 of record NC_041386.1, on the reverse strand, counting down.
GAGCTGGTTTGGGCATCGACGTCTCCTCTTCAGTTTCGGTTCTATACCGACTTCGACAGTCTCGATGCCGGTCTAGGTCACAACGCTAGTCTTGGCTCCAGTCTCTATGTTCAAATGTTCCAATGTTCGTCTGCCGCCAGGTAGACATCGTCGCAATCACCAGAACCCTGTCCTTCATCATTGCTAGCCATGTTTCCTATGATTAAATCTAGTCAATTAACTCTAGACCTAATAAAATGAATAATGACATAAAAAAGGCCTATGTTTTGCAGGAACGTTGATTCCTTCCCGGTTCGACAAATCTCGGGCACTCGATATGTCCTAGTTCGTAGCACAAGTCATGCCAAAATTCATGGAAAATTTCGGCATGACCTTTGCTAAAAAGTGGACAAATCGAGGACCTGAAATTTGCCGGAACGGAAATGAATCAACATTCTGGCAAAACATAGGCCACTCGGCTTCATTCCCTAGAAACAACAAAAGGCCACTTAGGCACAATCGAACCACTTCAATGAAAAGATATAACACGACCACTTCAATAAAAAGATATAATTAACAATAATGGAATATGCAAATGAACATCAATGACATATATCATATAACATCAATTCTATTTTTTGTTTATAGCTAAATGAAATAGCTATTGTTTTTTATTTTTAGCTAAATGCTTTTATTTTTTGTTTAAAGCTAAAAGTCTAGGAAGGGATCATCTTTAAAATAACACTTGCCTAAATTATTTTCCTTGAAAAATATTGGTCTTTTAAATAACACTTGCCTAGGACAGAACCCAAATTATGTTCTAGCTATTCCTCTCTCTCTCTCTCTCACACACACACACTATTTTCTCTAACCCTTCTCTGCCTAGGACAGAACCTAATTAAATTGCAAAGGAACTCCATTTTCACTAACCTGCTCTAAAATAAATTTTTGCTCTAACCTAGTTAACCTAGCTTGTTAACATAACGAACCTAAGTAACCTAGCTACTTAACCTAGTTAGTTAACCTAGCTAGTTAACCTAGTTAACCTAGATAATTAACCTAATTAAACTAGTTAACCTGGCTAGTTCTCTGTCAAATCCCTAACTAATTTTTGCACTAACCTAGATAATTAACCTAATTAAACTAGTTAACCTAACTAGTTCTCTTTAAAAGACCTAACTAAATTTTTGCACTAGCCTAGATAATTAACCTAATTAAACTAGTTAACCTAGATAGCTAGTTCTCTATCCAATGTTTGTGATATGCATTGGAGAGAGGAGGGGTGGGGGCTTACAGCGGACGGCTCCGGTGGTGGCGAGGGAGGCAGGGGCGTCTCCGGTGACGGCGAGGGAGGCAGGGGTGTCAAGGGTGGCTTTTGTGGCGGTGAGGGCGGCTCCGGTGGCGTTGGGGGCGGCTCTGATGGTGTCGACATCGCGCGGCTCTGGTGGCTCCGGGGGCGTCGACGTCGGTAGGAGATGGCAGGGAAGTGGGGCGGCGGTGAGGTGGGGAGATGGCAGCGAAGTGGGGCAAGGGATTTGGGGGAGAAGTGGTGGCCGGGGGCGAGGGAAACCATGCCTTGGTTAAGTAAAATGTAGCGGTAGCGCTGGAAGTAAAAACGCGCTATACCTAAGTTAGCTATAGCGCGTTGTACAAAACGCGCTACTACTATAGCTATTCATGTTCCTTTTTGTTTCTTATTTCCTTTACCCTTTATATAGCGGGGGTCTAAAAACGCGCTGCTGCTATATTATCTATAGCGCGTGTTATGAACAGACCCTACTGCTATTCCTTTCTCCTTTATTTTTCTTTTTCTTTTATTTTTCTTTACATTTTATTTTTTCCTTTCTCCTTTTTCTATTTATTTCATTTTCATTTACTTTTCTATTTGTTTTTCATTTTATTTTACTTTCATTAGCAATAGCGCTTTTCATGGTAAACGCGTTGCTACAATAATCTTAGCGGTAGCGCGGTTCTTCGTAGAGTGCTACTACTATTCGTAGCTTATCAGCTTAGTAGTGGGAATTTTAGTAGTAGCACTTTTCCCTGAAGAAGCGCTCCTGCTATACCCGTATTTGTAGCGCGGTTCACGTGCACGCACTACTGCTATGTAGCACTAGCACCCGTTTTTAACCAGCGCTACTACTAAAGTTATGTGTATATGCTTTTCCCTAGTTGTGTATTCTCATGATGAGTGTTTATTCACTTGTCATTGCACGAGAGTACGGCAAAGGTATTAGGGATGCCCAGTACCGAAATGAAAAATGAATTTACTTTATATTTTCAAATAATAAATTCCTTGAAAAGTGTTGGTATGGAGGGCACCTGTGGATACGGTTAGCCATGGAAAGTGAAAGTATGATTGAAAAAGGAATAAACTTTAATTTCTGTTTGGGAACCGCCTATGATATATCTAGCATGGAAAGTGTTGGGAGCTCTAAGTCATTTTCGTTGGTGGGAAAAGTATGCCTCTGAAAATGTTTTTATCTCTTAATTTTTGCTTTGACCTCTGGCACCTCTACAAATCACTACTTCCCTCTATGAAGGGCCTTTCTTTTACTTTATGCAATTATTATTTTTAATTTGAGTCTCCATCTTCTCTTAAAAGCACCAACTAGGGGGCACTATGATCGTACTTGAGTATTGGGTGTAGCTAATATGCGAGTGTGTTTCATGAATGGATCAATGATTGAGCTTGATGGGCTAGGGATAACTTATTTTAGCATTGATATTTTGAAAGACATGGTTGCTTGTTGATATGTTTGAGTATTTAAGTCTCATGTCAAAACTAGACTATTGCTTTGAATCATATAAAAGTCCAAATGTCCATGCTGTAAAGAAAAGAAAATGTGATGACATGTTAGGAAGCATTCCACATCAAAAATTCTGTTTTTATCATTTACCTAATCGAGGATGAGCAGGAATTAAGCTTGGGGATGCTGATACGTCTCCAACGTATCTATAATTTTTGATTGTTCCATGTTGTTATATTATCATTCTTGGATGCTTTGTAATCATTTTATATCATTTTTTGGTACTAACCTATTGACATAGTGCCAAGTGCCAGTTGTTGTTTTCTGCATGTTTTTACATCATAGGAAATCAATATCAAGCGGAGTCCAAACGCAACGAAACTTATTGTGGATTTTTTGGACCAGCAGACATCCAATTGGCCGGAGAAGCACCTGGGGGTGCTCCAAGGGGAGCACAACCCACCAGGGCGCGTCTGGAGGCCCATGCGCGCCCTGGTGGGTTGTGCCCACCTCGGGTGCCTCCCGAACCGACTCTTTGCTCTGTAAATACCGTAATATTCCAGAAACCCTAGGGGAATCGACGAAAATCAATTCGAGCCGCCGCAGAGTCGAGAACCACTAGATCCAATCTAGACACCATCACGGAGGGGTTCATCATGTCCATTGGTGCCTCTTCGATGATGTGTGAGTAGTCTTTTGTAGACCTTCGGGTCCGTAGTTAGTAACTAGATGGCTTCTGATACGTCTCCAACGTATATATAATTTTTCATTGTTCCATGCTGTTATATTATCAATCTTGGATGTTTTATAATCATTTTATAGTCATTTTATATCATTTTTTGGTAATAACCTATTGACATAGTGCCAAGTGCCAGTTGCAGTTTTTTCCATGTTTTTTAATCACAGAAAATCAATATCAAACCGAGTCCAAATGCCATGAAATTTATGGAGAATTTTTATGGGCCAAAAGGAACACAACAGGCCCTGGCTGCGTCTGGGGGTGCCCCGAGGGGGGCACAACCCACCAAGGAGCGCCAGGAGGCCCAGGCGCGCCCTGGTGGGTTGTGCCCACCTCGGGTGCCCCCCGGACCGCCACTTTGCTCTATAAATACCCCAATATTCTAGAAACCCTAGGGGAGTCGATGAAATATTCATCCAGCCGCCGCAGAGTCCAGAACCAGCAGATCCAATCTAGACACCATCTCGGATGGGGTTCACCACCTCCATTGGTGCCTCTCTGATGATGAGTGAGTAGTTCTTTGTAGAACCTCGGGTCTATAGTTAGTATCTAGATGGCTTCATCTCTCTCTCTCTGAATTCTCAATACAATGGTCTCTTGGAGATCCATATGATGTAACTCTTTTGCGTTGTGTTTATTGGGATTGATGAACATTGAGTTTATGATCAGATATATATTTTTATATCCACGAAAGTATTTGAGTTTCTTTGATCTCTTTTATGCATGATTTCTTATAGCCTCGTATTTCTTCTCCGATATTTGGATTTTGTTTGGCCAACTTGATCTATTTATCTTGCAGTGGGAAGAGGTGCTTTGTAGTGGGTTCGATCTTACGGTGCTTGATCCCAGTGACAGAAAGGGAAACGACACGTATGTATCGTTGCTACTAAGGATAAAATGATGGGGTCTATCTCTACATATGTAGATGTTGTCTACATCATGTCATCATTCTTATTGCATTACTCCGTTTCTTCATGAACTTAATACACTAGATGCATGCTGGATAGCGGTCGAGGTGTGGAGTAACAGTAGTAGATGCAGGAAGGAGGCGGTCTACTAATCTTAGACGTGATGCCTAAGTAATGATCATTGCTTGGATATCGTCATAATTGTTTGAAGTTTTGTCAATTGCCCAACAGTAATTTGTTCACCCAGCGTTTGATTTTTTTCTCGAGAGAAGCCACTAGTGAAACCTACGGCCCCCGAGTCTTTCTTATCATATATTTGCCTTTGGGATCTACTTTTATTTGCTTTTATTTTCAGATCTATTAATCAAAAAACCCAAAAATACTTTGGTGCACTTTATTTTATTTGCGATCTATCTTTCAATCTACTACAAATTTATCTCACGTCCATTTGCCTATCTTGAGGCGCCGTACCCCGAAAGGGATTGACAACCCCTTTAACACGTCGGGTTGCGAGGATTTGTTATCTGTGTGCAGGTGTTGTTTACGTTGTGTTGCTTGGTTCTCCTACCGGTTCGATAACCTTGGTTTCATATCTGAGAGAAATACCTACCACCGATGTGCTGCATCATCCCTTCCTCTTTGGGGAAATACCGAAGTAGCTTGAAGAGACATCAAAAGGAATTTCTGGCACCGTTGCCGGGGAGGATTTTCAACATATACCAGGCTCCTAATCACAAATCTCATCTCCTTTCAATTTACATTATGTTCCATTTGCCTCTCGTTTTCCTCTCCCCCACTTCACAAAAATTTGCCATTTTATTTGCCCCTCTTTTTCGTTCGTTGTTTTCTTGCCGGATCTGTTTTTGAGTGCAATCTTATTGTGTGGTCATGATGAATAAAGAGAACACCAAGTTATGTGATTTCTCAAATACCAACAACAATGAATTTATCGGCACTCTGCTTGCTTCTCCAGCCACTAGTGCAGAGACTTGTGATGTTAATACTGCTTTGCTGAATCTTGTTAAGAAAGACCAATTCTCCGGTACTCCTAATGAGGATGTCGCGTCCCATATTAATACCTTCATGGAATTATGCGATATGCAAAAGAAAAAAGATGTGGACAATGATGTGGTCAAGATGAAACTATTTCCGTTTTCTTTGCATGATTCTGCAAAAGTTTGGTTCTCTTCTTTGCCTCGCAATAGTATCGATTCTTGGAATAAGTGCAAAGATGCTTTTATCACTAAGTATTTTCCTCCCGTAAAAATTCTTTCCCTTAGAACCGAGATCATGAATTTCAAGCAACTTGAACATGAGCAGGTTGCACAATCTTGGGAAAGGTTGCAAATGATGCTAAGGAATTGTCAAACTCATGGGTTAAATCTTTGGATTATCATACAAAAATTTTATGCGGGGTTGAATTTTGTTTCTAGTAATCTTTTAGATTCTGCCGCGGGTGGTACTTTTATGGAAATTACTTTGGGTGAAGCCACCAAATTGCTTGATAATATCATGGCAAATTATTCACAATGGCGTACCAAAAGGGCTCCTACTAGTAAAAAGGTTAATTCGGTTGAAGAAATTTCTTCTTTAAGTGAAAAAGTTGATGCTCTTGTGAAATTGGTTGCTAGTAGAAGTGCCCCTATTGATTTTAATGATATGCCTTTGTCTACTTTGATTGAGCAAAATAGGGATGCCATAGATGTGAATTTTATCTCTCAAAATAATTTCAACAATAATGCTTATAGAGGTAATTTTAATCCTAGGCCTCTTCCTAAAATTCCTCTAATAATTATGGTAATTCCTATGGAAATCAATCTTATAATAATAATAGGAACACCTCTAATCTTGAGAATAATATTAAAGAATTTATCAATACACAAAAAGTTTTCAACACCTCCATAGAAGAAAAGTTGAGTAAGATTGATGATTTGTCTTGAAGTGTTGATAGAATTGCTCATGATGTGGAAAATCTCAAGATGAATTTTTTTGTTCCTAAGGTTTATCAATCAATTAAAGCTCTTTATGTTTCTATGGATGAAAGTAATAAAAGAACCACTATGCTTAGAGCTAAAAGAGAATTTTTAGAAAAAGCTTTTTCTAGTGATTTCTTTCGCAAAAGTGATGAAGATCTTAAAATGATTGGTGTTTCTTCTATTGATTCCTTGTTTAGTAAAGTTAATATTGATGAAAAAGGGACTAGAGAATAGTCAACTTTATGTAGAAGGCATCCCAATATTTTGGAGAGTGAAAATCTTATTGAGAAAATTGATAAAAGTGGGTTTGTAGAGGTCAAAACTTTAGCTAGTGATGTACCCACTCTTTTGGATTACAAAGACTTTAATTATGATAGTTGCTCTTTGATTGATTGTATTTCTTTGTTGCAATACATGATAAAGTCGCCCCATGCTTATGAACAGAATAAAGCTTTTACTAAACATATTGTTGATGCTACGATGAAAGCTTTTGAAGAAAAATTGGAATTAGAAGTTTAAATTCCTAGAAAATTGCATGATGAATGGGAACCTACTATAAAAGTCAAGATTAAAAACTATGAGTATTTTTCTTTGTGTGACTTGGGTGCTAGTGTTTCTACTATTCCAAAATCTTTATGTGATTTGCTTGGTCTTACCGATCTTGAATCATGTTCTTTGAATTGGCACTTGGCGGATTCTACTATTAAAAAACCTATGGGAAGAATTAATGTTGTTCTTATTCTTGCAAATAGGAATTATGTGCCCATATATTTTATTGTTCTTGATATTGATTGCAATCCGTCTTGTGCAATTATTCTTGGTAGACCATTTTTACACACTATCGGTGCCATGATTGATATGAAAGAAGGCAATATTAAGTTCCAATTTCTATTGAGTAAGGGTATGGAACACTTTCCTAGAACAAGAATTAAGCCACCTTATGAATCAATCATCAGGGCATCTTATGGATCTCAAACCATAGATGACAAAACTTAGATCCTTGCTTTATGCCTAGCTAACAGCATAAAACTATAGCGCTTGTTGGGAGGCAACCCAATGAATAAAATTTTATTTTTGCTTTTTGCTTCCTGTTTTTGCGTGTTAGCACAATTATGCTACGGTTATGATTGTGTTTTTTATGTTTTAATTAGTGTTTGTTCCAAGTAAAGCCTTTAGAATCTTCTTGGGTGATAGTTGTTTGATCTTGCTGAATAAACAGAAACTTTTACACTCACGAAATTATTTTCATTTTTTACCAGAGAGCCATAAAATACCTGTTCCACTTGAAGTAGATCAACATACATTTCTTAGGTGGTCCTAATTTTTTAGAATTTTTGAGTTATGGAAGTATTAGAAATAGTCAAGTTGCTAGAGGCTGTTCTGTTTTGACAGATTCTGTTTTCTTTGTGTTGTGTGCTTATTTTTATGGCTCTATGGTTTTCTTTGATGAGTTTTTGCCATAGAAAAGTTGGAGCACATTAGATATAATACAAAAATAAAATATGAATTGGTTTGATACAGTACTTATAGTGGTGGTTTGCTTTCTTATATTAACGGCTCTCGCAAAGGTTTTGTTGAATTTTGTGTGATTGAAGTTTTCAAGTTTTGGGTTATCTTACGATGGATGAAGGAAGGATGGAAGAGCCTAAGCTTGGGGATGCCCCGGCATCCCGCACTATTATCTAAAAATGAGTGTTATCCCTGCTTTCTTCCAACGATCATCGGTACTTTACTCAAAACTATATTTTTATTCATCACATGGTATGTGTTTTGCTTGGAGCGTCTTGTATGATATGAGTCTTTGCTTGTTTTATTTTGTGTTTTAAGTCATCAATCCTTGCTGGACACACCTATTTGGGAGAGCCAAAATTATGTCATGACTTGTTAAAATTGCTCTTTATGCTTCACTTAATTTTTTATGAGCAATGGACTTGGTCTAGTGGTTCACTTATATCTTTTTGAGCACGGTGTGCTTAGTATTTTTGAAGAAATTCTTTCTTGCTTCACTTAGATTTATTTGAGAGTTCGTAAAAATTTCAAGAAATTATCTCTTGCTTCACTTAAATTATTTTGAGAAAAGGAAGAAAAATTATGCTCATGATCTTCACTTATATTTGTTTGAGCTTATGAAAAGCAACACATGAAAATTAGTCCTAAAGTGATAGATATCCAAGAAGGATATAATAAAAAAATTCATGAAGATCGTTGGACAAAATAAACTTGATTCTTAGTAATAGTTTTGAGATATGATGATGTGATATGTGAGTTATGTTGATGAGGAATTATGCTTTAGTAAGAATATTGGTGTTAAGGTTTGTGGTTCCCTATGCAAATACAAAAGTCAATAGTCATGCAATGAAATTATATCCTACTTGTGGTGCATTATTCGGTGTTATTTATGCTTAATGCTTGCTTATGAGATTATTTGTTTCTTGGTTGGTCGCTTCTCAATCTTTTGCTAGCCTTCATTTTGCACCAAGTATGATCACTACTTGTGCATACAAAATCCTTTAAACCAGTTTTGCCACATGAGTCCACTATATCTACCTATATGTGGTATTCTTTTGCCGTTCTAAGCAAATTTCCATGTGTCATCTCTAATTTTCAAAATAAACTTCTCTTTTGTGTGTTTGTTTCGCTCGCGGAGCGGTGAGGGGTGGCTAATATTTTCCATGCTAGATGTGTTATTCTCAAGATGAGTGTTTATTCACTTGTCATTGCACGAGAGTAAAGCAAAGTTATTAGGGATGCCCAGTCCCAAAATGCAAAAAATGAATTTACTTTATGTTGTCAAATAATACATTCCTTGGAAAGTGTTGGTATGGAGGGCACCCGTGGATACGATTAGCCATGGAAAGTGAAAGTATGGTGGAAAAAGGAATAAACTATATTTTCTGTTCGGGAACCGCCTATGATATATCTAAGCATGGAAAGTGTTGGGAACTCTAAGTCATTTTCGTTGGTGGGATGGATACACCTCCCAAAATGTTTTTATCTCTAAGTTTTTCGCTTTGAGCTCTAGCACCTCTACAAATCCCTACTTCCCTCTGCGAAGGGCCTTCCTTTTATATTATGCAATTTTTATTTTGAATTTGAGTCTCCATCTTCTCTTATAAAAGCACCAACTAGGAGGCAATATCATCGTACTTGAGTATTGGGTGTAGCTAATATTCGAGTGTGTTTCATGAATGGATCAATGTTTGAGCATGATGGGCTAGGGATAACTTATTTTAGCGTTGATGTTTTGAAAGACATGGTTGCTTGTTGATATGCTTGAGTATCTAAATTATTATGTCAATACTAGACTATTGCTTTGAATAATATAAAAGTGCAAATGTCCATGCTATAAAGAAATGAAATATGATATGACATGTTAGGCAGCATTCCATATCAAAAATTATGTTTTTATCACTTACCTACTCGTGGACGAGCAGGAGTTAAGCTTGGGGATGCTGATACGTCTCCAACGTATCTATAATTTTTGATTGTTCTATGTTGTTATATTATAAATCTTGGATGTTTTATAATCATTTTATATCATTTTTTGGTACTAACCTATTGACATAGTGCCAGTTGTTGTTTTTTCCATGTTTTTTACATCGCAAAAAATCAATATCAAATGGAGTCCAAATGCCACGAAACTTTATGGAGAATTTTTATGGGCCAAAAGGAACACAACTGGCCCTAACCGCGCCTAGGGGTGCCCCGAGGGGGGCATGCCAGGAGGCCCAGGCGTGCCCTCGTGGGTTGTGCCCACCTCAGGTGCCCCCCGGACCATCTCTTTGCTCTATAAATACCCCAATATTCCAAAAACCCTAGGGGAGTCGATGAAATATTCATGCAGCCTACATAGAGTCCAGAACCACTAGATCCAATCTAGACACCATCTCGGATGGAGTTCACCACCTCCATTGGTGCATCTCCGATGATGCGTGAGTAGTTCTTTGTAGACCTTCGGGTCCGTAGTTAGTAGCTAGATGGCTTCATCTCTCTCTCTGAATTCTCAATACAATGGTCTCTTGGAGATCCATATGATGTAACTCTTTTGCATTGTATTTGTTGGGATCGATGGACTATGAGTTTATGATCAGATCTATCTTTTTATATCCATGACAGTATTTGAGTTTCTTCGATCACTTTTATGCATGATTGCTTATAGCCTCGTATTTCTTCTCTAATATTTGGGTTTTGTTTGGCCAACTTTTTATATTTATCTTGCAATGGGAAGATGTGCTTTTTAGTGGGTTCGATCTTACGATGCTTGATCCTAGTGACAGAAATGGAAACGACACGTATGTATCGTTGCTACTAAGGATAAAACGATGGGGTGTATCTCTACATAGATAGATCTTGTTTACATCATGTCATCGTTCTTATTGCATTAATCCGTTTCTCCATGAACTTAATACACTATATGCATGTTGGATAGCGGTCGATGTGTGGAGTAATAGTAGTAGACGCAAGCAGGAGTCGGTCTACTAATCTTGGACGTGATGCCTATATAATGATCATTGCCTGGATATCGTCATAATTATTTGATGTTTTGTCAATTGCCCAACAGTAATTTGTTCACCCACCGTTTGCTATTTTTCTGAAGAGAAGCCACTAGTGAAACCTACGGCCCACAGGTCTTTCTTCTCATATATTTGCCTTTGCAATCTACTTTTATTTGCTTTTAATTTTAGATCTATTAATCCAAAAACCAAAAAATACTTTGCTGCACTTTATTTTATTTGTGATCTATCTTTCAATCTACTACAAATTATCTCACGTCCGTTTGCCTATCTTGAGGCGTCGTACCCTGAAAGGGATTGACAACACCTTTAACACGTCGGGTTGCGAGGATTTGTTATCTATGTGCAGGTGTTGTTTACATTGTGTTGCTTGGTTCTCCTAATGGTTCGATAACCTTGATTTCATATGTGAGGAAAATACCTACCGCCGCTATGCTGCATCTTCCCTTCCTCTTTGGGGAGATATCGATGTAGCTTCATGTGACATCAGCTTCCTCTATCTCTTTTGATTCTCAATACAATGGTCTCTTGGAGGTCCATATGATGTAGCTCTTTTGCAGTGTGTTTGTTGGGATCGGATGAACTTTGAGTTTATGGTCAGATCTATGTTTTTATCTGTGAAAGATATTTGAGTCTTCTTAGATATGTTATATGCATGATTGCTTATAGCCTCGTATTTCTTCTCTAATATTTTGGTTTTGTTTGGCCAATTTGATCTAATTATCTTGCAATGGGAAGAGGTGCTTTGTGGTGGGTTCGATCTTACGATGCTTGATCCCAGTGACTGAAGGGGAACCGACACGTATGTATCGTTGCTATTAAGGATAACAAGATGGGGTCTATTTCTACATAACTAGATCTTGCCTACATCATGTCAACGTTCTTATTGCATTACTCCGTTTCTCCATGAACTTAATACACTAGATGCTTGCTGGATAGCGGTCGGTGTGTGGACTAATAGTAGTAGATGCAAGCAGGAGCCAGTCTACTAATCTAACAGATGATGCCTATATAATGATCATTGTCTGGATATCGTCATGATTATTTGAAGTTCTATCAATTGCCCAATAGTAATTTGTTTACCCACCATTTGCTATTTTTCTCGAGAGAAGCCACTAGTGAAAACTACGCCCCCAGGTCTCTTCTTTATTATACTTGCCTTCGCGGTATATTTTCCTTTGCTTTTATTTTAAGATATATTAAACCATAAATACAAAAATACCTTGCTGCAATTTATTTTATCTGAGATCTATTTATCCTATCTGTCATATTTTTATCACATCTGTTTGCCAATTTCTGGCGCTGCTACCAGAAAGGGATTGACAACCCCTTTTACACGTCGGTTGCAAGTATTTGTTATTTGTGTGCAGGTGTTGTTTACGTAGTGTTTCTTGGTTCTGCTACTGGTTCGATAACGTTGATCTCATCACTAAGGAAATACCTACCGTCGTTGTGCTACATCATCCATTCCTCTTTGGGGAAATACCGACGTAGTTTAATAGACATCAGCGCCATGTGGATGCAGGGTTAGAAAACCTTGCGAGGTGCCATACGCCATGCAAGCCCCCCAGCAAGGGTCAACTGCAACTAGTGTGCCATGTTGCGATTCCTAGAGGCACGGACTTGAGAGGGTGCGCCTGCCCGTGAGCTTGTTTGAGAGCGTACCGCGAGGACTAAGGCGCCAAAGCTGGGGCAACAAGGTTTTGGCGAGTGATGTCTACTACACAACCTTCTTCTTGTAGACGTTGTTGGGCCTCTGTAACACCCACGATGCGGATATATCTCCGACGTGTCGGAGCACGACTTAGAGGCATAACCGCATATTAGGCATGTCGCAAGAGGGGTAATCTTTACACATCCCATGTACTGAATAAGAAAGGGATATCGAGTTGGCTTACAATCGCCACTTCACACAATACACAAATATAGCATTCCATCATCCAGAATACAATCAAGGTCCAACTACGGAACCAAATAAAGAAAGACAACCCCAAATGCTAGATCCCCGATCGCCCCAACTGGGCTCCTCTACTGATCGTCCAGAAAGGAAACATAGTAACATCCCGAATCCTCGTCGAACTCTCAGTTGAGTTCGGTAGCGTCCCCTACACTGGCATCATCGGAACCTGCATCTGGTTTTGGAAGTAATCTGTGAGTCATGGGACTCAGCAATCTCACACCCTCGCGATCAAGACTATTTAAACTTAAGGTAGGAAAAAGGGGTAGTGAGGTGGATCTGCAGCACGCACTAGCATATATGGTGGCTAACTTACGCAAATGAGAGCGAGAAGAGAAGCAAAGTTCGGTTAGGAAGCTATAATGATCAAGAAGTGATCCTAAAGCTACTTACATTCAAGCATAACACGAGACCGTGTTCTCTTCCCGGACTCCGCCAAAAAGAGACCATCACGGTTACACACGCGGTTGATTCATTTTAAATTAAGTTAAGTGTCAAGTTTTCTACAACCAGATATTAACAAATTCCCATCTGCCCATAACCGCGGGCACGGCTTTCGAAAATTCAAAACCCTGCAGGGGTGTCCCGACTTAGCCCATCACAAGCTCTCACGGTCAACGAAGGATATTCCTTCTCCCAGGAAGACCCGATCAGACTCGGAATCCCGGTTACAAGACATTTCGACAATGGTAGAACAAGACTAGCAAAGCCACCCGAATGTGCTAACAAATCCTGATAGGAGCTGCACATGTCTTGTTCTCAGGGCACACCAGAATGTCCAAGATTCCGGTAGGCCAGCCCAGAGTTTCCCCTGGTGGCCACCGGCTGCTAACAGGTTGGACCAACACTCAGAGGAGCACTGGCCCGGGGGTTTAAAATAAAGATGACCCTTGAGTCCGCGGAACCCAAGGGAAAAAGGCTTAGGTGGAAAATGGTAAAACCAAGGTTGGGCCTTGTTGGAGGAGTTTTATTCAAGGCGAACTGTCAAGGGGTTCCCATTATAACCCAACCGCGTAAGGAATGCAAAATCAAGGAACATAACACCGGTTTGACGGAAATTAGGGCGGCAAGAGTGGAACAAAACACCAGGCATAAGGCCGAGCTGTCCACCCTTTACCAAATATATAGGTGCATTAAACTAACAAGATATAATAATGATATCCCAATAATAAACATGTTCCAACAAGGAACAAACTTCATCTTCACCTGCAACTAGCAACGCTATAAGAGGGGCTGAGCAAAGCGGTAACATAGCCAAAAAACGGTTTGCTAGGAAAGGTGGGTTAGAGGCTTGACATGGCAATATGGGAGGCATGATATAGCAAGTGGTAGGTATCGCGGAATAGCAATAGAGCGAACAACTAGCAAGCAAAGATAGAAGTGATTTCGAGGGTATGGTCATCTTTCCTGCAAAGTTCTCCGAGTTGACGAAAGCTTGATCCTCTTAAGCGTACTCAACAGGTTCCTCGATCACGCACTCGTCTCCCGGCTATACCCAAAGCAAGAATACAAGCAAAACGAAGACAAAAGCCAACCGCGAAGGAATCTCATAACTTAGAGCCGAAAACAATAAGAGTCGGAGTACAAATGTGGTAAGTTACATCCGGGGTGTTACAACACTCCATCACTACGAAAGGATCTTGTCCCGAGATCTAGGACTGAAAGAACTCTGAATATTTGGAACGGAGGTGGTCGTCGCATTCCCAGGTGGCTTCTCGGTCGGAATGGTGTGACCACTTCACTTTCAGGAATTTGATAGACTTGTTGCGAGTCTTGCGCTCGGTTTCTTCAAGAATAGCAACAGGATGCTCATGATAAGACAGGTCTTCTTGGAGATCAATCTCTTCAAAGTTGATGGTGCACTCAGGCGTCTTGAAGCACTTGCGAAGCTGTGACACGTGAAACACGTCGTGCACATTTGCAAAGTTGGATGGAAACTCAAGTTGATAGGCGAGGTCACCTCTTTTGCCAATGATCTTGAAAGGACCCATGTATCTAGGGGCAAGCTTCCCTTTGATACCGAAGCGACGAGTGCCTTTCATTGGAGAGACGCGGAGGTAGACATGGTCTCCGATCTCGAAAACCAAGTCACGATGCTTGCTATCATAGTAACTCTTCTGACGCGATTGCGCAGCTTTGAGATTTTCACGGATGACTTTACACATTTCTTCATCTTCAGTGATTATGTCATTGCCAAGAAGTTGGCGTTCAACCGTCTCTGACCAATTAAGAGGAGTACGACAGTTTCTGCCATAGAGAATCTCGAATGGGGCCTTGCCCAAACTCGCTTGGAAGCTGTTGTTGTAGGAGAACTCGGCATATGGAAGACAATCTTCCCACTTCATACCGAAAGAAATGACACAATCCCTGAGCATATCTTCAAGAATTTGGTTGACTCGCTTGACTTGTCCACTAGTTTGAGGATGGAAGGCTGTGCTGAAGCGAATGTTGGTGCCCATGGCCTTCTGGAAGGAATCCCAGAACTTAGAAGAAAAGATGCTTCCATGATCTGAAGATATCAACTGCGGAATGTCGGGCAAGGAGACAATCCTGGGGGTATATAACTCTGCCAACTGAGCTGCTGTGATAGATTCTTTGATAGGAAGAAAATGAGCCACTTTAGTAAGCTTGTCGATGACGACGAAGATAGCATCATTGCCATGTTTGGACTTCGGAAATCCAGTCACGAAGTCCATCTCAATATGGTCAAACTTCCATTATGGAATAGCAAGAGGTTGGAGGATACCAGATGGCCGTTGATGTTATGCTTTCACTCTTCTGCAGACATCACATTCATTCACGAACTGAGCAATTTCTCGCTTCATTCGAGTCCAGCAATATGACTGCTTGAGGTCATGGTACATCTTCGTACTTCCAGGATGAATATATAGGAGTGAATTGTGCGCCTCGTTCATAATGACTTTACAAAGGTCACCTTCAGGAACCACAATTCGATCCTCGAAGAATAGAGTGTCCTTGTCGTCAAGGAAATAACACTTGTACTTGGGTTAGCTCTTGGCGATCCCATTTTTCACCTTCTTCACCATTGCATCAAGAAGTTGTGCCTCATAAATTTGATCTTCCAAAGTAGGAGAGACTTGGAGATTGGCAAGAAATCCTTGAGGAACAACTTGGAGATTAAGCTTGCGGAAAGCTTCACAAAGATCCGGTTGGAAGGGCTTGACAATCAAACTGTTGTAGTAAGCCTTCCTGCTCAAAGCGTCTGCAATGACATTTGCCTTTCCTGGAGTATATTCAATACTCGGATTATACTCTTGAATCATTTCGACCCCATGAGTCTGCCTGAGGTTGAGGTTGGGCTGAGTGAAGATGTACTTGAGGCTCTTATGTAACGCCGCGAGACCGATGTGCCAGGTGTCCTCCGTTTATTCGCTGTTGTTGTGTTGTCATTGCTTGCGTGTCATGCATTGCATATCATGTCATCATGTGCATTGCATTTGCATACGTGTTCGTCTCATGCATCCCAGCATTTTCCCCGTTGTGTGTTTTGCATTCCGGCGCTCCTATCTCCTCCAGTGGTCCTTTCTACCTTCCTTTCGTGTGTGGGGGTTAAACATTTCTGGATTGGACCGAGACTTGCCAAGTGGCCTTGGTTTACTACCGTAGAACGCCTGTCAAGTTTCGTATCATTTGAACTTCGTTTGCTACTCCAACGGTTAACCGAGGGACCGAAAAGGCCTCGTGTGTGTTGCAGCCCAACACCCTTCCAATTTGGCCGAAAACCCACCAAAACCCTCTCCATCATGTAGAGCGTTCGATCACGATCGCGTGGCCGAAAACCGCACCTCATTTGAACACTCCTAGCTCCCTCTACCTATAAATATGTGCTCCCCTCCCGAAATTCGCGGATGAAACCCTAACTTCGTCTTCTCCGCGCCGCCGGACATTTCTTCCCCCTACCGACGGACATGTCCGGCCTCCCCCACGCCAATCCGGAGGCTCCACGTGGCATTCGCCGCCTCCCGCCACCGCCGTCCCGCGGGGCCCGCAGAGCCCGTTCCCCGCCGCCGCGCGCCCGAGCCGCCCTTGCGCCGCCTTC
>NC_041386.1:220548250-220729890 GCF_002162155.2 Triticum dicoccoides | reverse complement strand
TTCTCTGTCGCGCCGTCCGCACTCCGCCTTCGCCCTGCGCACCGCCCCCGGAGGAGCTCCGCCGCCGCCCGTCGCCAGATCCGGCGACGGGAGCCTGAGCCCGGCCGGATCCACCGCCCCGCCGGTGACGACCTCGCCGGAGACGCCCCTCGCCGGATCTGGGCAAGGTGTCCAGATCCACCCATTCATCCATCCAAATGCTCATCTCCCAATCCAGATCTCGCCATCCCACCTCGTCCGCCCGTTGACTTTTCGCGGATGTATATTTTCACTAAGTCCCCGAAATTTCTAGTTTCAAATGGCCATGTTCATCGTGCCGTAACTTTGCATCCGTAGCTCCGTTTTGGGCGTATAGCATATCAAAATGTTCGCCTCGGAGAGAACATCATTTCATCTCATTGCATCATTTTAATTTGAGTTCATCTTGATGCCCGAAATGCTGTTGGAAGAGTGCTATTTGAGATAATTGTCAGATCTGCTGCTCCAAATAGCTATTTGTCATTTTTGCCATGATTATTATGTGCACGATATGCTCCTGAGCTCTACATGTGTTTTGTTATATGCTTTGCCATATTTACAGAGGTGCTATCCATGTATTTTTGTGATATGTGTGGTGACTATCACCAGCTTGCAAAGTGGTGCATTCGTTAATGCTGATTTCAGGGACTTAGCAATTCCACCAAGTCCTCGATCTGTTTTTATCAATATGCCATATGTTCATGTTGTTTCCTAGTGATCTGTGCCTCTTTTGAGGATGATCAGTAAGGATGATTTGTTAATATTGTAGTGCTCTATCCATCCATGTCTTTGTTTGCAATTATGGAGCACCCTAGCTTGAGTCAATCGAGCTCTACTTTTGCTATTTTGTGAATCTGGGCAGATTCTCTACTTGTTAGCGATTTTGCCGAGGATGTTGTAGTTGATCCGTGCATGCTATGTTGTTCTTCTTGCCACTTCTAGCTTGTATAACATGTATTCTTGATGGGTGTATGCTTATATTTTCATGACATGCTCTGTAGTGAGTGCATCGAGCTCGTAAACATGCCTACTTAATATCTGATTTGCATGCTCCAGTTTTTCACTAAGTCTGTAACCTGATTATGTTTTTGCCATGTTCACATGCTTGCAATTGTATTTTCTGATCCCTTTTGGCTCAAGGTCACTAAGGGACTTTTGTTAAGCTCTTTGAGTAGCCCCATGCCATGCTCTGCTTTGCCATGTTAAGTTCCTGTAGCATATAGTTTGCATGCTCCAAAGTGTGCTACCTGATCTGAAATTCCAGGCTTGTGTTAATTTCACTAAGTCTAAAACCTGTTTACCAATTGCACTTTTGCCATGCTTGTTTGAACCTGTTAATGGATGAATTGGCTGTATCTCAGTGTTCATCTTTTGTCAAGCATTATGAGTGGATCCCTGCCATGTATTTTGTTGCCATGTTTGAGTGCTGTAGCATATTTATCTTGTTGCATTTAGATGGCTACTTGATGTTTATCGCAGACCGGTGCCATATTTGTTTTGCTTGCCATTTCCAAACCGTGCATCCGATTCCGGTGTTCTTTATATCAATTTCAACCAAAATCACCTCACCTTTCCAGTGGCACTCTTGGATTTCCATGTTGAGGCCAGGTTCAATCATTCCTTGTCAAATCATGCATATGCGGGATTTGTCGGCACAGCGGGTGGTTTTGCTGGTCTTGTTTTACCATTGTCGAAATGTCTTGTAACCAGGATTCCGAGTCTAATCGGGTCTTCCCGCTAGAAGGAATATCCTTCGTTGACCGTGAGAGCTTGTGATGGGCTAAGTTGGGACACCCCTGCAGGGATTTGAACTTTCGAAAGCCGTGCCCGCGATTATGGGCAGATGGGAATTTGTTAATGTCCGGTTGTAGAAAACATGAAGATGACCTTAATTAAAATACATCAACCGCGTGTGTAACCGTGATGGTCTCTTTCCGGCGGAGTCCGGGAAGTGAACACGGTGTTGGAGTCATGTTTGACGTAGGTTGTTCTAGGATCACTTCTTGATCATAGTTTCTCGACCGTGCTTTGCCTTCTCTTCTCGCTCTCATTTGTGTATGTTTAGCCACCATATATGCTAGTCGCTTGCTGGAGCTCCACCTTATACCTTTTACCTTACCCATAAGCTTAAATAGTATTGATCGCGAGGGTGTGAGATTGCTGAGTCCCCGTGACTCACAGATACTTCCAAAACCAGCTAGCAGGTGCCGATGAGTCCATGCAGATGACTCAACCAAGCTCAAGGAGGAGCTCGATGAAGATCTTGTCCTTTGGTGTTGTTTCGTTCTAGTTGATCAGTAGTGGAGCCCAGTTGGAGTCGATCGGGGATCTGTGTAGCATTTGGGATAGTCTTCTTTTATTTTGGTTCCATAGTCGGACCTTGATTGTATCTGGTTGATGTAATGCTTTATTCATGTAATTGTGTGAAGTGGCGATTGTAAGCCAACTATGTATCTCTTTCCCTTATGTATTACATGGGTTGTGTGAAGATTACCTCACTTGCAACATTGCTTTCAATGCGGTTATGCCTCTAAGTCGTGCTTCGACACGTGGGAGATATAGCCGCATCGAGGGCGTTACATCTTATGATCAGTGAAGATGTCCACTTTCCTTCCCAACAAGAGATGTCTCCATGTTAGTAGAGCAAGGACCACTGCCGCCAACTCGAGGTCATGAGTGGGGTAGTTCTTTTCGTTGGGCTTCAACTGGCGAGAGGTATAGGCCACAACTTTCTTCTCTTGCATTAACACAACACCGAGACCTTGCTGGGAGGCATCACAGAAAACTTCGAATGGTTTGGATTCATCCGGAGGTGTCAAAACTAGAGCTGTGACTAGCTTCTCTTTGAGGGTGTTGAAAGCGATGTCACATTCAGGCGTCCAGACATACTTCACATTCTTCTGGAGGAGGTTGGAAAGAGGCTTTGCAATCTTAGATAAATTCTCAACGAACCTTCGACAATAGCTTGCAAGCCCAAGGAAACTGCGGAATTGCTTCACATTCTGAGGCGGTTCCCAATTAACAATTGCAGACACCTTCTCAGGATTAACAGCAATGCCATTGGCGGAGATGATATTCCCAAGGTAGAGAACCTCATCGAGCCAAAACTCACACTTTGAGAACTTCGCATAGAACTGATGTTCTCTGAGTTTGTGGTGTACCAATTTCAAGTGCTTGGCATGATCCTCCTTGTTCTTGGAAAAGACCAAAATATCATTGAGATACACCAAGACGAAATCATTTGTGTAAGGGTTGAAGATGAAGTTCGTCATGCGAGAGAACATTGGAGGAGCGTTGACAAGTCCGAAAGACATGCCAGTGTATTCATAAGAACCATAGCTTGTTCTGAATGCTGTCTTGGTGATATCTTGTTCACGAATGTGAATCTGATGATAACCCATACGGAGGTCAAGCTTGGAGAATACTTGAGCACCTTTGGGTTGCTCGAAAATATCATTGATGTTGGGAAGTGGGTACTTGTTCTTTATGGTCTTCTTGTACAATGGACAGTAGTCGACACAAAGTCGGTCCGTGTCATCCTTCTTCTTGACAAAAAGAACACCACAACCCCATGGAGAAGAACTCGGTCGAATCAGACCCATACGCTCTTGTTCATCGAGTTGTTTCTCAGCTCCTTCAACTCTTCTGGTCCAAGCTTTTAAGGACGTTTACAAATAGGTTCCGTTCCAGGCTCAAGATCGATGACGAATTCAACTGGCCGGTGAGGAGGCATTCCTGGAAGCTCTTCTGGAAAGACGTCTTGATATTCACAAACGACTGGAATCTGAGAGATGGCATCCAACTCGCCCTTCTCATTGGGAGAAAATAGTCGAATGGTATCATCACGAGCGGCATAGATGATCACATCCTCAGACGAGTGTGTTAATTGAATGTGCCTGGCAGCACAATCAAGCTGAGCCTTGTGCTTAGAAAGCCAGTCCATGCCGAGAATTAGATCAATATCCGAGTCACCAAGAACAATAGGACAAGACAGAAACTTATAGTCACCCATCTTGATAGAAACATCCAGAACCATGGAGTTAGCATTCATGCGTTTACTCGGAGAGACAACTGATAACTGTCTAGGAAAATCTTGGAAAGCAACTCATGCTTAGATGCAAATGGTCTTGAAATGAAACAATGCGATGCACCCGTATCAAAAAGGACTTTTGCAGGAATATCATTAACAGGAAGATTACCCATGATCACTTCTGAAGAGTCCTCTGCCTGAGCTGCGTTCATCATGTTGACCTTTGTGAACTTGGGATTATGCTTGACCCCTGCATTGCTGGCAGATCTCACAGGAGGAGGAGGCGGAAGGCGCCTTTGGTTGAAGCATTTGTTTGCATAGTGCCCTTTTTGCTGACACTTATTGCAAGTAACCTCTGAGAGCGGACGGTGATACGGAGCACTTGACCTTGGAGCATGAGACGGAGCTTTGTTCTGATAGCCTGGGTTGGGTGGGTGGGAAGATCCATTGCCACCTTTACTCTTCTGCTGATAAGGCTGACGGAACGGAGGAGGAGGAGGCAACCAGAACTTCTGTTGCTTAGCTGCCACTTGAGTTGAAGAAGAACATGGAGCTGCATCCCTGACTCTCTTCTTAGAAGCATCGCACTTGATCTGAGCAGCTTCTTGCTTTAGTGCCATGTTGTAGAAATCATCATACTTGGTCGGCTCAAAAAACACGAGAGCTAGTTGGAGATCTTCTCTGAGGCCACCTCTGAATTGATAAATCTTGCTCTTCTCATCAGGGACGTCTTGTTTGGCGAAGCGAGCGAGCCTCTGAAACAGGATGTTGTATTGGTAAACAGACATGTTGCCTTTCTTGAGATTGCGGAACTCCTCGTGCTTACTCTCAGCAACACTTTGTGGAATGTGGTGAGCTTTGAAGTCTCAGCGAGAATCATCCCAGGTAATCACACGACCTCCTCTGGAATCTTTGTATTGTTGATACCACTCAGCAGCTTGGTCTTTGAGTTGGAACGAAGCAAACTTGACAAAGTCCTCAGGCCTAACATTACTACACTCAAAATGTTTGCAGATATCCACGAGCCAATCGTCAGTGTCTGTGGCCTCGACACAGTTACTGAAGGACTTCGGCTGGTTTGCGAGGAACTGATTGAGGGTAGCAAACTGAGCTTGATTGTTGCCTTGGCCTTGATTTCCTTGGATGCACTCTTGCAAGAGTTGCAAAAGCATCTGCGTGTTGGCGTTGGTGGCGGCCATGACAGCTTGCCATGCCTTCGGAGGTCGAGGTGGTGGCAGAGGTTCCGGATTCTAACGCGTTGGAGGAGCCATCCTGAATAGGTTGACATCCGTTAGCATCTTGATAGACATATATTCAAGCTGAATCAATGGATCAAATTTGCAACATATCGCCTTAACATTTGGACAAGGATGAACGAATGAATTCCAAAGTAAATGATCACACTTCCATAAATTGAGAAGCCACTTAGATAAAGGTAGAATAATAAAATCAACAAGGTACGGATATGAGAAAATAATTGGTAAGGATTACCCAATCACAAACCAAATATCTACGGGAAGAAATACTAGAGCTACATGAATTCCCATGTATGAAACTCCCGAAACTTTCTGGTTATGCAATCAGGTGTTGGGGATACAGGGGAAGCATAATATCTCACCCAAAACTAGCAAATCCTACATCTAGCTGTATCCATCCTTCAACACATAACCAAGAACTTTCGGAAATCATTTACCTCAACCTTCGAAAAGCATCCATTATACGAGTTATGGCAATACTCCCGAACTCCCGCCCCAGTACTGGGTGGCGTCGAGGTTATCTCACCAACAACTGCATAAAGGAGATTTCCGATGTTGGCGAACTCAGGTATTCCAGAATTGCAATGATAAAATTGTGACAACAACACCTCGGAGCTCAACACCCCGGGACACTGCCACAACCCCTAAATGTCAGGAGGCACCAAGAACAATTTTCTCATCACAAAACCATCAGAACGATTCCAAGATACCCGCGTGATCCTAAAAAAATTCGTGAAATTTGAGAAGGGAAGGTTCAAAACTCTACGTCAGGAGGCCTCACCAGAGCGACCATGTCAGGACCCCGATCCTAAGTCACACCGATCTAGCATGTAACACTTCATATCACTTTGCGGCCTCACGCACGGTATTCCCACGGGTGCCACCTTACCTGGCCCGGTACCGTTTGCGCCTTTTGGCTCACGTATATGATAGTGTCGCTAGCATCCATATGACAGAGAACCCGGACCGACATGACTAGTCATGAACCCAAAGTGGCACTAACTTACGGGGATAAGCATACATGAAACAACATTGAACATGTCGGTCATCAGCGTGTGAATCCGGGTTGTAGCAACTGGGCTAACAGGACTCCGAGAACCCGGGCTGTAGCAGGCTAGCAGGACTCCAGAAGTCACCACGTGACATTTCCCCGAAGGGACAGACATAGGAATGAAGTGAATCACATGTCGGCCAGTCTAAGTGTTCCGGAGCAGTAGTACTGGGCTAGCAAGACTTTGGTGAACCGGGCTGTAGCAGACTACCAAGGCTCAGCGGAAGCACCAGACTACATTTCCCCATAAGAGAGGCTACCAAGGATAAACAACTAGGTAGTCGGATCCCACACATACCAAGCATTTCAATCACACACACAATATGCTCGATATGTGCAAATACAACATGGCATCACAACAAGACTTTACGACTCAGAGTATTTATTCATTAGGCTCCGAGGAGCGAGATATTACAAACATGGTTCTCATGACCCAACATTCAGAGCATACAAGTAAAAGCACATGCGGAAGCTTAACATGTATGAGTACAGACATCTACAAATGAAAATGGCTGAGAAGCCTGACTATCTACCAGATCGTGCCGAGGGCACAAGATCGTAGCTGAGGTAACAAGCTAAACATCGAAGTCCACACGGAACAATTAGCGAGACTGATGTCTCTCTGCAAAACATAAATTAAGCAAACGTGAGTACAAATGTACTCAGCAAGACTTACATCAGAACTAACTACATATGCATCGGTATCAACAAGGGGGTGGAGTTTAACTGTAGTAAGCCAGCTTTGACTCAGTGGCTAACCTAAACTACGACTACAAGCAACTCTTTTGTGGTTGCGCACACGAGTCCACATATTCACCATTCAATACACCACTATGGATCCGCTCCCGTCTCCCTATGAGAAGGCCATCCATAGCACTCACACTTATCTTGCGAGTTTTATAGTACCCACTTCAAGTTATCTATGAACTATACAGACAACCAAGTAGTCCTTTACCGCGGACGTGGCTATTCGAATAGATGATGTTAACCCTGCAGGGGTGTACTTCTTCACACACGCTCTCACCACTTACCGCCGTTTACACGACATGTAGTCCACAACCTCCAAGCGGAAGCCCAATGAGGGTGTCGGCCATGGCCTACCTAAACACTCAAGTCTCTAGTCCAGGTTTATCGCCTATCCAGGTTCCATCCGCAGGGAGCCCAGCCGAGGTTTCCACATACGGCCCCGAACGATGTGTACAGGGTTCCCGAGACACCAAACGGGCGACTCGGTACACCGTGCCACGGTGTATCTACCGCATCATAGCACACCCCTAGGGTCAGCGCTATGCACGGCCGCCAACACATATCCTATAAACACAAGAAACTAATTGCAACTCCTGGATAGAGGACTAGGGTGGTTAAGAAGCCGAGAGGGTCAATTGGTTTAGGGCCCAATGCATGGTAGTAGCTGGTTCTTGAATCACACATACAGATCTCCGTGCTTAAGGGCGGTTCCAATGAAACACCCCACCATGTACTCTTACATGGCCTCTCATCGATACCTTTACCAAATCATGTTCAACACACTTAGCTCACACACAGTAGGTCATGTTCACAACTTTCCAATTCATCCCCGATGAATCAGACCTGACACAACTGTAAGCAATAGCAGGCATAACAAACAAGCATGAATGAGTAGGCACATCAGGGCTCAAAACTATTCCTACTCCTGCTAGTGGGTTTCATCTATTTACTGTGGCAATGACAGGTCATGCAGAGGAAAGGGGTTCAACTACCGCAGCATGTAACAGTTGAATTGTTGTTGTCCTAATGCAGTAAAAGAGAGCAGTAGCAAGAGAGTGGGATTGTATCGGAATGAACAAGGGGTTTTTGCTTGCCTGGCACTTCTGAAGATGATATAGCTCTTCATCGGTGTCATCGAATTCATCGTCGAAACACGTCTACTGAGAGGGGACAATTACCGGTAAGGGAACATAAACAACATTCAATTAATGCAATGCACAAGCGAATGAATGATATGACATATTAAGGTACTGATTTGACCTAATGCAATACCTAGCCAATTTAATTGAAGTGGAACTCAAACAAGATCAAATTCCAACTCCAAATGTTATTTCATAAATTGCCCTAATCAGAATTTGTCCTATTGAGTGAGGTTAACTTGTTCAAACATGCATGATCATGGCATAAACAGATTCTTCATATTTTTCTGATCATTTTTCATAGAAAAATTATTTGATTTGGAGCTACAGTTGATTTTCTATGATTTTTAGAAGTTTTGGATATTTTCTGGAATTTCCTAATTATTTTTAAAACCAGAAAATCATTAACTGCGTCAGCATTGCGTCATGCTGGCGTCAGCAGGTCAACAGGGCTGCCCCAGTTCAAACCTGACGTGTGGGGTCCACACGTCAGTGACACATGGCTGGTTAGTGTCGCTGACTGGTGGGCATGGTCAACGACCACGTCAGCAGAGTCAATGCTGACAGGTGGGTCCCACTGTTTATGAACTAAACTAAACAGAAAATAAAAGTAACCTAAACAGGTACAGGGGCCCACGTAGCAGTGGCTCTAGGGGTTAGTTAGAGCGTTATTAGTGGCTAATGACTTGCCATGTCAGCACTGCCGGTGACCTCAAGTCACGGCGGAGCCCGCATGGCAGGCCACGGGGATGGCGGGCGAGGGCACCAGGAGGAAGCCCAGGCCCGTGCGCGTCTAGGGGAGGCCGCGGGGCCATCGGGGATGGCCTGTTGCGACGACGGCGGCGAGGTTAGCGGCGGCCGGAGCTCGGTGATGTGCGCGGGTGGCGCTACGGGGTGCAAGCGGGCAAGGGGAGGCGCTAGCGAGGCTCAGCGCGGGGCGGCAAACATGTTACGCAGCACAGGATGACCAAATGGTCGCCGGTGCGATACCGGCGACAAGCTCGAGCGGAGGCGAGCTTCGGCCATGGTGGAACTATGGCCTAGAGGGTGCGAACGCGTGGGGTAGAAGAGGGGTTCGAAGCAGGGGCTCACGTAGGGGTCGTTGACGGTCTCAGCGGGCTCGGGGAGGCACGGACGGCGGCAAATCGACGACAGCGACGCTCGGTGCAGGAGGTTGAAGATGGCCTCCAAGGCGGCATCACGGGGCATCCGGCGATGTGTTGCTCGGTGAAGAGGAAAAGGTGGTCGAGGTGGAGCACGTGGACCTGTCGAGGAGGTCAGGCGGTGGCTGTGGCCATGGCGAACGTCGTCGGTGGCGACGGCTGCGCTCGGCCTTGCGCGTGAGAGAGAGAGACAAAGGGGAGGAGAGAGACCGCGTGTGAGAGAGAGAGAGAGAGAGCAGAGAGGTACGTGGCATCTCCAGGGCGACGTCGGGGAAGCGGCAGCAAGCAGGAGGTGGAGCGCGCGTGCCGGTGTGCCGCGGCCACACGTGCTCTGTCCCTCTGGCGCGCCGAGGAAGATGACTGGCAAGGTGGGCTCGGGTGGGCTGCTCAGAAGCTGGGCTGACTACAGTAGCAGGCCGCCAGGTACGTTTCTGTTCTGTTTTGTTTTGTTTTTATTTATTCATTTTGCCACTGATTCAAAATTCGAAATAAATTCAAAACAGGGCAAAACCTTCTGAATATTTTTATGTTGCCATTATGGACTTTTCCAGAGGCACATAAATAATTCCAGGGCCTTTTGAATTATATTCTATAAAAATGAATATAATCCAAAACTCAAATACTTATTGATTTACTTTCAAAGTCCCAAAATAATTCCTTAAAAAATGTTCACTATTTTTGGTTTGGTCTCAAAGCCTTGCCAAAATTATCAAACATTTATGAAGTCATTTTGGAAACAATGAATGCAATTTAAAGGGTTCTTGCTCTTCTTTTAAAATGATTTCCGAGGCTTTCAATTTCCTCATTTCAAGTTTCTTGAAAATAATAGGATGCATGATGCTCACTAATGCAACTATCTGCAAACAATTCTAGGGCTATGACAACTCACCCCCACTAAACAAGAATCTCGTCCCGAGATTCAAGCGTAGGGAAAAAAGAAGGGGAAACGCAAACTAACACGATCTTCATGATCCAGGTGGCACTTCATAAGAATGTTGATTCGATCACCATCATTGTCTCGACGTCTTGCCCCGAGAACTCCAACTAACATGACAATGAGAGGAAAGAGAAAACTCTAGAAGGATCGATCATATTGAAGATCGAACAACTCAGGATCAACTCACGGAGTGAGACATTGAAACATCTCTTGAGCTGAGACACGAAACATACATTCAGGGGGATGGGGTGTAACAGATGACGAGGGTTTACTAGGTATACAACAATTCCACACCTAAGAGGGTGGTGAACAGTTGTCAACGTAGCAAGGATTTGAGTTGCCATGATACCATAACGAGACACCCTAGAGAAGGAAGACTCGTAGAATTATCCCTTAAGTGGCAAAAAGAATTACTTTTGATCCAGAGATCAATAAAATTCTCTATACCAGCCTAGGGAAAATCTCGAGCAATCGTTCAAAGGAGTTCGAAAGAATGACATACCCTGACTAGAATGGATGATGTGGACTACCTTGTTAAAGACAACACAATGGATGATTTTTGTTTATCATCGGAAATGGATGGGACCCATGATAGGAACACTTTTGAAAATGATCCTAAACAACAATTACTGAGAGGGCAACTCATGGGAATTGGCACAATGGCGGTGCAAGCTGGGAACAAAATGCAAATGTTGGGAGTGTTCCAACCATCATATCTACCTGAGATTCATATCTGGTTAGAAACAGGATACTTCAGACTCACGTGTCTGAAAAGAAGGGTTGCAACACAATTCGGCGAGATGATGTTGCAAGATTCTCAGGAAATGAACTAAGATAGCAAGCTCCAAAACATGAGCGGGTTCTACTACACACATGTAAACACGCTGTCCCGGACAAGCATGACTACATAGTAGTCTTATAGTAAAACACTACCGAGTTTAGGTGGGAAGCCATCATCGAGGATATCAAAGTCCTTGCATAAGGCATGCTCTTAATAAGGAACTTCTTCTCCTTGAACAAGTCATTCAGTGGCTTGGTGTGCTAGGGAACACATATAGAATGGAGGTAGCGAGCCTGTCAAACAATAGCATACTTTGCACATGCATGACTGACTTGGGATGGTACCAGAGGAAACAAAAACAATCTTTCTCGAACTCACGGCGGCAACTTGCACCAAATGCACATGAATTAGAGAAAGCCGCTTCTTTCATCCAACATATGCTTCATGAACGGGACATGAAGATAATGCTTTTAGAAGTTTCCAACACTAGCGGGATGTTCAACACGAATCATGGAGGAGATAAAAATGTTGCTGATGGGCTTAACAACAATTCATCCAGGTTTCCATATAAGTGGAATTCCACAATTATGTGAACAAGGTGATAGCATTGGTCAGACCCAAAATATATAATGGTGTATGTTCGAAGAAACAACCACGAGTAAGACAACATTACGAATATCGTTGGTTCTGATTTGATTTGAGGATAGCCCATACTCGAATCAAAGATTGGATAAGATGATAGGTCCATTAACTGATCACGAGGGTTAATCGATGAAAATACCATCTTTCTTCAACACACATACAAGATATCCCTTAAAATGAACTAAGTCGGAAAAGCTTTTATCTTGCAACTCTCCAAGTTGTTGTTTAGCTTAACCAACTAGCTTAGCGGTATCCAACATAGACTCTTGGAGAAAGGGGTGGTTTATAAGAAACCAACTTGATCACGCACTCAACATAGCGGTCAGGTGACAACCTGGTTATACTTCCGAGAAGATATACGGAAAATCACGAACCACCGATATGTCACTAAGCCCAGGCCCGTGCGTGTCTAGGGGAGGCCGTGGGGCCATCGGGGATGGCCTGTTGTGACGGTGGCGGTGAGGTTACCGGCGACCGGAGCTCGGTGATGTGCGCGGGTGGTGCTGCGGGGTGAAAGCGGGAAGGGGAGGCGCTAGCGAGGCTCAGCGCGGGGCGGAAAACATGTTACGCAGCACGGGATGACCAAATGGTCGCTGGAGCGTTGCCGGCGACAAGCTCGAGCGGAGGCGAGCTTCGGCCATGGTGGAAATACGGCCTAGAGGGTGCGAACGCGTGGGGTAGAAGAGGGGTTCGAAGCAGGGGCTCACGTAGGGGTCGTTGACGGTCTCAACGGGCTCAGGGAGGCGCGGACGGCGGCGAATCGACGATGGCGATGCTCGGTGCAGGAGGTTGAAGATGGCCTCCAAGGCGGCGTCATGGGGCTTCCGGCGATGTGTTGCTCGGTGAAGAAGAAGAGGTGGTCGAGGTGGAGCTCGTGGACCTATCGAGGAGGTGATGCAGTGGCTGTGGCCGCGCCGAACGGCGTCGGTGGCGACGGCTGTGCTCGGCCGTGCGCGTGAGAGAGAGACAGAGGGGAGGAGAGAGACCGCGTGTGAGAGAGAGAGAGAAGAGAGGTGTGTGGCATCTCCAGGGCAACATCGGGGAAGCGGCAGCAAGCAGGAGGTGGCGCGCATGCCGGCGTGCTGCGGCCACACGCGCTCTGTCCCTCTGGCACGCCGAGGAAGATGACTAGCAAGGTGGGCTCGGGTGGGCTGCTCAGAAGCTGGGCCGACTACAATAGCAGGCCGCCAGGTACGTTTCTGTTCTGTTTTATTTTTGTTTTGTTTTGTTTTTATTTATTCATTTTGCCACTGATTCAAATTTCGAAATAAATTCAAAACAGAGCAAAACCTTCTGAATATTTTTATGTTGCCATTATGGACTTTTCCAGAGGCACATACATAATTCCAGGGCCTTTTGAATTATATTCTATAAAAATGAATGTAATCCAAAACTCAAATACTTATTGATTTAGTTTCAAAGTCCCAAAATAATTCCTTCAAAAATGTTCACTATTTTTGGTTTGGTCTCAAAGCCTTACCAAAATTATCAAACATTTATGGAGTCATTTTGGAAACAATGAATGCAATTTAAAGGGTTCTTGCCCTTCTTTTCAAATGATTTCTGAGGCTTTCAATTTCCTCATTTCAAGTTTCTTGAAAATAACAGGATGCATGATACTCAGTGATGCAACTATCTGCAAACAATTCTAGGGCTGTGACAGACGAAAGGACTCAGGAGTAAAAAGAATCCTACTCTCTGATATATATAATCATATAGGACTCAAAACATTTTCTAGACTCAACAACGTCAGCAATTCGATCAAGCAGGGGGCTCCTAAGTCGGGGAAGGCTCTGATTACCAACTTGTAACACCCACGATGCGGCTATATCTCCCACGTGTCCGAGCATGACTTAGAGGCATAACCGCATAGTAGGCATGTCGCAACAGGGGTAATCTTTACACATCCCATGTACTGAATAAGAAAGGGATAAAGAGTTGGCTTACAATCGCCACTTCACACAATACATAAATATAGCATTCCATCATCCAGAATACAATCAAGGTCCGATTACGGAACCAAATAAAGAAAGACAATTCCAAATGCTAGATCCCTGATCGCCCCAACTGGGCTTCTCTACCTATCGTCCGGAAAGGAAACATAGTAACGTCCCGAATCCTATTCAAACTCCCACTTGAGTTCGGTAGCGTCCCCTACACTGGCATCATCAGCACCTGCATCTGGTTTTGGAAGTAATCTGTGAGTCACGGGGACTCAACAATCTCACACCCTCGCTA
Source organism: Triticum dicoccoides (assembly GCF_002162155.2). NCBI lineage: Eukaryota > Viridiplantae > Streptophyta > Magnoliopsida > Poales > Poaceae > Triticum > Triticum dicoccoides. Next base: position 220,715,888 of record NC_041386.1, on the reverse strand, counting down.
TCAAGACTATTTAAGATTAAGGTAGGAAAAAGGGGTAGTGAGGTGGATCTGCAGCAAGCACTAGCATATATGGTGGCTAACTTACGCAAATGAGAGCGAGAAGAGAAGAAAAGTTTAGTCAAGAAGCTATAATGATCAAGAAATGATCCTAAAGCTACTTATGTTCAAGCATAACACGAGACCGTGTTCTCTTCCCGGACTTCGCCGAAAAGAGACCATCATGGTTACAGACGCGGTTGCCGGGGAGGATTTTCTGGCGCCGTTGCCGGGGAGGATTTTCAACATATACCAGGCTCCTAATCACAAATCTCATCTCCTTTCAATTTACATTATGTTACATTTGCCTCTCGTTTTCCTCTCCCCCACTTCACAAAAATTTGCCGTTTTATTTGCCCCTCTTTTTCGTTCATCGTTTTCTTGCCGAATCTGTTTTTGAGTGCAATCTTATTGTGTGGTCATGATGAATAAAGAGAACACCAACTTATGTGATTTCTCAAATACCAACAACAATGAATTTATCGTCACTCTGCTTGCGGTCTACTAATGTTAGACGTGATGCCTACGTAATGATCATTGCTTGGATATCGTCATAATTATTTGAAGTTTTGTCAATTGCCCAACAGTAATTTGTTCACCCACCGTTTGATTTTTTTTCTCGAGAGAAGCCACTAGTGAAACCTACGGCCCCCGAGTCTTTCTTCTCATATATTTGCCTTTGGGATCTACTTTTATTTGCTTTTATTTTTGAAAGTGCAACTATCCCTAGGTGGTTTTGGTAATTCATAACAACATATAGCTCATTGAGCTAATGCTATTCCAAGATGACTATTTCAGGAAAGCTCAATGATTGGCATGGCATGGATGTGAAAGTGGAACCCTCAAAATGCTAAGGACAAAGGATTGGCTCAAGCTCAAAAGCTCAAGACTCTTCATTTTATATTTTAGTGATCCAAGATCACATTGAGTCTTTAGGAAAAGCCAATACTATCAAGGAGGGATGAGGTGTTGCTTAATGAGCCTCTTGCTTCATGTGCTCAGTGATATGCTCCAAAACCCTCAACTACTTTCCCATATCCACATATGACCTAAACCCTAAGCCAAACTCGGTCCTACCGATTCTTTCTATCCGGCGCCACCGAGTTTCACTTGTCATAAGCCACTGCCAAACCCTAGCAATTCGGTTCTACCGATAGGGATCTCGGTCTCACCGAGATGGGATTGCAAACTCTCTGTTTCCCTTTCATAACTTTTCGGTCTCACTGAAAGAGCGAATCGGTCCCACCGAGATTGCAATGTAAACTCTTTTTGGTCTCATCGAAAGAGCAAATCGGTCCCACCGAGTTTGCCTGACCAACTCTCTGGTTAGCTTATTACCAAACTCGGTCTCACCGAGTTTGTGTAATTGGTCTCACCGAGATTAAGTAATGCCCAAACCCTAACCATATTGGTCCTACCGAGTTGCATGTCAGTCCCACCAAAAATCTCTAATGGTCACTAGGTTTACCTTTTCGGTCCGACCGACTTTGTTGATTCGGTCCCACCGAGATTGGAAAACTGTGTGTAACGGCTGGATTTTGTGTGGAGGCTATATATACCCCTCCACCTCCTCTTCATTCGTGGAGAGAGCCATCAGAACACATACACAATTCCAACTCATATGTTCTGAGAGAGAACCACCTACTCATGTGTTGAGACCAAGATATTCCATTCCTACCATATGAATCTTGATCTCTAGCCTTCCCCAAGTTGCTTTCCACTCAAATCTTCTTTCCACAAAATCCAAATCCTATGAGAGAGAGTTGAGTGTTGGGGAGACTATCATTTGAAGCACAAGAGCAAGGAGTTCATCATCAACACACCATTTGTTACTTCTTGGAGAGTGGTGTCTCCTAGATTGGCTAGGTGTCACTAGGGAGCCTCCGACAAGATTGTGGAGTTGAACCAAGGAGTTTGTAAGGGCAAGGAGATCGCCTACTTCGTGAAGATCTACCGCTAGTGAGGCAAGTCCTTCGTGGGCGATGGCCATGGTGAGATAGACAAGGTTGCTTCTTCGTGGACCCTTCGTGGGTGGTTGCTTCTTCGTGGACCCTTCGTGGGTGGTTGCTTCTTCGTGGACCCTTCGTGGGTGGAGCCCTCCATGGACTCGCGCAACCATTACCCTTCGTGGGTGGAGCCCTCCGTGGACTCGTGCAACCGTTACCCTTTGTGGGTTGAAGTCTCCATCAACGTGGATGTAGGATAGCACCACCTATCCGAACCACGGGAAAAACATCCGTGTCTCCAATTGCGTTTGAATTCTCCAAACCCTTCCATTTACATTCTTGCAAGTTGCATGCTTTACTTTCCGCTGCCAATACTCTTTGCATGCTTGCTTGAATTGTGTGATGATTGCTTGACTTGTCCTACAATAGCTAAAATCTGCCAAGAACTAAAATTGGGAAAAGGTTAAGTTTTTATTTGGTCAAGTAGTCTAATCACCCCCCTCTAGACATACTTTCGATCCTACAAGTGGTATCAGAGCTTTGGTCTCCATTTGCTTTGATCTCCATAGCTTTTGGTGGTCATAGCCTTGGTTTCACAACCTAGGAGATTATGGCGTCTAGCGAGGGAAATTATCACCGTAGAGGTCCTTACTTTGATGGTACTAATTTTGCTTGTTGGAAGCATAAAATGAAAATGCATATTCTTGGACATAACCCCGCCGTTTGGGCTATTGTGTGTGTTGGTTTGCAAGGTGACTTCTTTGATGGGAAAGAACTAAACTGTGAAGCTACCGCGGATGAGTTGAAGATGTTGCAATACAATGCTCAAGCTTGTGATATTCTCTTCAACGGATTGTGCCCCGAAGAATTCAACAAAATCAGCCGTCTTGAGAATGCAAAGGAAATTTGGGACACTTTGATTTATATGCACGAAGGTACCAACTCCATCAAGGAATCCAAGTTGGATGTGCTTCAAAGTCAACTTGACAAGTTCAAAATGAAGGATGGTGAAGGTGTCGCTGAAATGTACTCTAGGCTTGCTCTCATCACAAATGAGATTGCCGACTTAGGAAGTGAAGAGATGACCGATAGATTCATCATCAAGAAGATTCTAAGAGCCTTGGATGGAAAATATGATACCGTGTGCACATTGATCCAAATGATGCCCAATTACAAAGATCTCAAGCCAACGAAGGTGATTGGAAGAATTGTTGCTCATGAGATGTCACTTAAGGATAAAGAGGAACTTCACAACAAATCAAGTGGTGCCTACAAAGCCTCATGTGAAGCCCCTACATCATCAAGTGAGAAACAAAACTTCAATGAAGAATTGAGCTTAATGGTGAAGAACTTCAACAAGTTCTACAAGAGTAGAAGCAAAGATAGAAGCTTCAAGTGAAGGTCCTACAATGACAAAAGATCTTCTAGTCGAGAGCGAAACTGCTACAGTTGTGGAAGACCCGGACACTATTCCAATGAGTGTACGGCTCCCTACAAGAGAAGAGAAGATTCTCCAAAAAGAAGAAGCAAAGAATCACCACCAAGAGAGAGAAGGAGTAGAGATGATCGTTATGAACGAAGATACTCACAGAGAAGCAAGGATTTGGAAAGGAAGGAAAAATCATCAAGGAGCTACACAAAACGAAGACATCAAGCTCATGTTGGTGAATGGGTATCCGGCTCCGACTCCGACAGCCACTCCGAGAGAAGTTATCACTCCGACTCCGAAGATACTCAAGATGAAGGTGTTGCCGGTCTAGCACTTGTGTCAACTTACTCCTACGACATATTTGACTCACCAAATGAAGGAATTGGAAGATGCTTCATGGCCAAAGGTCCTAAGGTAACACACCCCGAGTATGTTGATTTCAATAGTGACGAAGATGACTTGTTAGGTGATGATTTGCTTGTTGACAACTCTAGTGATGAATACTATGATGAAACGTCAATTAATCATGCTAATCAAGATAAAACGAATGACAATGATAAGGAGAAGATTGAGGCTCTAACTAAAGAACTAAACACTCTTAAGTTAGCTCATGAAACTATCTTCGAAGATCATCGAGAACTTTTAAGAGCTCATGAGAAATTACGCTTTGAAAAGCTCAATCTTGAGCAAGAGCATGAGTTCTTAAAAGTAATCAATGATGATCTCCGCAAGAAAAGTTCTTCTTACATTGCCAAGCGTTTACTCTTATCCACTTACATGCCTCAAGTCAAGTCTAGTAACAAGAACAAGAAAGATTCTTCCTCTAGCAGGAACAATGATCATGCTAAATCCAATATTGTTGCTTCTAGTAGTTCTCTTGATTCCACTAATGATTCTCTTAGCCAAGTTACACTTGAGCAAGAAAATAGGTTATTGAAGGGCATTATAGAGAAAGGAGTGTACAAAAGCCTTGCCGGGAGTAAGCAATTCGAGGAAATTGTGCGCAAGCAAGGAATGCACCAGAAGAATCAAGGTGTTGGTTTTGAACGAAAGTTCGATGCCAATGGAGTTGAGTGGGAAGAAGACCAATACCCCAAGAAAAAGTTTGTTCCTCAACAAGAGAAGTATGATACTTCTTTCAAGGGGATACAACCTCAAGATGATCTTCCACCACAAGACTACAAGCAAAAAGGCAAGGACAAGCTTCAAGAGGAAATTGATGCATTTGAAGAAGCTCCTAAGACCTTAGTCAATTGGATTCCCAAGACTACTTCAAGTTCCACTTCATCAAGTACGACTACAACTCCAAGGATTCCCATCAAGATGGTGTGGATCCAAAAGAAGAAGAACTAGAGAGTTCTTGAGGGTGACTCCGCCAACATACTTCACTCTTATCATTTTGGCAAGAACAAGTGCAATCAACTTCCACATCTTGCACTAGTTCAAGGAGTCACAAACCCTCTTGTTGGTAAGACAAGGGACAAGGTAACCTAAAAGTTTTCATGGACATCATCTTGTGTGTGCATCACTCTATGTCTATGGATATCCTTGTTTCTTCCTTGTGGGACTAACCCATGTAGGTATTGAAAGTGCAATTCACTCAAATGGATAGCTCCAAGTGATCTACATCAACATTGAGCATCCACATCTTCAACATCTACATGAAGTCATCATTGACAAAACCCAAGGTTAGTTCATCCCTCTAAGGGGGGATATCACATCTAGGGGGAGCTTTACTCTAAGACTTGAGCTAAAGCAACTCTAAAGATGTGAACACAACAATGCTTTATGTAAAAGTGGTAACCCCACTTGAGCTTAAACGATGAGTATGACCTATGATCAAGTGTTCTCACTTGACTCCTAAGTCAATATACTCATATATAGATGACCTTGTCATCGCAAATTGCTTGATAGATGCTAGAATTGGTTGTGCATGCCTTGTCACATATTTCATTTGCCATCTTATTGTGTGAGCATGCTGGTTGCATATTTTACGAAATTTGAGGACATCCACTTGTTGTTTTGATTGTTTGGTTTTATTTCCTTTTGCCAAGTGGATGGACAAGAATGCCTAAGAACCTCCTCTAGCTATCTATGCTTTTCTCGTCTCAAACTCTATTCATGCTACATCACAAAATTTTATCAAGTCAGATTCGAACCACTCTGTGTGAGGAGCGCTCGGAGTCCCCGATTCGTCATAGACTTAAACTTCCAAAACCTCTTTATGATTCTCGGTCTGACCGATACCCTACTTTCGGTCCTACCGAGATCATTAAGTTGATCTATGTTTTCGATCTCGGTGCAACCGATTTGAACCATTCGGTCACACCGAGTTGCAACAACTGTATACAGTTTTGCATCTCGGTGCCACCGAGTTGTTCCACTCGGTCACACCGACAGGGTCGGGCTATATATAGTCACGGGCAAAAATTTGGAAATTTCTCCGAACCCCTTCGCCCGCGCGATAGCCTGCTCTGACAACTTGGTCTCCGGATCGTCTCCTCGCCGCCAGCCGCCTCCAGTCGCTGGTCTCCGTCACCGTCAACGGAAATTCAACCCCACCGTTGCCACCGTAGCGAGTCTCCGCCGAACTAGGGTATGGACTCGATCTTTGTGCTATTCCCCAATCCGATTCTTAGCACATTGTGATCATCATGATTCTTGCCATGTTTGTTAAACTTCTATCTAGTCAATGAACTCGTAGATTAGGTTTAATTCGAAAATTTTAGGGTTAGGTTTCCGCCGAAACCATCTCGGACCCACCGAGTTGAAAAACTCGGTCCCACCGATTTGGCTTATGCCATTGCACAAGTGAGACTCGGTCTGACCGAGAATTACTTATTGGTGTGACCGATTTTGGAACTCTGTGAAACCCTAGCAGTCTCGGTGCCGCCGAACTGTGACTCGGTCTGACCGAGTTCACTAGTTTAGGTGCCAAAACTGCTTCGGTATCACCGAGTTTAGAAATCGGTAGATCCGAGATGCTTTCAGTGGGAAACTAAAACTAAGTTTTTGAATTATTCTTTTGCAAAAATCTCTGCATTTTGTGATGCTCATCCACTCTACCTCATCTATAAACTATTCACAGGGTCAGCAGTCAGCTTGTTCATCATGTCAGACCAGAGTGATAGCCAGAACATGTCAGAAGAGCAAGTGCAGATGAGTGAGGGCACTAGTCCCTCAAGTTCTTCAGATGAAGGCAACAGAAGTACTCCTAGCAATCTGCCAAAAGCTGCCACCAGACAGAGGAAGAAGAGAACCTCAGAATCAGAGGATGAGGATTATGTGGCAGAAGAGGAAGCAACTTCCAAGAGAGTTGAGCCAGCACAGGGCATAAAACCAGGGATGAAGATCAAAAGGCCAGCAGGCAGGCAGCCTATGTCAAAGGCCAGAGCTTCAACTGAGAAGCCCACTCCCATTGAGCCAGTTGCTGCTGAAGGCAAGAAGAGGAAAGAAAGGGTGAAGAAAACTGTAGCCAGAGTGCTTGGCAAGGCTTCCATCATGGAAGATGAGGAGGAAGAAGAAGAGGTAGCTGCACCAGCACCTAAGGCACCCAAGCTGATGGGTGATGCCATAAGAACAGGGGCAGCTGCTTCCAAGGCCAAGCCAGCTCCAAAGCCAAAGCCAAAGAGGAACACAAGAAGCATCCCAGCGACTGAGAAGAACAAGGCCCCAGTGCCTGAAGCTGCAGAAGAAGAAGAAGAAGAGAATGTTCTTAGAAAGCACAAGCCAAGAAGGAGAAGGCGAGGAAGGAGAAAGCTGCCAAGATGCCTACTCAAGAGGAGGCATCTGAATATTTCTTGAAAACCAAACAAGAGCAGCTTGGTTACTTGATTGCATCCACCCTGCGAATTGAGCAAGGACTAGCCACCCTAACTCAGAACCAGGCAAGCTTAGAGAGGATCATGGAACAAAAGTTCTATGACTTGGATGTCAAAGTGACAGAGATTCAGACTACAGTGGAGCAGCTCTAGGATGACATGCAGGAAAGGAGAGGCAAGACTACAACTGATGCCTTTGCCAGAGTGCCACGAGGTCCGAGGTCGTCTGAAGTGCCAGTTACCACGTCTGCACCAGCTACAGCCTCAGTTCCACCAGCTCCAGCGTCCACTTCAGCCTCGACTCCGACCACGTCTACAGAAGGCTTCGTCCTTGGAGTGCTCCGGACTCCACCACCACCTGAAGATCAAGCCTGAGTGTCGATCTAGCACTATGCATTTTCTAGGAACTTTTTGGTAACTTGTTGCCAAAGGGGGAGAAAAATGTATAGATCATAGGCTTCGAGAGAGAGAGAGTGTTGCTTTTATTCTCTCTTGTTTTATTTGGTGGTTTTTCGAACTTTGTTTGCTTTTGTGTGAGATACTACGTCATTATCTATGAGACATTGATGATCATGTGTTTGATCATAAGCTACACTTAATGTTTGCTTAATATTACCATCTTATCTATCTTATGTGATCATTCACTATTCTTGGTGATGAGTGCATGTATTTCATTCTTATCATTTTAAGCGCTCCACCAAGATGTATGTGACATGGAAGAGTAACCCATGACTCTAACTCTTTGTGCATTTGCAATCCAAAGCAAATTTTAAATATGCACAAATTTAGGGGGAGCTCTTACTTGTCACATACTTCTCAAAGCAACGATATATTTCATGCTTATTATAATTTGTCGAAGCTTTGATCTATATGTTGTCATCAATTACCAAAAAGGGGGAGATTGAAAGTGCAACTATCCCTAGGTGGTTTTGGTAATTCATAACAACATATAGCTCATTGAGCTAATGCTATTCCAAGATGACTATTTCAGGAACGCTCAATGATTGGCATGGCATGGATGTGAAAGTGGAACCCTCAAAATGCTAAGGACAAAGGATTGGCTGAAGCTCAAAAGCTCAAGACTCTTCATTTTATATTTTAGTGATCCAAGATCACATTGAGTCTTTAGGAAAAGCCAATACTATAAAGGAGGGATGAGGTGTTGCTTAATGAGCCTCTTGCTTCATGTGCTCAGTGATATGCTCCAAAACCCTCAACTACTTTCCCATATCCACATATGACCTAAACCCTAAGACAAACTCGGTCCTACCGATTCTTTCTATCCGGTGCCACCGAGTTTCACTTGTCATAAGCCACTGCCAAACCCTAGCAATTTGGTTCTACCGATAGGGATCTCGGTCTCACCGAGATGGGATTGCAAACTCTCTGTTTCCCTTTTGTAACTTTTCGGTCTCACCAAAAGAGCGAATCGGTCCCACCGAGATTGCAATGTAAACTCTTTGTTTCCCTTTTGTAATTTTTCGGTCTCACTGAAAGAGCAAATCGGTCCCACCGAGTTTGCCTGACCAACTCTCTGGTTAACTTATTACCAAACTCGGTCTCACCGAGTTTGTGTAATCGGTCTCACCGAGATTATGTTATGCCCAAACCCTAACCATATCGGTCCTACCGAGTTGCATGTCAGTCCCACCGAAAATCTCTAACGGTCACTAGGTTTACCTTTTCGGTCTGACCGAGTTTGTTGATTCGGTCCCACCGAGATTGGAAAACTGTATGTAACGGTTGGATTTTGTGTGGAGGATATATATACCCCTCCACCTCCTCTTCATTCGTGGAGTGAGCCATCAGAACACATACACAATTCCAACTCATATGTTCTGAGAGAGAACCACCTACTCATGTGTTGAGACCAAGATATTCCATTCCTACCATATGAATCTTGATCTCTAGCCTTCCCCAAGTTGCTTTCCACTCAAATCTTCTTTCCACAAAATCCAAATCCTATGAGAGAGAGTTGAGTGTTGGGGAGACTATCATTTGAAGCACAGGAGCAAGGAGTTTATCATCAACACACCATTTGTTACTTCTTGGAGAGTGGTGTCTCCTAGATTGGCTAGGTGTCACTTGGGAGCCTCCGACAAGATTGTGGAGTTGAACCAAGGAGTTTGTAAGGGCAAGGAGATCGCCTACTTCGTGAAGATCTACCACTAGTGAGGCAAGTCCTTCGTGGGCGATGGCCATGGTGGGATAGACAAGGTTGCTTCTTCATGGACCCTTCGTGGGTGGTTGCTTCTTCGTGGACCCTTCGTGGGTGGTTGCTTCTTCGTGGACCCTTCGTGGGTGGAGCCCTCCGTGGACTCGCGCAACCATTACCCTTCATGGGTGGAGCCCTCCGTGGACTCGCGCAACCATTACCCTTCGTGGGTGGAGCCCTCCGTGGACTCGCGCAACCGTTACCCTTCATGGGTTGAAGTCTCCATCAACGTGGATGTAGGATAGAAGCACCTATCCGAACCACGGGAAAAACATCCGTGTCTCCAATTGCGTTTGAATTCTCCAAACCCTTCCATTTACATTCTTGCAAGTTGCATGCTTTACTTTCCGCTGCCAATATACTCTTTGCATGCTTGCTTGAATTGTGTGATGATTGCTTGACTTGTCCTACAATAGCTAAAATCTGCCAAGAACTAAAATTGGGAAAAGGTTAAGTTTTTATTTGGTCAAGAAGTCTAATCACCCCCCTCTAGACATACTTTCGATCCTACAATTTTCAGATCTATTAATTAAAAAACCCAAAAATACTTTGGTGCACTTTATTTTATTTGCGATCTATCTTTCAATCTACTACAAATTTATCTCACGTCCATTTGCCTATCTTGAGGCGCCGTACCCCAAAAGGGATTGACAACCCCTTTAACACGTCGGGTTGCGAGGATTTGTTATCTGTGTGCAGGTGTTGTTTACGTTGTGTTGCTTGGTTCTCCTACCAGTTCTTTAACCTTGGTTTCATATCTGAGAGAAATACCTACCGCCGATGTGCTGCATCATCCCTTCCTCTTTGGGGAAATACCGAAGTAGCTTGAAGAGACATCAAAAGGAATTTCTGGCGCCGTTGCCGGGGAGGATTTTCAACATATACTAGGCTCCTAATCACAAATCTCATCTCCTTTCAATTTACATTATGTTCCATTTGCCTCTCGTTTTCCTCTCCCCCACTTCACAAAAATTTGCCATTTTATGTGCCCCTCTTTTTCGTTCGTCGTTTTCTTGCCGGATCTGTTTTTGAGTGCAATCTTATTGTGTGGTCATGATGAATAAAGAGAACACCAAGTTATGTGATTTCTCAAATACCAACAACAATGAATTTATCGGCACTCTGCTTGCTTCTCCAGCCACTAGTGCACAGACTTGTGATGTTAATACTGCTTTGCTGAATCTTGTTAAGAAAGACCAATTCTCCGGTACTCCTAATGAGGATGTCGCGTCCCATATTAATACCTTCATGGAATTATGTGATATGCAAAAGAAAAAAGATGTGGACAATGATGTGGTCAAGATGAAACTATTTCCGTTTTCTTTGCATGATCCTGCAAAAGTTTGGTTCTCTTCTTTGCCTCGCAATAGTATCGATTCTTGGAATAAGTGCAAAGATGCTTTTATCACTAAGTATTTTCCTCCCATAAAAATTCTTTCCCTTAGAACCGAGATCATGAATTTCAAGCAACTTGAACATGAGCAGGTTGCACAATCTTGGGAAAGGTTGCAAATGATGCTAAGGAATTGTCAAACTCATGGGTTAAATCTTTGGATTATCATACAAAAATTTTATGCGGGGTTGAATTTTGTTTCTAGTAATCTTTTAGATTCTGCCGCGGGTGGTACTTTTATGGAAATTACTTTGGGTGAAGCCACCAAATTTCTTGATAATATCATGGCAAATTATTCACAATGGCGTATCGAAAGGGCTCCTAGTAGTAAAAAGGTTAATTCGGTTGAAGAAATTTCTTCTTTGAGTGAAAAAGTTGATGCTCTTGTGAAATTGGTTGCTAGTAGAAGTGCCCGTATTGATTTTAATGATATGCCTTTGTCTACTTTGATTGAGCAAAATAGTGATGCCATAGATGTGAATTTTATCTCTCAAAATAATTTCAACAACAATGCTTATAGAGGTAATTTTAATCCTAGGCCTTTTCCTAAAATTCCTCTAATAATTATGGTAATTCCTATGGAAATCAATCTTATAATAATAATAGGAACACCTCTGATCTTGAGAATAATATTAAAGAATTTATCAATACACAAAAAGTTTTCAACACCTCCATAGAAGAAAAGTTGAGTAAGATTGATGATTTGTCTTGAAGTGTTGATAGAATTGCTCATGATGTGGAAAATCTCAAGATGAATTTTTTTTGTTCCTTAGGTTTATCAATCAATTAAAGCTCTTTATGTTTCTATGGATGAAAGTAAGAAAAGAACCACTATGCTTAGAGCTAAAAGAGAATTTTTAGAAAAATCTTTTTCTAGTGATATTGATGAAAAAGGGACTAGAGAAGAGTCAACTTTATGTAGAAGGCATCCCAATATTTCGGAGAGTGAAAATCTTATTGAGAAAATTGATAAAAGTGGGTTTGTAGAGGTCAAAACTTTAGCTAGTGATGTACCCACTCTTTTGGATTACAAAGACTTTAATTATGATAGTTGCTCTTTGATTGATTGTATTTCTTTGTTACAATACATGATAAAGTCGCCCCATGCTTATGAACAGAATAAAGCTTTTACTAAACATATTGTTGATGCTATGATGAAAGGTTTTGAAGAAAAATTGGAATTAGAAGTTTAAATTCCTAGAAAATTGCATGATGAATGGGAACCTACTATCAAAGTCAAGATTAAAAACTATGAGTGTTTTGCTTTGTGTGACTTGGGTGCTAGTGTTTCTACTATTCCAAAAATTTTATGTGATTTGCTTGGTCTTACCGATCTTGAATCATGTTCTTTGAATTTGCACTTGGCGGATTCTACTATTAAAAAACTTATGGGAAGAATTAATGTTGTTCTTATTCTTGCCAATAGGAATTATGTGCCCATATATTTTATTGTTCTTGATATTGATTGCAATCCGTCTTGTACAATTATTCTTGGTAGACCATTTTTACGCACTATCGGTGCCATGATTGATATGAAAGAAGGCAATATTAAGTTCCAATTTCCTTTGAGGAAGGGTATGGAACACTTTCCTAGAACAAGAATTAAGCCACCTTATGAATCAATCATCATGGCATCTTATGGATCTCAAACCATAGATGACAAAACTTAGATCCTTGCTTTATGCCTAGCTAACAGCATAAAACTATAGCGCTTGTTGGGAGGCAACCCAATGAATAAAATTTTATTTTTGCTTTTTGCTTCCTGTTTTTGCGTGTTAGCACAATTATGCTACTGTTATGATTGTGTTTTTTATGTTTTAATTGGTGTTTGTTCCAAGTAAAGCCTTTAGAATCTTCTTGGGTGATAGTTGTTTGATCTTGCTGAATAAACAGAAACTTTTACACTCACAAAATTATTTTCATTTTTTACCAGAGAGCCATAAAATACCTGTTCCACTTGAAGTAGATCAACATACAAATTTCTCAGGTGGTCCTAATTTTTTAGAATTTTTGAGTTATCGAAGTATTAGAAATAGTCAAGTTGCTATAGGTTGTTCTATTTTGACAGATTCTGTTTTCTTTGTGTTGTGTGCTTATTTTGATGGCTCTATGGTTTTCTTTGATGAGTTTTTGCCATAGAAAAGTTGGAGCACATTAGATATAATACAAAAATAAAATATGAATTGGTTTGATATAGTACTTATAGTGGTGGTTTGCTTTCTTATACTAACGGCTCTCGCGAAGGTTTTGTTGAGTTTTGTGTGATTGAAGTTTTCAAGTTTTGGGTTATCTTACGATGGATGAAGGAAGGATGGAAGATACTAAGCTTGGGCATGCCCCGGCATCCCACGCTATTATCTAAAAATGAGCAACAAACTAAGCTTGGGGATTCCCCCGAGTGTTATCCCTGCTTTCTTCCAACCATCATCGGTACTTTACTCAAAACTATAATTTTATTCATCACATGGTATGTGTTTTGCTTGGAGCGTCTTGTATGATATGAGTCTTTTCTTGTTTTATTTTGTGTTTTAAGTCATCAATCCTTGCTGGACACACCTATTCGGGAGAGCCAAAATTATGTCATGACTTGTTAAAATTGCTCTTTATGCTTCACTTAATTTTTTATGAGTAATGGACTTGCTCTAGTGCTTCACTTATATCTTTTTGAGCATGGTGTGCTTAGTATTTTTGAAGAAATTCTTTCTTGCTTCACTTAGATTTATTTGAGAGTTAGTAAAAATTTCAAGAAATTATCTCTTGCTTCACTTAAATTATTTTGAGAAAAGGAAGAAAAATTATGCTCATGATCTTCACTTATATTTGTTTGAGATTATGAAAAGCAACACATGAAAATTAGTCCCAAATTGATAGATATCCAAGAAGGATATAATAAAAAAATTCATGAAGATCATTGGACAAAATAAACTTGATTCTTAGTAATAGTTTTGAGATATGATGATGTGATATGTGAGTTATGTTGATGAGGAATTATGCTTTAGTAAGAATATTGGTGTTAAGGTTTGTGGTTCCCTATGCAAATACAAAAGTCAATAGTCATGCAATGAAATTATATACTACTTGTGGTGCATTATTCAGTGTTATTTATGCTTAATTCTTGCTTATGAGATTATCTGTTTCTTGGTTGGTCGCTTCTCAATCTTTTGCTAGCCTTCATTTTGCACCAAGTATGATCACTACTTGTGCATACAAAATCCTTTAAACCAGTTTTGCCACATGAGTCCACTATATCTACCTATATGTGGTATTCTTTTGCCGTTCTAAGCGAATTTCCATGTGTCATCTCTAATTTTGAAAATAAACTTCTCTTTTGTGTGTTTGTTTCGCTCGCGGAGCAGTGAATGGTGGCTAATATTTTCCATGCTAGATGTGTTATTCTCAAGATGAGTGTTTATTCACTTTTCATTGCACGAGAGTAAAGCAAAGTTATTAGGGATGCCCAGTCCCAAAATGCAAAAAATGAATTTACTTTATGTTGTCAAATAATACATTCCTTGGAAAGTGTTGATATGGAGGGCACCCGTGGATACGGTTAGCCATGGAAAGTGAAAGTATGGTGGAAAGAGGAATAAACTATATTTTCTGTTTGGGAACCGCCTATGATATATCTAAGCATGGAAAGTGTTGGGAACTCTAAGTCATTTTCGTTGGTGGGATGGATACACCTCCCAAAATGTTTTTATCTCTAAGTTTTTCGCTTTGAGCTCTAGCACCTCTACAAATCCCTACTTCCCTCTGCGAAGGGCCTTCCTTTTATATTATGCAATTTTTATTTTGAATTTGAGTCTCCATCTTCTCTTATAAAAGCACCAACTAGGAGGCAATATCATCGTACTTGAGTATTGGGTGTAGCTAATATTCGAGTGTGTTTCATGAATGGATCAATGTTTGAGCATGATGGGCTAGGGATAACTTATTTTAGCGTTGATGTTTTGAAAGACATGGTTGCTTGTTGATATGCTTGAGTATCTAAATTATTATGTCAATACTAGACTATTGCTTTGAATAATATAAAAGTGCAAATGTCCATGCTATAAAGAAATGAAATATGATATGACATGTTAGGCAGCATTCCATATCAAAAATTATGTTTTTATCACTTACCTACTCGTGGACGAGCAGGAGTTAAGCTTGGGGATGCTGATACGTCTCCAACGTATCTATAATTTTTGATTGTTCTATGTTGTTATATTATAAATCTTGGATGTTTTATAATCATTTTATATCATTTTTTGGTACTAACCTATTGACATAGTGCCAGTTGTTGTTTTTTCCATGTTTTTTACATCGCAAAAAATCAATATCAAACGGAGTCCAAATGCCACAAAACTTTATGGAGAATTTTTATGGGCCAAAAGGAACACAATGGGCCCTGACTGCGCCTAGGGGTGCCCCAAGGGGGGCACAACCGGGCATGCCCTTGTGGGTTGTGCCCACCTCAGGTGCCCCCCGGACCGCCTCTTTGCTCTATAAATACCCCAATATTCCAGAAACCCTAAGGGAGTCGATGAAATATTCATGCATTCGACATAGAGTCCAGAACCACTAGATCCAATCTAGACACCATCTCGGATGGAGTTCACCACCTCCATTGGTGCATCTCCGATGATGCGTGAGTAGTTCTTTGTAGACCTTCGGGTCTGTAGTTAGTAGCTAGATGGCTTCATCTCTCTCTCTCTCTGAATTCTCAATACAATGGTCTCTTGGAGATCCATATGATGTAACTCTTTTGCATTGTATTTGTTGGGATCGATGGACTATGAGTTTATGATCAGATCTATCTTTTTATATCCATGACAGTATTTGAGTTTCTTCGATCACTTTTATGCATGATTGCTTATAGCCTCGTATTTCTTCTATGATATTTGGGTTTTGTTTGGCCAACTTTTTATATTTATCTTGCAATGGGAAGAGGTGCTTTTTAGTGGGTTCGATCTTACGATGCTTGATCCTAGTGACAGAAAGGGAAACGACACGTATGTATCGTTGCTACTAAGGATAAAACGATGGGGTGTATCTCTACATAGATAGATCTTGTCTACATCATGTCATCGTTCTTATTGCATTACTCCGTTTCTCCATGAACTTAATACACTATATGCATGCTGGATAGCGGTCGATGTGTGGAGTAATAGTAGTAGATGCAAGCAGGAGACGGTCTACTAATCTTGGACGTGATGCCTATATAATGATCATTGCATGGATATCGTCATAATTATTTGACGTTTTGTCAATTGCCCAATAGTAATTTGTTCACCCACCGTTTGCTATTTTTCTGAAGAGAAGCCACTAGTGAAACCTACGGCCCACGGGTCTTTCTTCTCATATATTTGCCGTTGCAATCTACTTTTATTAGCTTTTATTTTTAGATCTATTAATCCAAAAACCAAAAAATACTTTGCTGCACTTTATTTTATTTGTGATCTATCTTTCAATCTACTACAGATTATCTCACGTCCGTTTGCCTATCTTGAGGCATCGTACCCTGAAAGGGATTGACAACACCTTTAACACGTCGGGTTGCGAGGATTTGTTATCTATGTGCAGGTGTTGTTTACATTGTGTTGCTTGGTTCTCCTACTGGTTTGATAACCTTCATTTCATATGTGAGGGAAATACCTACCGCCGCTATGCTGCATCATCCCTTCCTCTTTGGGGAGATAATGATGTAGCTTCATGTGACATCAGCTTCCTCTATCTCTTTTGATTCTCAATACAATGGTCTCTTGGAGGTCCATATGATGTAGCTCTTTTGCGGTGTGTTTGTTGGGATCGGATGAACTTTGAGTTTATGGTCAGATCTATGTTTTTATGGATGAAAGTTATTTGAGTCTTCTTTCATATATTATGTCACATCCCTGGTCCTGTTATGCACTAGGCCAGACCTCATGTGAGCATCATGTTTTAATTCAAATGAAATTTGAATTGAGGGATTTTCTAAGCCTCAGAAACCTTCTAAAAATGATGATCAACATTAAAAATTGCTTCAAATGCTTCCAAGGAAATGTTCCTTTTCAGCTTTGAAAAATATTGGCAAGAATAAAATGCAAACCAATATTTTTGGAGTGACTAAAACATTTATTTTGGGGCCTTTAAATTAATTCAATAACTATTTGCATTGGATATATATTTGATATATAAATAATATATGTCCAATAATACTGGAACATTTTTATGTGGTTTGGTATATTTTAGCTCTAGCCACATAACTATTTTCAGGATTTTATAAAATGGTTTAGTATTTTACTAAACTAAAACAACACAGAACAAAATAGATAAATAAAAACAGAAATAGAAAGAGCAAAGGACTACCTGGCGCTCACCTCAGCCCACTTACCTGGCCCAGCTCCTCCAGCGCGGCCCAGCCCACCCTTTTCCTGTCGTCTTCCTCCCCTCGCACCGAAGCAGCTCGGTGGCGAGCGCTGGCGATGCCCTGGCCACCTCCTGCTTGCCGCCTTCCCCTCGTCGCCCTGGACTCCGTCCGCGACGCCACGCAGCCCCTGGCCCTTCTCACTCCCTCTGTACTCCTCCCCCCCCTTCTCTGCTCTCTCCCGCAGCACCACCGACACGCCACCATCGCCGCCGACGCGGATTGCCGCAGCCAACGGCCACCCCTCGCCCTCCCGCTGAGCTCAGGAGCTCCGCCACTCCGTCCTCGACCCACCTCACCGAGCCACGCCCCTCCAGAAGCCCCCGAACGACCTCACCGGGCTCGTCTTCTACCTCGGACCCGCCGGCCATCATCGTCAAATTCGTCGGCTCCGGACCCTCCCCGACCTCGCCGAGCCTTCCGTCGTCATCGCGGTGAGCCCCGTCGTGTTTCCCCTCTCTCCATTCGCTCGCCCCTATGCTGCACCCGCCGTCTCACCGCAACCAGAGCTCGTTGCCGCCGGCCATGTTGCCGTCGCGGCCATGGCTTGTTTCGGTCGCGTCCGAGCACGGCTTTGAGCTCGTGGGGCTCACAAGAAGCCCATGCGCAGCTCAGCTTGTCCAAAACCCCACCAGGGCCTCGCGCCCGTTACCACCCGAACTCCGGCGCCGCCGCGAGCTCCGTTCCGACGAGCCCCGGCGTCCCCGCAGCCTCCCACCTACCCCATCAGATGCGGGAGAGCCCGGGCTACGCCCCGGTGCCCTCAGCGCGCGAATCCGATGCCCTAGCGCAAGTCCGGCGTGCCCCCGCCGTGCTCCGTGGTCGTCGCCGGCGAAACTCCGGCGGGAGCTGACGTGGCTCCGTCATTAGGAGCTAATCCAACTAACTAAACCACCTACAGCCACTGACAGTAGGCCCCACCCCTGGTCAAACCCCAGTCAGCACTGGGTTTGACCGGGATTAGTTCCTGAGTCACTGACCAGTGGACCCCACTGGTCAGGTTTGACCTGGGGCGCCCAGTTGACTCTGCTGACGTCACCGTGACGTGGTGCTGACGCCATAAATCATTTCTAGATTTATTATTATTTCAGGAAATTTTAGAAAATGCCCTAAACTTCAATAAATCATAGAAATTCAACCGTAACCCCAAATTAAATAATTTATATATGAAAAATTATCAGAAAAATTCAAGGAATCCATCTGTACCATTTTCATGCATGTTAGAACAACTTATAGCTGCTGTATAGCACAAATCAATTAAATGACATTTGAATAATCACATATGGAGTTTGAATTTGAATCTTGTATTCAAACCAACCCCATTTAATCTGTTGCTAGTTGCATTAGCTCAAAACACATTCATATTGCCATGTCATAAGCATGCATCATATTGTGCATTGCATTGATCGTGTTTCTTCTGTGTTTGCCGGTGTTGTTCTCCCTCGGTAGACGTTGTACCGATGATGTGATCGTTGACACTGATGAAGACTCAATGTTATCTTCAAAAGTGCCAGGCAAGCAAAACCCCCTTGTTCATTCCGATACAATCCCACTCTCTCGCTCCTGCTCTCTTTTACTGCATTAGGACAACAACGATTCATCTGTTACTTGCTGCGGTAGCTGAACCCCTTTATCCTTTGCATGACCTGTCATTCCACAGTAAATAGATGAAACCCACTAGTATGAGTAGGAGTTGTTTGAGCCCTGTTGTGCCTACTCATTCATGTTTGTTTGTCATGCCTGCTACTGCTTAGAGTTGAGTCAGGTCTGATTCATCGGGGATGAATCAGAGGAGTGTGAACATGTCCTACTATGTGTGAGCTAAGTGTGTGAACACGATTTGGTAAAAGGTATCGGTGAGAGGCCATGTAGGAGTACATGGTGGGTTGTCTCATTGAAGCCGTCCTCAGGAACTGAGTTCTGTGTTTGTGATCCATGATTCAGCTACTACCATACATTGGGCCCTGAAATATGACCCCGCTCGACTTCTTATTCACCCTTGTCCTCTGTCCAGGAGTTGCAAGTAGTTTCTGGTGTTTGTCGTATGCTGGAGGCCGTGGACAGCGCTGACCATAGGGGTGGGCTGTGATGCGGTAGGCACGTGGCCGGGTATACCGGGCGCCCGTTTGGTGTCACGGAACCCTGTTCACATTGTTTGGGGCTGTGAGCGAAACTCCGGCCGGATCTCCTCATGGATGGAACCCGAATAGGCGATAAACATGGACTAGAGACTTGAGTGTTTAGGTAGGTCGTGGTCTACACCCACGTCGGCTTTCGCTTGGAGTCTGCCGAGCACATGTCGTGTGCAGACGCTAAGTGGTGGAAACATGTATGAAGAAGTACACCCCTGCAGGGTTAACATCATCTATTCGAATAGCCGTGTCCGCGGTAAAGGACTTCTGGGTTGCTTATATCAGTTCATAGACAAGTGAAAGTGGATACTCTAAAATACGCAAGATAAGCGTGAGTGCTATGGATGGCGCTCTCGTAGGGAGACGGGAGTGGATCCATAGTGGTGTATTGATATGGTGAATATGTGGACTCGTGTGCGCCACCTCAAAAGAGTTGCTTGCAGTCGTAGTTTAGGATAGCCACCGAGTCAAAGCTGGCTTGCTGCAGTTAAACCCCACCATCCCCTTGTTGATAATGATGCATATGTAGTTAGTTCTGATGTAAGTCTTGCTGGGTACATTTGTACTCACGTTTGCCTATTTTATGTTTTTGCAGAGAGACTTCAGTCTCACTAGTAGTTCCACGTGGACTTCGATGTTTAGCTTGTTACCTCAGCTACGATCTTGTGCCCTCGGCAGGATTTGGTAGATAGTCAGGCTTCTCAGCCTTTTTCATTTATAGATCTCTGTACTCAGACATGATAGCTTCCGCTTGTGCTTTGATTTGTATGCTCTGAATGTTGGGTCATGAGACCCATGTTTGTAATATCTCGCTCCTCGGAGCCTATTGAATAAATTACTTGAGTCGTAGAGTCATGTTGTGATGCCATGTTGTATTTGCACATATCGAGCATATTGTGTGTATGTTATTGAAATGCTTGGTATGTGTGGGTTCTGACCATCTAGTTGTTTATCTTTAGTAGCCTCTCTTACCGGGAAATGTCTCCTAGTGTTTCCACCGAGCCATGGTAGCTTGCTACTGCTCTGGAACACTTAGGCTGGCCGGCATGTGTCCTTCTTTGTTCCTGTGTCTGTCCCTTCGGGGAAATGTCACGCGATGAATACCGGAGTCCTGTTAGCCCGCTACAGCCCGGTTCACCGGAGTCCTGCTAGCCCAGTGCTACAGCCTGGATTCACTCGCTGATGACCGAGACGTTCGATGCTGGGTCATGGATGCCTGTCCCTGTAAGTCTGTGCCACTTTGGGTTTACGACTAGCCATGTCAGCCCGGGCTCCTTATCATATGGATGCTAGCGACACTATCATATACGTGTGCCAAAAGGCGCAAACGGTCCCGGGCAAAGGTAAGGCGACACCCGTGGGAATACCGTGCGTGAGGCCGCAAAGTGATATGAGGTGTTACATGCTAGATTGATGTGGCATTGAGTCGGGGTCCTGACAGCGTTGGTATCAGAGCTTGACTGCCTGTAGGATTACCAAGCCAAGCTGGTCGAAGTTGAGTCTAGAAATTCTTTAGTTATATAAGGGAATTGATTGTGGGATGGAACGTAAGGCTCTTTTACTCCTTATACCTTATGCCCTTCTGATCTGAGTCATCATCTTATCTTTCCTACGGGGATTAAGAACTAGGCTATCTCTTCTTTCTATCAGGATCACGTGTTACTAATCCATAGACTTATAGAATTGTTGGACTTAAGCCTCTGTTCAGTTCCTACTACTTCTGTATGTTACTGGCGATCTCGAAACCTTGATATTGTGCTTCTGAGTGGTTATGCCACCATTTTTGTGAATGTCTCAAATCTTTTTGAGCATTTATAGCCGTTATGCTGTCTGAGTCATCCCAGGTTTCTAAATAGTCTGATGCATTTGCAAAATCCTTTCCCTCTGGTTTCGATGTTCCTTTATGCCAGCTCAATCACACTAATTGTTGAGTTGAGGTATTCTATTGCCTTGACATATATGTTGGAGCTATTATTATGACCCTAGGTGTTTTAGGGAGTCACCTAGTAATCTAGAAACGTTTTGTGTTCCCAGTGTGATGCTTCTGGCCTTTATTCTCGAAAGCATTCCGTGATGCTACTTAGTAGTAGGTATTCTATTCCTGGGTTCTTGAACCCGAGATTCACTCTACTTACTTCATGTTGATAGTGTTTGCTAGTTCCCTTAGGTTATTAGTAACCTTTGCGATAGTCCTCGAGGTTCATGGTACATCCTTCTTCCAATTACCATGAACCATTCTTGGCAGGAGTTCTTCTGAACCAAAAGATGACAACAAGAGAGCTCTCGATGAGTTCTCCATGCTATATTGTGACTCTGCCAGCTCAACCTTTCTGCATGGGTTATCCGGAAGAATTATGTTGAAATCGTTCGACATGCTAATCCATGCCTCCACAACTCGAAAAGTTATATGTTCCTTTGAGTTGTCCCTCTTTAGTTGTCTACTGACCTTCGTCTATCAATTGATAGTCAAGAGTATGCGTGCGTTCGTTTATCAATGCCTATTACTCTTGTGGTCCGTCAAGCCATTCTATCGTAGAATGACCAGGAGAAACAAACTCTAGTACCTCTTCCATATCCAGGATTGGGTCAAAGAAGTTGTGCTCCGCAGATCAAAATGCCAATCCAGCTTTTGCTCTGTTCTACCTTGGAGTATTACCATCTTTATATCGGGATTGTTATAAGAATTGCACACCATCCTATGAACTCTTGGTACAGTGATACTTCTTGCCATCATTGTCATTCCTCGGTCCTCGTGTTGATGCAACCGGAATACCGACAAATGAATTGTGATGTGTGAAATCAATACTCCTAGCAACCTTGTTGCTTGGTAGTTAAATGGACAATAACCTCATTCTTAACGTGTTGGTTCTTGAATCATCATTCTAAGATTGATCGTGCTACCTTGTCCATCTTCCTGGTGCACATTTCGATTGATGAGTTAGGATTTTGTCAAGTCCTCGCTCATTTGATCATATCGTCTTGCCCTGAAAAGCAAGATTGTTCTCGAGCTTAGTAACATATCGGTGGTTCGTGATTTTCCGAATATCTTCTCGAAAGTATCACCAGGTTGTCACCTGACTGTTATGTTGAGCTCGTGATCAAGTTGGTTTTCCAATAAACCACTTTTTTTCCAAGAATCGGTGTTAGATATCCCTGAGCTAGTTGGTTAAGCTAGACAACAACTTGGAGAGTTGGAAGATAAAAGCTTGTCTGACTTAGTTCGTTCCAAATTGATATTCTTGTGTAGTGTGTGTTGAAGAAAGATGGTATCTTCATCAATTGATCCTTGAGACCAGTTGCTGGAGCTATTGTCTTGCCAAAACATTGATTTGAGTATGGGCTATTCTCAAATCAAATCCGAACCAACAATATTCGTAATGTTGTCTTACTCGTGGTTGATCCCTCGAGCATACACCACTACATCTTTGGTCTGACCAATGCTATCACCTTGTTCACTAAGTCGTGGAATTCCATCTTCATGGAAATCTCGATGATTTGTTGTTGAGCCCATCAACATCATTTTATCTTCTCCAAGATCTTGTTGGACAATAAGTTAGTGTTGGAAACTTTTGAAAGCATTATCTTCATGCTAGCTCATGAAGTATTTGTTTGATGAAAGGAGTGACTTCCTCTTATACACGTGCATTTGGTGAAAGTTGCCGCCGTGGATTTGAGAAAGTTAGTTTTGCTTCCTCTGGAATCATCCCAAGTCAGTCATGCATACGTGCGAAGTATTCTGTGGTCTGGAGACTTGCAACCTTCATTCCATATGTGTTCCGAGCACACCAAGCCACTGATTGATTTGTTGAAGGAGAAGAAGTTCCTTCTTAAGAGCATGCCTTATGCAAGGATTTTGATATCCTCGTTGATGGTTACCCACCTGAACTCGGTAGTGTTTTATTATAAGACTACCACGTGGTCATGTTTGTCTGGGACAACGTGTTCACATGTTTGTAGCAGAACCAGCTCATGTTTTGGAGCTTGCTATCGTAGCTCATTCCCGAGAATCTCGCAACGTCATCTCGTCGATTTGTGTTGCAAACTTTCGTTTTTCTTCCTAGACTCGATGAGTCTGGAATATCCTGACACCAACCAGATCTGAATCTCAGGCAGATATGATGGTTTGGAACATTTCCCAAAAACTATAATATCGGTCCCTCAGAAACCGGTAAAGTGGATGTCGTGGCCAACACACCCAGCCGGAAGACCTGTTATTATAATATCTTGATTGAGGAAGTTGGCCACCTCCCCATAAGGATCTCATAGAACTTATTCTAGTAGTTGTTCCTTAGGGATTTTTGTGCTCCCGAAGTCCGACCTTTTTACTTGATGTTCTAGATACCAAACCATTTCAATGAATGGGATACACTAGCACATCAAGGAGAACATTAGAAGCGGAGTGCTAAATGTCTCTCGGTCGATCATCCAGATTTTATTTCCTTGGCCCCGCCAAGGGTGAAATCTAAGAAAGTGTTATCTTCCTTTGCATCTGCATCATCCATCATCATTCATCGTGGTAGCAAGTTGTGTTGCCAGGATCCTTGACACGGATATTGGTAAAACCCTGATGAATATGGAAATGCTCAAGTTCTTGAGAGCACGCACAAGCGCTACGTGTTGTCATCGGCACTAACTCGGATTCCTCTCAGCTTCCTCGACAATGCTATGACCCTTTCAAACAGTGAATTCACTCTCTATTGTTGGGTTCTTCCCCCAGTTACCAGAATCATTCCCAGCATTTGCGTTTTGTTCCCAGCTTGCACCGCCAATGTGCCATTCTACCATGAGTCTCTTCCATTTCCGGTGGTAAGCAAATTCATCCATTACGTTGTCTTCAACAAGGTAATCCACATCATCCAAGTCCGAGTATGCCATTCTACCGACCCCCCTCCAAACGATCGCTCGAGAATTGCCTTAAGCTGGTATAAAGAGTTTCAATGATCTTTGAATCAAAGGTAATTCTTTTTGCCACTTAAGGGGATATTTCTACGAGTCACCTTCCCTAAGGTGCATCGTTATGGTATCATGGCAATTCAACTCCTCGCTACGTTGACAACCGATCACCACATTCTTAAGTCTGGATTTGTTGTCTACCTAGTGAACCTTTGTCATCTGCTTCACTCCATTGCTATGGATGTGTGCTTCGTCTCTCAGCCCGAGAGATGTTGCTATGTCTCATTTCGAGAGTTAATCCTGAGTTGTTCGACCTTCGAGAAGAACGATTGTTTTAGGGTCTTCCCTTTCCTCTCGCTGACATGGTAGTTGGAGTTCTCAGAGGAAGACTTCGAGACAAAGATGGTGATCGAATCAAGGTTCTTATGAAGTGCAACCTGGATCGTGAAGATTGTGCTAGTTTGCGCTCCCCCTTCACCTTACCCTACGCTTGAATCTCGGGACAAGATTTTTGTTAGTGGGGGTGAGTTGTCACATCCCTGGTCCTGTTATGCACTAGGCCAGACCTCATGTGAGCATCATGTTTTAATTCAAATGAAATTTGAATTGAGGGATTTTCTAAGCCTCAGAAACCTTCTAAAAATGATGATCAACATTAAAAATTGCTTCAAATGCTTCCAAGGAAATGTTCCTTTTCAGCTTTGAAAAATATTGGCAAGAATAAAATGCAAACCAATATTTTTGGAGTGACTGAAACATTTATTTTGGGGCCTTTGAATTAATTCAATAACTATTTGCATTGGATATATATTTGATATATAAATAAT
The DNA here is from genome assembly GCF_002162155.2 of Triticum dicoccoides. Classification (NCBI taxonomy): domain Eukaryota; kingdom Viridiplantae; phylum Streptophyta; class Magnoliopsida; order Poales; family Poaceae; genus Triticum; species Triticum dicoccoides. Next base: position 220,690,808 of record NC_041386.1, on the reverse strand, counting down.
ATATGTCCAATAATACTCGAACATTTTTATGTGGTTTGGTATATTTTAGCTCTAGCCACATAACTATTTTCAGGATTTTATAAAATGGTTTAGTATTTTACTAAACTAAAACAACAAAGAACAAAATAGATAAATAAAAACAGAAATAGAAAGAGCAGAGGACTACCTGGCGCTCACCTCAGCCCACTTACCTGGCCCAGCTCCTCCAGCGCGGCCCAGCCCACCCTTTTCCTGTCGTCTTCCTCCCCTCGCACCGAAGCAGCTCGGTGGCGAGTGCTGGCGATGCCCCGGCCACCTCCTGCTTGCCGCCTTCCCCTCGTCGCCCTGGACTCCGTCCGCGACGCCACGCAGCCCCTGGCCCTTCTCACTCCCTCTGTACTCCTCCCCCCCTTCTCTGCTCTCTCCCGCAGCACCACCGACACGCCACCATCGCCGCCGACGCCGATTGCCGCAGCCACCGGCCACCCCTCGCCCTCCCGCTGAGCTCAGGAGCTCCGCCACTCCGTCCTCGACCCACCTCACCGAGCCACGCCCCTCCAGAAGCCCCCGAACAACCTCACCGGGCTCGTCTTCTACCTTGGACCCGCCGGCCATCACTGTCAAATTCGTCGGCTCCGGACCCTCCCCGACCTCACCGAGCGTTCCGTCGTCATCGCGGTGAGCCCCGTCGTGTTTCCCCTCTCTCCATTCGCTCGCCCCTATGCTGCACCCGCCGTCTCACCGCAACCGGAGCTCGCTGCCGCCGGCCATGTTGTCGTCGCGGCCATGGCTTGTTTCGGTCGCGTCCGAGCACGGCTTTGAGCTCGTGGGGCTCACAGGAAGCCCATGCGCAGCTCAGCTTGTCCAAAACCCCACCATGGCCTCGCGCCCGTTACCACCCGAACTTCGGCGCCGCCGTGAGCTCCGTTTCGACGAGCCCCGGCGTCCCCGCAGCCTCCCACCTACCCCATCAGATGCGGGAGAGCCCGGGCTACGCCCCGGTGCCCTCAGCGCGCGAATCCGATGCCCTAGCGCAAGTCCGGCGTGCCCCCGCCGTGCTCCGTGGTCGTCGCCGGTGAAACTCCGGCGGGAGCTGACGTGGCTCCGTCATTAGGAGCTAATCCAACTAACTAAACCACCTACAGCCACTGACAGTAGGCCCCACCCCTGGTCAAACCCCAGTCAGCACTGGGTTTGACCGGGATTAGTTCCTGAGTCACTGACCAGTGGACCCCACTGGTCAGGTTTGACCTGGGGTGCCCAGTTGACTCTGCTGACGTCACCGTGACGTGGTGCTGACGCCATAAATCATTTCTGGATTTATTATTATTTCAGGAAATTTCAGAAAATGCCCTAAACTTCAATAAATCATAGAAATTCAACCGTAACCCCAAATTAAATAATTTATATATGAAAAATTATCAAAAAAATTCAAGGAATCCATCTGTACCGTTTTCATGCATGTTAGAACAACTTATAGCTGCTGTATAGCACAAATCAATTAAATGACATTTGAATAATCACATATGGAGTTTGAATTTGAATCTTGTATTCAAACCAACCCCATTTAATCTGTTGCTAGTTGCATTAGCTCAAAACACCTTCATATTGCCATGTCATAAGCATGCATCATATTGTGCATTGCATTGATCGTGTTTCTTCTGTGTTTGCCGGTGTTGTTCTCCCTCGGTAGACGTTGTACCGACGATGTGATCGTTGACACTAATGAAGACTCAATGTTATCTTCAAAAGTGCCAGGCAAGCAAAACCCCCTTGTTCATTCCGATACAATCCCACTCTCTCGCTCCTGCTCTCTTTTACTGCATTAGGACAACAACGATTCATCTGTTACTTGCTGCGGTAGCTGAACCCCTTTATCCTTTGCATGACCTGTCATTCCACAGTAAATAGATGAAACCCACTAGTATGAGTACGAGTTGTTTGAGCCCTGTTGTGCCTACTCATTCATGTTTGTTTGTCATGCCTGCTACTGCTTAGAGTTGAGTCAGGTCTGATTCATCGGGGATGAATCAGAGGTGTGTGAACATGTCCTACTATGTGTGAGCTAAGTGTGTGAACACGATTTGGTAAAAGGTATCGGTGAGAGGCCATGTAGGAGTACATGGTGGGTTGTCTCATTGAAGCCGTCCTCAGGAACTGAGTTCTGTGTTTGTGATCCATGATTCAACTACTACCATACATTGGGCCCTGAAATATGACCCCGCTCAACTTCTTATTCACCCTTGTCCTCTGTCCAGGAGTTGCAAGTAGTTTCTGGTGTTTGTAGTATGCTGGAGGCCGTGGACAGCGCTGACTGTAGGGGTGGGATGTGATGCGGTAGGCACGTGGCCGGGTATACCGGGCGCCCGTTTGGTGTCACGGAACCCTGTTCACATCGTTTGGGGCTGTGAGCGAAACTCCGGCCGGATCTCCTCATGGATGGAACCCGAATAGGCGATAAACCTGGACTAGAGACTTGAGTGTTTAGGTAGGTCGTGGTCTACACCCACGTCGGCTTTCGCTTGAAGTCTGCCGAGCACATGTCATGTGCAGACGCTAAGTGGTGGAAACATGTATGAAGAAGTACACCCCTGCAGGGTTAACATCATCTATTCGAATAGCCGTGTCCGCGGTAAAGGACTTCTGGGTTGCTTATATCAATTCATAGACAAGTGAAAGTGGATACTCTAAAATATGCAAGATAAGCGTGAGTGCTATGGATGGCGCTCTCGTAGGGAGACGGGAGTGGATCCATAGTGGTGTATTGATATGGTGAATATGTGGACTCGTGTGCGCCACCTCAAAAGAGTTGCTTGCAGTTGTAGTTTAGGATAGCCACCGAGTCAAAGCTGGCTTGCTGCAGTTAAACCCCACCATCCCCTTGTTGATAATGATGCATATGTAGTTAGTTCTGATGTAAGTCTTGCTGGGTACATTTGTACTCACGTTTGCCTATTTTATGTTTTTGCAGAGAGACTTCAGTCTCACTAGTAGTTCCACGTGGACTTCAACGTTTAGCTTGTTACCTCAGCTACGATCTTGTGCCCTCGGCAGGATTTGGTAGATAGTCAGGCTTCTCAGCCTTTTTCATTTATAGATGTCTGTACTCAGACATGATAGCTTCCGCTTGTGCTTTGATTTGTATGCTCTGAATGTTGGGTCATGAGACCCATGTTTGTAATATCTCGCTCCTCGGAGCCTATTGAATAAATTACTTGAGTCGTAGAGTCATGTTGTGATGCCATGTTGTATTTGCACATATCGAGCATATTGTGTGTATGTTATTGAAATGCTTGGTATGTGTGGGTTCTGACCATCTAGTTGTTTATCTTTAGTAGCCTCTCTTACCGGGAAATGTCTCCTAGTGTTTCCACCGAGCCATGGTAGCTTGCTACTGCTCCGGAACACTTAGGCTAGCCGGCATGTGTCCTTCTTCGTTCCTGTGTCTGTCCCTTCGGGGAAATGTCACGCGATGAATACCGGAGTCCTGTTAGCCCGCTACAGCCCGGTTCACCGGAGTCCTGCTAGCCCAGTGCTACAGCCTGGATTCACTCGCTGATGACCGACACGTTCGATGCTGGGTCATGGATGCCTGTCCCTGTAAGTCTGTGCCACTTTGGGTTTACGACTAGCCATGTCAGCCCGGGCTCCTTATCATATGGATGCTAGCGACACTATCATATACGTGTGCCAAAAGGCGCAAACGGTCCCGGGCAAAGGTAAGGCGACACCCGTGGGAATACCGTGCGTGAGGCCGCAAAGTGATATGAGGTGTTACATGCTAGATCGATGTGGCATTGAGTCGGGGTCCTGACATATTATATGCATGATTGCTTATAGCCTCGTATTTCTTCTCTAATATTTTGGTTTTGTTTGGCCAATTTGATCTAATTATCTTGCAATGGGAAGAGGTGCTTTGTGGTGGGTTCGATCTTACGATGCTTGATCCCAGTGACTGAAGGGGAACCGACATGTATGTATCGTTGCTATTAAGGATAACAAGATGGGGTCTATTTCTACATAAGTAGATCTTGCCTACATCATGTCAATGTTCTTATTGCATTACTTAGTTTCTCCATGAACTTAATACACTAGATGCTTGCTGGATAGCGGTCGATGTGTGGACTAATAGTAGTAGATGCAAGCAGGAGCCAGTCTACTAATCTAAGAGATGATGCCTATATAATGATCATTGTCTGGATATCGTCATGATTATTTGAAGTTCTATCAATTGCCCAATAGTAATTTGTTTACCCACCGTTTGCTATTTTTCTTGAGAGAAGCCACTAGTGAAAACTACGGCCCCCGGGTCTCTTCTTTATTATACTTGCCTTCGCGGTCTATTTTCCTTTGCTTTTATTTTAAGATATATTAAACCATAAATACAAAAATACCTTGATGCAATTTATTTTATCTGAGATCTATTTATCCTATCTATCATATTTTTACCACATCGGTTTGCCAATTTCTGGCGCTGCTACCAGAAAGGGATTGACAACCCCTTTTACACGTCGGTTGCGAGTATTTGTTATTTGTGTGCAGGTGTTGTTTACGTAGTGTTGCTTGGTTCTGCTACTGGTTCGATAACCTTGATCTCATCACTAAGGGAAATACCTATCGTCGTTGTGCTGCATCATCCCTTCCTCTTTGGGGAAATACCGATGTAGTTTAACAGACATCAGTGCCATGTGGATGCAGGGTTAGAAAACCTTGCGAGGTTCCATAACCCATGCAAGCCCCCCAGCAAGGGTCAACTGCAACTAGTGTGCCATGTTGCGATGCCCAGAGGCACGGACTTGAGAGGGCGCACCTACCCGTGAGCTTGTTTGAGAGCGTACCACGAGGACTAAGGCGCCAAAGCTGGGGTAACAAGGTTTTGGCGAGTGATGTCTACTACAGATCCTTCTTCTTGTAAACGTTGTTGGGCCTCTGGAACACCCACGATGCGGATATATCTCCGACGTGTCAGAGCACGACTTAGAGGCATAACCGCATATTAGGCATGTCGCAAGAGGGGTAATCTTTACACATCCCATGTACTGAATAAGAAAGGGATAAAGAGTTGGCTTACAATCGCCACTTCACACAATACACAAATATAGCATTCCATCATCCAGAATACAATCAAGGTCCGACTACGGAACCAAATAAAGAAAGACAACCCCAAATGCTAGATCCCCGATCGCCCCAACTGGGCTCCTCTACTGATCGTCCAGAAAGGAAACATAGTAACGTCCCGAATCCTCGTCGAACTCCCAGTTGAGTTCGGTAGCGTCCCCTACACTGGCATCATCGGAACCTGCATCTGGTTTTGGAAGTAATCTTTGAGTCATGGGGACTCAGCAATCTCACACCTTCGCGATCAAGACTATTTAAGCTTAAGGTAGGAAAAGGGGGTAGTGAGGTGGATCTGCAGCATGCACTAGCATATATGGTGGCTACCTTACACAAATGAGAGCGAGAAGAGAAGCAAAGTTTGCTTAGGAAGCTATAATGATCAAGAAGTAATCCTAAAGCTAGTTACATTCAAGCATAACACGAGACCGTGTGTTCTCTTCCCGCACTCCGCCGAAAAGAGACCATCACGATTACACATGCGGTTGATTCATTTTAAATTAAGTTAAGTGTCAAGTTTTCTACAACTGGATATTAACAAATTCCCATCTGCCCATAACCGCGGGCATGGCTTTCGAAAGTTCAAAACCCTGCAGGGGTGTCCCAACTTAGCCCATCACAAGCTCTCACGGTCAACGAAGGATATTCCTTCTCCCAGGAAGACCCGATCAGACTCGGAATCCCGGTTACAAGACATTTCGACAATGGTAAAACAAGACCAGCAAAGCCACCCGAATGTGCCAATAAATCCCGATAGGAGCTGCACATATCTCGTTCTCAGGGCACACCAGATTGTGCAAGATTCCGATAGGCCAGCCCAGAGTTTCCCCTGGTGGCCACCGGCTGCTGACAGGTTGGACCAACACATAGAGGAGCACTGGCCCGGGGGTTTAAAATAAAGATGACCCTTGAGTCCGCCGAACCCAAGGGAAAAAGGCTTAGGTGGAAAATGGTAAAACCAAGGTTGGGCCTTGTTGGAGGAGTTTTATTCAAGGCGAACTGTCAAGGGGTTCCCATTATAACCCAACCGCGTAAGGAATGCAAAATCAAGGAAGATAACACTGGTTTGACGGAAACTAGGGCGGCAAGAGTGGAACAAAACACCAGCCATAAGGCCGAGCCGACCACCCTTTACCAAATATATAGGTGCATTAAAGTAAACAAGATATAATAATGATATCCCAATAATAAACATGTTCCAACAAGGAACAAACTCCATCTTCACCTGCAACTAGCAACACTATAAGAGGGGCTGAGCAAAGCGGTAACATAGCCAAACAACGGTTTGCTAGGAAAGGTGGGTTAGAGGCTTGACATGGCAATATGGGAGGCATGATATAGCAAGTGGTAGGTATCGCGGAATAGCAATAGAGCGAACAACTAGCAAGCAAAGATAGAAGTGATTTCAAGGGTATGGTCATCTTGCCTGCAAAGTTCTCCGAGTTGACGAAAGCTTGATCCTCTTAAGCATACTCAACGGGTTCCTCGATCACACACTCGTCTCCCGGCTATACCCAAAGCAAGAACACAAGCAAAACGAAGACAAAAGCCAACCGCGAAGGAATCTCATAACTTAGAGCCGAAAACGGCAAGAGTCGGAGTACAAATGTGGTAAGTTACATCCGGGGTGTTACAACACTCCACCACTATGAAAGGATCTCGTCCCGAGATCTAGGACTGAAAGAACTCCAGATATTCGGAACGGAGGTGGTCGTCGCGTTCCCAGGTGGCTTCTCGGTCGGAATGGTGTGACCACTTCACTTTCAGGAATTTGATAGACTTGTTGCGAGTCTTGCGCTCGGTTTCTTAAAGAATAGCAACAGGATGCTCATGATAAGACGGGTCTTCTTGGAGATCAATCTCTTCGAAGTTGATGGTGCACTCAGGTGTCTTGAAGCACTTGCGAAGCTGTGACACATGAAACACGTCGTGCACATTTGCAAAGTTGGATGGAAGCTCAAGTTGATAGGCGAGGTCACCTCTTTTGCCAATGATCTTGAAAGGACCCACGTATCTAGGGGCAAGCTTCCCTTTGATACCGAAGTGATGAGTGCCTTTCATTGGAGAGACGCGGAGGTAGACATGGTCTCCGATCTCGAAAACCAAGTCACAATGCTTGCTATCATAGTAACTCTTCTGACGCTATTGGCCAGCTTTGAGATTTTCACGGATGACTTTACACATTTCTTCATCTTCTGTGATTATGTCATTGCCAAGAAGTTGGCGTTCACCTGTCTCTGACCAATTAAGAGGAGTATGACAGTTTCTGCCATAGAGAATCTCGAATGGGGCCTTGCCCGAACTCGCTTGGAAGCTGTTGTTGTAGGAGAACTTGGCATATGGAAGACAATCTTCCCACTTCATACCGAAAGAAATGACACAAGCCCTGAGCATATCTTCAAGAATTTGATTGACTCGCTCGACTTGTCCACTAGTTTGAGGATGGAAGGCTGTGCTGAAGCGAATGTTGGTGCCCATGGCCTTCTGGAAGGAATCCCAGAACTTAGAAGTAAAGATGCTTCCACGATCTGAAGATATCAACTGCGGAATGCCGGGCAAGGAGACAATCCTAGGGTTATATAGCTCTGCCAACTGAGCTGCTGTGATAGATTCTTTGATAGGAGGAAAATGAGCCACTTTAGTAAGCTTGTCGATGACGACGAAGATAGGATCATTGCCACGTTTGGACTTCGGAAATCCAGTCACGAAGTCCATCTCAATATGGTCAAACTTCCATTCTGGAATAGCAAGAGGTTGGAGGATACCAGATGGCCGTTGATGTTATGCTTTCACTCTTTTGCAGACATCACATTCATTCACGAACTGAGCAATTTCTCGCTTCATTCGAGTCCAGCAATACGACTGCTTGAGGTCATGGTACAACTTCGTACTTCCAGGATGAATAGATAGGAGTGAATTGTGCGCCTCGTTCATGATGACTTTACAAAGGTCACCTTTAGGAACCACAATTCTATCCTTGAAGAATAGAGTGTCCTTGTCGTCAAGGAAATAGCACTTGTACTTGGGTTGGCTCTTGGCGATCCCATTTTTCACCTTCTTCACCATTGCATCAAGAAGTTGTGCCTCACGAATTTGATCTTCCAAAGTAGGAGAGACTTGGAGGTTGGCAAGAAATCCTTGAGGAACAACTTGGAGATTAAGCTTGCGGAAAGCTTCACAAAGATCCGGTTGGAAGTGCTTGAGAATCAAACTGTTGTAGCAAGCCTTCCTGCTCAAAGCGTCTGCAATGACATTGGCCTTGCCTGGAGTATATTCAATACTCGGATTATACTCTTGAATCATTTCGACCCAACGAGTCTGCCTGAGGTTGAGGTTGGGCTGAGTGAAGATGTACTTGAGGCTCTTATGTAACGCCGCGAGACCGATGTGCCAGGTGTCCTCCATTTATTCTCTGTTGTTGTGTTGCCGTTGCTTGCGTGTCATGCATTGCATATCATGTCATCATGTGCATTGCATTTGCATCCGTGTTCGTCTCATGCATCCGAGCATTTTCCCCATTGTCTGTTTTGCATGCCGGCGCTCCTATCTCCTCCGGTGGTCCTTTCTACCTTTCTTTCATGTGTGGGGGTTAAACATTTCCGTATTGTACCGAGACTTGCCAAGTGGCCTTGGTTTACTACCGTAGAACGCCTGTCAAGTTTTGTATCATTTGGACTTCGTTTGATACTCCAATGGTTAACCGAGGGACCGAAAAGGCATTGTGTGTGTTGCAGCCCAACACCCTTCCAATTTGGCCCAAAACCCACCAAAACCCTCTCCATCATCTAGAGCGTTCGATCACGATCGCGTGGCCGAAAACCGCAGCTCATTTGGACACTCCTAGCTCCCTCTACCTATAAATATGTGCTCCCCTCCCGAAATTCGCGGATGAAACCCTAACTTCGTCTTCTCCGCGCCGCCGGACATTTCTTCCCCCTGACGACGGACATGTCCGGCCTCCCCCGCGCCAATCCGGAGCCTCCACGTGGCGTTCGCCGCCTCCCGCCGCCGCCGTCCTGTGGGGCCTGCGTCAGGCCCGCAGAGCCCGTCCCCCGCCGCCGCGCGCCCGAGCCGCCCTTGCGTCGCCTTCCCCGAGCGCCTCGCCGCACCGCCTCTCGCCGGCGAGCTCGCCGCGCGTGCCGCCCGCTGGGCCGCCTTCTCTGCCGTGCCGTCCGCACTCCGCCTTCGCCCTGTGCACCGCCCCCGGAGGAGCTCCGCCGCCGCCCGTCGCCAGATCCGGCCACGGGAGCCCGAGCCCGGCCGGATCCACCGCCCCGCCGGCGACGACCTCGCCGGAGACGCCCCTCGCCGGATCTGGGCAAGGTGGACCAGATCCACCCATTCATCCATCCAAATGCGCATCTCCCGATCTGGATCTCGCCATCCCACCTCGTCCGCCCGTTGACTTTTCGCGGAGGTATATTTTTACTAAGTCCCGGAAATTTCCAGTTTCAAATGGCCATGTTCATCGTGCCGTAACTTTGCATCCGTAGCTCCGTTTTGGGCGTATAGCATATCAAAATGTTCGTCTCAAAGAGTACATCATTTCATCTCATTGCATCATTTTAATTCGAGTTCATCTTGATGCCCGAAATGCTGTTGGAAGAGTGCTATTTGAGATAATTGTCAGATCTGCTGCTCCAAATAGCTATTTGTCATTTTTGCCATGATTATTATGTGCACGATATGCTCCTGAGCTCTACATGTATTTTTTTATATGCTTTGCCATCTTTACAGAGGTGCTATCCATGTATTTTTGTTATATGTGTGGTGACTATCACCAGCTTGCAAAGTGGTGCATTCGTTAATGCTGATTTCAGGGACTTAGCAATTCCACCAAGTCCTTGATCTGTTTTTATCAATATGCCATATGTTCATGTTGTTTCCTAGTGATCCATGCCTCTTTTAAGGATGATCAGTAAGGATGATTTGTTAATATTGTAGTGCTCTATCCATCCATGTCTTTGTTTGCAATTATGGAGCACCCTAGCTTGAGTCAATCGAGCTCTACTTTTGCTATTTCGTGAATCTGGGCAGATTCTCTACTTGTTAGATTTTGCCGAGGATGTTGTAGTTGATCCGTGCATGCTATGTTGTTCTTCTTTCCACGTCTAGCTTGTATAACATGTATTCTTGATGGGTGTATGCTTAGATTTTCATGACATGCTCTGTAGTGAGTGCATCGAGCTCGTAAACATGCCTGCTTGATATCTGATTTGCATGCTCCAGTTTTTCACTAAGTCTGTAACCTGGTTATGTTTTTGCCATGTTCACATGCTTGCAATTGTATTTTCTGATCCCTTTTGGCTCAAGGTCACTAAGGGACTTTTGTTAAGCTCTTTGAGTAGCCCCATGCCATGCTCTGATTTGCCATGTTAAGTTCCTGTAGCATATAGTTTTCATGCTCCAAAGTGTGCTATCTGATCTGAAATTCCAGGCTTGTGTTAATTTCACTAAGTCTGAAACCTGTTTACCAATTGCACTTTTGCCATGCTTGTTTGAACCTGTTAATGGATGAATTGGTCATATCTTAGTGTTCATCTTTTGTCAAGCATTATGAGCGGATCCCTGCCATGTATTTTGTTGCCATGTTTGAGTGTTGTAGCATATTTATCTTGTTGCATTTAGATGGCTACTTGATGTTTATCGCAGACCGGTGCCATATTTGTTTTGTTTGCCATTTCCAAACCGTGCATCCGATTCCGGTGTTCTTTATATCGATTTCAACCAAAATCACCTCACCTTTCTAGTGGCACTCTTGGATTTCCATGTTGAGGCCAGGTTCAATCATTCCTTGTCAAATCATGCATATGCATCGCATACCGCATCTCGCATATCATACCATGGTCATGTGTTGGTTGTTTACTATGTTGTGTGCTTCTTTTCGGTGTTGCTTCTTCGGGTTGGTTCCGTTAACGTCGCGTTTTTGAGGACTCGTTCATCTACGTCCATTTGTCTTCTTCATGGACTCGTTCTTCTTCCTTGCGGGATTTCAGGCAAGATGATCATACCCTCGAAATCACTTCTATCTTTGCTTGTTAGTTGCTCACTCTTTTGCTATACCTATTGTCGTGGGTTTGTCACGGCAGATGTCCTAGAGAAAGGACTTAGTCATGGAGCCATCGCGATGGGTTAGCTTGAAGGGGTTAAAGCAGACACAAGGACGCAAGAGAGTTTATACTAGTTCGGCCCCTTCGAGGAAGGTAAAGCCTACGTCTAGTTGTGATGGAATTGATGGGGTTTCGATGACTAGGGAGCAAACAAGCTTCGCCTGTGTCTCGAGTTGTGTCTGTCCTCCTTGAACTGCCGCCGTGTCGTCCCCTTATATACATGGGTGATGCCTGCCGGTTCAGAGAGTCCCAACACCAGTTCATACTCGTATCCGGGTTGGTCTCCCCTTGTTCCTAACCTATATTACAAGTATATGCACAAAGCTGATGTACGGCTACAGTTTGTAAACCGACTACGGGCCCTGGGCATTTATCTGCCTCTTTGGGCTTTAACACCTTTGAACTACTGATGGAGTTAATCCGGCCCAGGTAGGCCGGTTTATGCCCAGTAGTAATATCCCCAACATTAGGCCCCAGATTGATTTGAACAGGTTCATGTCAGTCCTTAGCAAAAATCTTCGTCTTCAACATCTTCTTGTAGTTGTTGAACCGCCATGACGTCATCTTCTCTGTTTGCTGTAAACCAGCGTGACATTATCTGTCATAAAGAAAACATCCATGATATCTTCTTGTTTAATAGATTCGCAATGACCAAGGTGACCGCCCTACTTCCAAAATCTGCGGTCCCTTGATTCCCGTGCCTGACACTTGTCCTTTGCCTTATAAATAGGCCCGAAGGGTCATTTCTTTTCTTCCCTTCGTGCCCTTCCTCTTCGTCTTCCTCGCGTCGCCAGTCTTAGATCTCCGCCGCCGCTGTCGTCTTCTGCATCACCCTTGGCCGCTGCATCACCTTGAACGCGCCAGAAAGCCGCGGCGACCTTCCACGTTTTCCTCAGCTCTGGTAGGTCTTCTGTTCTTCTCAACATAGATCTGATCTAGGGCTTCGTGTTCTTGCGGTGTTCATCACTTGTTCATACTCATGTACTATCTCCTAGATGCACATGTGAACCCTTGCTTTGTGTAGCGGTAACTTTTAGTATCCGCCGTTAGTTTCCTGCCCAAAACCGTAGATCTCACATATACTTCTGCCCATTGATTCAATACTGTTCTGCTTTGATCTTCGACTATTTTTCTTATTTTCTGAACTTGCTTCAGATCCAATGCCGTAACAAGACCTTGTGAAACCTGTTTCTGCATACTTAACCATCCGCAATCTCAATTGCTTCAATGTTTAGATCAGGCAGTTTAACCTGATAGAAATTTTTCCAAACCGGTATATGCCATTAGTCCCCTTGTTAAACCGCCATATGTTGTTGCTTCATAAAACTCCGGTTTAGATAGATCTGCTTCCGGTTTAACGTTGCACATATCAATGTACTTTGTAGATTTCATCATGGCCAAGCAAGTGTATGAGTGCAACTGGGTCCCTTCTCGCGTCACAGAGGATCAACTGGATGATTTAGTCCTGATTGGCGCCTTGGGCAGCAAAGACACCATCCATTGGAGGGCTCCTGGCAAAGAATGCCCCCCCACACCTCGAGAAGGAGAGGTTGTTGTCTTCGTAGACCACTTAGCCCGGGGTTTTAAACCGCCCGGTTCTAAATTTTATCGGGATGTTCTAGCTGATTTCCAACTCCATCCGCAAGACACTGGCCCCAACTCTGTTACAAATATGTGCCACTTCCAAGTGCTCTGTGAGGTGTTCTTTCAAGAGGAGCCCACGGTGGAATTATTCAGAGAACTTTTCCATCTAAACCGCCGTACTTAGTTTATTGATGGCTCTAATACGGAGTTGGGTGGCATGGCGATTCAAAAAAGGAAAGAGGTCACATACCCTCACGCCAAGCTGCACAGTCACCCCAAGGAGTGGAATCAGACATGGCTCTACTGCAAAGACACCTCCCCTGCTGGTGAGAATCCCTTGCCTGGTTTTCGTCCGGAGCGGCTCAGCAATACCCATCCTTTTCCTCAATGATTGACTGCCCAGGAGAGAAGCAAATATGCTCCCCAGCTGTCAAAGCTCAAAGCCTTTATGGCCAATGGTTTAACAGGGGTTGACCTTGTTCGCTGTTGGATATCATGGAGCATACTGCCCCTTAGTCAGCGCTCCGGTTTGATGTGTGAATATACTGATAGTGTGGATGACCCACTGCGACATTCAAGACTCCAGCTATCCGGTGAAGAAATCACGGAGGCTGTGCGTAAGATACTGAATGAACCGGAGCATATCTGCGCTAGAACCAGCCTACTTCCCTTCTGCGCCACCAACAAACTGCCAGCTGTAAGACTTTGATTTTTCTCTTTGCTGAATCTGTTATCGATATGTCTGGCCATTGTTTCTAATATCAGTGTTTGCATAATCAGGGCGATGATCCGTTTTGGAGCAAAAATCTGCCGCAGGAGAAACCAGAGAAAATAGATAAACCGGAAAGAGCAACCCGGCAAAAAACTAAAGCTGTGAAGAAGACTGCCCACCGGAAGAGAACCACTGCATCTTCTAATCCGGCCCCTGATGATGAGGTGGATAATCCGGACTTTGAGGTAGAGCTTGACTCACTTGGTTTATTTTTCATGCATCTTATTGATGATGATATTTGTCAGGATGATGCCGAAGCCAGCCATGCTGATGCTGCAGAGGTAATTATTCTCTCTTCCGATTCAGAAACTTTGCCTTCACAAAAAAATCCATCAGGCAAACCGGAAAGTTAAATTTTCTCATCCTCTTGCTTATTTGGATCCTAAACTTCTTATGAAGACTCAACAACACGAAGCGTGCTGCACCACCCGGCACAGCGGCCAGGTAGTTACCTCTGCTGGTTTACCGAACAGTCCGGTTCAGAAACGTCATTCCGAGGTCTCTAATTCGCTTGTCAGTACTTGTCCTAAAGCGGGCTTCTTTCGTCAACCTCTTAATCCGTCTGACTCCGATTATCAGGCTATTTCCCACTCATCTTCTGGTGAGTCGTCGGCTACTCAGCTCCCACCGCTCAAAACGGTGCTTGGGTAAGCTATATTTATTGTGATGTTTGCAGTATATTGCCTTAGAACATATGCTGTATTTAATTTTGTTATTTTTCTCAGGGCCAAACCTAGGCCGAGCAAGAAGGCCCGCCTGGATAAAGCGGCCGAAGAAGATGTCATTCTTGAACCAGGCACAACACCCAATCTTGAAGCGGCTATTCCTGGGGATATTCCCAATGATCGACCGCAGCCAGATGATGATCCTACTGCTGAGGAAAGACCTACTGATACCTCAGGTCCTATCCATCAGCCCACAGGTTCCCTCCGGGTTGAAAGCTCCACCAGTCTCGCGAAACCTACTGACAAGCCAACAGCTCCAGTGCAAACCGGCGGTACGAATAATGATGAAGTTGTCATTACTGGCACTGGCCATACTGAGCCAAACAACCCTGCCGCTTTATCCAAACATTCTGCCAAGGAGGAATTAGCTGCTTTTGGCAAAGGCAAGTGGAATGCTGATCTGACGGCTTACGCTGCTCTGAATGCCCGAGATATCCATTCCGGCTATCTGAACCGGCTGTATACCAACCGTGACTATGAAGTCGGTCTGGTTAAAATGATGAAGGATAAATATGAGGTAACTTCCATATGCTCCTTGTTGCTTGTATGCTTTCATTCTTGTTGACTCTCCTAGCCCCTAAGGGCCGATTTGAAATATTCTTTCAAACCGGGACTTAATAATATGAATCTTGATGCTTTGAAATTTGCTGATGTAGTCCCCAAGGGCCGGTTCAACTTAGCGTAGTTAAACCGGTACTTTAAGTAAATGAAACTGCCGCATCAGAATACATATGATCAAATAGCCATTAGCCCCCAAGTGCCAAGCTAAATACTTGTATTGATCTTGGGACTTTGTAAACAATCGAAAGATGAAGGGGCAAATCAGAGGCCGCTTTAGATCAAATATGCATTAGCCCCCAAGTACTAAGCGCATAACTTGTTATGTGGTTGGTACTTGAATCCTTCTACCAGTTTGTTGAAGCATATATCTGTATGCATGTAGGCGGAGCTGAAGACGAAAGAGAACCAAGTCATCGATCTTCAAGAAGCCCTGAAAACCCAACAAGCTGAAACCTCCAAAGCAAAAGATGAATTGGCCAGTGCTTTAAACGCCGTGGAACAACTTAAGGAAAACTTCAAAAAGAAACGGGTGGACTGGGCCACTGAGAAATCCGCTTTGATCAAACGAGCAGAGGATGCTGAGGCTGCACTAAAACCAGTGGCAGATGAACTGACCAGCATAAAGCGGCACGTGCATGCCATGACTGTTGCTATCTTTGGTAAGCCAGTTTTTCTACTGAATTGGCTTTGCCTTCTGACAAAGTCGCCGGCTTATTAACCCTTTATGGTATTTCAGGGACACGTATTGGTCACTTGGGGTCAGATGTACGGAAGAAGCTAAAAGCCGCCTATACATTGGTTGAACAATTGTATACTGGTGCCCAGCGGATCATCTGTACTGCCTCTCATAACAAACCGGCGCCTACTTTGATTCAAGATACTCTGATGAAACTGTCGGTGCTTCCTGCCCGGATTGAAGAGCTAAAGAAATCTGCTGCTCGAACCGGCGCAATCAATGCTTTAATCCGGGCAAAAGCCTGGGTGCCGGACTTTGATCCTGTTGAAGTGGCTCAGGGCTATCCCAGCTTGAAGGAAGACGGATCAGAATTCGGTGAAGCGGATCTGCGAGCGATAAACCGGGAGGTGCGTCCACTAGCTTGTCAGTTGGCTGAGGAAGCAGACTTGTCTCGTTATCAAGCGCAATATGACAGTCAGAACAAGCGAATTGCTGCGCCAATCCATGAATCGGAAAATCTGATTCCTCCAATCCGTAAGCATACTTACACTCCCGATATTGACCCGTCCTTGCTGATTCACGATGAAGCTGTTTTTCAAGCATTAATGGGAATCGACTGGACAACTGTGGATTTCCAGCCACTGGGTAGGGATACGGAGGCTGAAGTGGCGCAGGACGACCCACAACCATCAGGCCAGGCTGGTGACCAAGCTTGAACCGGACGCCGGTTTGAAACTGCCTCTTCTTCGCGAAAAACAATTATATTATTATGGGCACCATGTTGCCTTGTAATAGGCTAGCTGATACCTTTGATGTTGATATGCCTTCGTGCATAATTTGTTCTTCCTGTGGCAATGAACTTTCCAAAACACTTTCTGAAATGAAAAATTCGTCAAGTGCCACCACGGTTGTACCGTCAGGCGGAATATGATGTCTGCATATATGAAATCAAAACAAAATTTTAAGTATGACCAAATTTTGAGATACATAATACCTGCTGTCATTGAGCGTGAAGTTGGCTTGGCCAATCTTGAAGCGGAGTTTTGCAAACCCATACTGTTTGGAGGAGATAACAGCTCCTGTATATATATATGACGCTGGTTTACTATGTAAACCGTGCCGGGTTATGATAAACACCGTGTTACTCCATAAGAGGATGTTAACAACAAGGATCAAACCGGACAAATAGTCTCCGGATTGACGTGAACTGTGTTCCGTCAATTGATTGGTTAAAAAACTTCGTTGGTTTAAAGAACACAATAAAAAGCAAAAGCCCCCCTTCAAAGAAAAGTATGAAGCAAAAGCAACGAAAAAAACGTTTGCCAAAAAAGATTTATTTAAGCTGATCAAATGGCGTAACCATGGCCAAACACGACCAAGCTCCCGTTAGGTGTAACTATGGTTCTAGTTAGCCAGGTCCCCAAGTGATTCTTGTGGCATTTATGCCGACCAAATGGCGTGGTCATGGTTCGGGTTCGACCAAGCCCCCAAGTGATTCTGTGGCCTTAGGCCGATCAAGAGGCATGACTGGTTTAGACATGACCAAGTCCCCAAGTGATCTGGTGGCTTTCGCCTATCAAGAGGCATGGTATTGGTTCGGACACGACCAATCCTCCAAGTGATATAACACGATGCTTGTAGCAAGGCGAACTCAAGGGGTAAACCAGAGGCCGTTTTAGAGCAACTCCGTGTAACCTCACATGATGTAAAAGAACAGATACCCTGCTTTAGCTGAGGTTCCGGTTTATTATACTTAATCATAATATATACATTGTATGTACATAAGTATAGCCAATGGCTCAAGTATAGTAAGGCCGAAGATGAGCTATTTTCCACGGCCTGTTAGTCTCTTCCTATGATGTACGTGAGTCCTTATGCTCTCGAATATCGATCAGATAGTACGACCCGTTGTGCAGATTCTTGCTGACCACGAAAGGCCCCTCCCAAGGTGGGGATAGCTTATGCATATCAGTCTGATCTTGGATGAGCCGAAGCACCAAATCTCCTTCCTGGAAGGCTCTAGTTCTGACTCGGCGACTGTGATAACGACGAAGATCCTGCTGGTAAATCGCCGACCGGTCGGCTGCGATGTCATGCTCTTCATCCAACCGGTCCAAAGCATCTTGCCGTGCTGTCTTGTTGTCCGCTTCAACATAAGCCGTGACATGAGGTGAGTCATGATGGATATTGCTGGGGAGAACCGCCTCCGCTCCATAAACCATGAAGAACGGTGTGTATCCACTTGATCTGTTGGGTGTTGTATTGATGCTCCATAACACAGATGGTAATTCTTCTACCCAACAACCCGGCGTCCTCTGCAAAGGAACCTTGAGCCGGGGCTTGATGCCTCTCAAGATCTCTTGATTAGCTCTTTCTGCTTGACCATTGGACTATGGATGTGCCACTGATGAAACGTCGAGCCGGATGTGCTCCCGTTCATAGAACTCCTTCATAGCACCTTTGGATAAATTGGTACCATTATCTGTGATAATACTATGCGGAAAGCCAAACCAAAAAATCACCTTTTTGATGAATTGAACCGCCGTGGCCGCATCACACTTGCTAACAGGTTCTGCCTCCACCCACTTTGTAAATTTGTCCACCGCCACCAGGAGGTGGGTCTTCTTATCTTTGGACCTTTTGAAAGGCCCAACCATATCCAGCCCCCAAGTCGCAAACGGACAAGTAATTGGAATCATCCTCAATTCTTGAGCCGGTACATGAGCATGTCTTGAAAACCTTTGGCAACCATCACATCGTCTGACCAGATCCTTCGCATCAGCATGAGCAGTTAACCAATAGAAACATGGCGACACGCTTTAGCCACCAGAGACTTTGAACCGGCGTGGTGACCACAATCTCCTTTGTGGATCTCCCGCAAAATTTCACGGCCTTCTTCAGGAGACACGCAACATTGAAAAGCTCCTGATACACTGCAATGATCTAACTCACCATTGATGACAGCCATGGACTTGGATCGCCGGATTATCTGCCGGGCCAGAATCTCATCTTCTGGCAACTCGCCCCGGTTCTTGTACGCCAGATAAGGAAGCGTCCAATCCGGAATAACATGAAGAACTGCCACCAATTGAGCCTCCGGATCAGGAATGGCCAAATCCTCTTCCCCATGGATCTTAACCGACGGGTTGTGCAGCACATCCAGAAAGACATTGGGTGGGACCGGTTTGCGCTGAGAGCCCAGCCGGCTTAAAGCGTCCGCCGCTTCATTTTTCCGCCGGTCCACGTGGTCCACCTGATAGCCTCTGAAATAACCTGCAACAATATCCACCTCACGATGATATGCTGCCATGAGTGGGTCCTTGGAGTCCCAAGTGCCAGACACTTGTTGAGCCACAAGGTCCGAATCATCGAAGCACTTAACTCGACTTAGATTCATCTCCTTAGCCATCCGAAGACCATGGAGCAAGGCTTCATACTCAGCTGCATTGTTAGTACAAGGGAACATTAAACGGAGAACATAACAAAACTTATCACCTCGTGGGGAAGTTAATACGATTCCAGCCCCCGAGCCTTCCAACTGCCTGGATCCGTCAAAATGGATGGTCCAATACGTATGATCCGGCTTTTCTTCAGGAGCTTGCATTTCCGTCCAATCATTGATGAAATCAACAAGTGCTTGACACTTAATCGCTGTCCGAGGAACATATTTCAAACCGTACGGCCCCAGCTCTATAGCCCACTTTGCAATCCGGCCAGTTGCTTCCCGGTTCTGGATGATATCTCCCAAAGGAGCAGAACTGACCACCGTAATTGGGTGCCCTTGGAAGTATTGCTTAAGCTTCCGGCTTGCCATAAAAACTCCGTACACCAGCTTCTGCCAATGCGGATACCTTTGCTTGGACTCAATGAGTACCTCGCTGATATAATAGACCGGACGTTGAACCGGATGCTCCTTACCTGCCTCCTTTCGTTCCACCACAATAGCCACGCTGACCGCACGAGCATTAGCAGCAACATATAGCAGTAATGGCTCCTTGTCAATGGGAGCAGCGAGCACAGGCGGATTGGCCAATTGCCGCTTTAAGTCCTCAAACGCTTCATCAACAGCAGAACTCCAGACAAACTGATCCGTCTTTTTCAACATCTGATACAAAGGGATTGCCTTCTCACCCAGGCGACTGATAAACCGGCTTAGCGCAGCAATCCTTCCTACCAGGCGTTGAACATCGTTGATACACTTCGGTTTATCCAGGGAGGTGATAGCTGTGATCTTCTCCGGATTAGCCTCAATTCCCCTGTTGGACACTAGAAAACCCAATAGCTTGCCTGCCGGTACACCAAAAACACACTTGTCCGGATTAAGCATCATCTTGTATGTTCTCAGATTATCAAAGGTTTCTTTCAAATCATCAATCAAAGTCTCCTTCTCCCTGGATTTAACCATGATATCATCCACGTAAGCATGTACATTACGGCTAATCTGCTTGTGCAGACAATTTTGTACACACCGTTGGTAAGTTGCCTGGGCACTCTTGAGCCCGAAGGGCATAGACACATAGCAGAAGGCTCCAAAGGGAGTTATAAATGTTGTCTTCTCTTGGTCCTTAACTGCCATTTTGATCTGATGATATCCAGAATACGCATCCAAAAAACTAAGACGCTCACAACCCGCCGTAGCATCAATAATTTGATCAATACGGGGGAGGGCAAAAGGATCTGCTGGACAAGCCTTATTAAGATCTGTGTAATCCACACACATACGCCAGGTGCCGTTTTTCTTAAGGACTAGCACCGGATTGGCAAGCCACTCAGGGTGAAAAACTTCAACAATAAAACCAGCTGCTAAGAGCCTGGCTACCTCTTCCCCAATCGCCTTGCGTCTTTCTTCGTTAAACTGGCGGAGGAACTGTTTCACCGGTTTGTATTTAGGATCCACATTAAGTGTGTGCTCAGCGAGTTACCTCAGTACACCTGGCATGTCAGAGGGCTTCCATGCAAAAATGTCCCGATTCTCACGGATGAACTCGATGAGCGCCCTTTCCAATTTCGGATCCAAGTTGGCACTAATGCTGAACTGCTTGGACGAATCGCCAGGCATGAAGTCAACAAGCTTAGTTTCTGCTGCCGATTTGAACTTCAGGGCCGGATCATGCTCCGTAGTTGGCTTCTTCAACGGAGTCATGTCCGCCGGATCAACATTGTCTTTATAGTACTTCAACTCCTCGGTGGCACAAACCGACTCTGCATAAGCCGCATCTCCTTCCTCGCATTCCAAAGCGATTTTGCGGCTTCCATGAACCGTTATTGTCCCCTTGTGACCCGGCATCTTGAGCTGCAAATACACATAACAGGGCTGAGCCATAAACTTGGCGTATGCCGGACGCCCAAACAGGGCATGATATGGACTTTGGATTTTCACCACTTCAAACATTAATGTCTCCGACCTGGAATCACGATCATCCCCAAAGGCCACTTCAAGAGCTATCTTACCAACGGGATATGCTGATCTGCCAGGCACTACACCGTGGAATACTGTATTGGACGGTTTGAGATTCTTATCTGTTAGTCCCATACGACGGAAGGTCTCATAGTATAGGATGTTAATGCTGCTTCCTCCATCCATGAGCACCTTGGTGAACTTGTAACCTCCCACCTGAGGCGCCACCACCAGAGCCAACTGACCCGAATTATCGACCTGGAGTGGGTGATCCTCTCTGCTCCATATGATTGGCTGTTCAGACCAACGTAGATAACGGGGTGTGGCCGGTTCAACAGAGTTGACTGCCCACCTCTGAACCTTCCGGTCTTGCTTGTCCAAGCTAGTGGTAAAGACATGGTACTGCCCACTACTCAACTGCTTTGGGTTGCTTTGGTAACCTGACTGTTGCTGCTGTTGGTTGTAACCACCCTGGTTGTTCTGACTATTTTGACCATTATGCCCGCCCGGATTACCATTAAATCCTGAACCGGAACTTCCTACACCGTAACCCGGCTCGGATCCTGAGCCGCCGCCAGATCCATGATCATACCGGAAATTATTAGAATTCTTGAACTCCTGCATAATAAAACAATCCTTCCAAAGGTGGTTTGCTGGCTCCTCCTTCGTCCCATGTTTCGGACAGGGCTGGTTTAGCAAATAGTTCAGGAGGTTTGGGTTGGGGTTGGGGGCTCCACTACGATTTTTCGGCCTGCCCTTGCGCCGCTGGCCATTGTCCTATACGTTGGTATTAGCCACAAAATCCAAGTTGCCATCCACTTTACGCTTGCCTCCTCCGCCATTGCCTACCCAGTGATGCTGCTGACCTTTGGAGCTGCTGTTCTTCTTCTCCTTCCCTGTCAGGTCATCATCAGACTCGGGATCCTTGGTACTATCAGAATCAGCATATTTTACCAAAGCGGGCATGAGGGTTCCCATGTCGGTGCAATGACGCTTCATCTGTCCCAATTTCAACTTCAGGGGCCCAAACCGGCAGTTGCCTTCTAGGGTTAATACTGCGGTGTCAGCGTTGATGCGGTATGAGGAGTGCAACACTTGTGAAACCCGGTGCACCCAATGAGTCGTTGACTCTCCTTCCTCCTGGACGCATGCCGCTAAGTCCACTATCGACATAGGTTGTTTACAGGTATCCTTGAAATTGTTGATAAACCGGGCTCGTAATTGGGCCCACGAGCTGATAGAATTAGCGGGCAAGCTTTTTAGTCAAGTACGGGCCGTTCCTTCAAGCATCATGGTGAAGTATTTCGCACACGCCGTGTCATCCACATCAAGCATCTCCATGGCCATCTCATAGCTCTCTACCCATGTCTCTAGTGGTTGATCCGCCGTATAATTTGGTACCTTGCATGGGCCTTTGAAATCTTTGGGCAAACGCATGTTGCGTAGAGCGGGGACGAGGCAAGGCACCCCCAAAGAACTAGAAGTAACACCAGGCTCGATCGAAATGGTTGGACGAACCGGCGTGAGCTGCCGAGCCTGATGCTGTGCTGCTAACTCGGCCTCCCTACGCGCTCGGGCCTGGTTCACCACTTCCTGAGCGTCATCAGCACTACCCGTCGGGTTGTTACCACAGGGTGCTCCACGTTGTTCATTACTCGACACTGCTGGTTCATCCATATGTCTGCTATAGCTCCGGCTTGGACGGGGGGTCGAGTGGATTCGGTCGCGGCTGTACGAGTACGCCTCCTGTTGGGCCAGAGCTGTCCTCAGAAGTTCCTTGACCCATCGCGTCTCTACTGCCTACGGCGAGTCACCTTCAACTGGAATGGCCTCCAGTCGTGCAGCAGCGGCAACAAGATTGTCCATTGGGTTGGAGTAGTGACCCGGAGGTGTTAAAGCATCCCGAGGTATAACGGTGTTTTGACGAGGCGGGTCCATCTGACGGGGCTGAACCGGCGCACCGGTCCCAGGGGCTTCTGCCTGGTTCCCCTCCAATGGATTGTTGGCTCTTGGTCCTGGAGTGTTGAAAAGATCCCTGGCCTCGAAAACCGGAGGTAAGCGGGATCGGTGCTTCCTCCTCATGACTTCATGCGACGCGCTCTGGTCCAACATAAGCCTGTAGGCCTGTGCATCTAAAGCGGCCCGCTCTGCGGCCATCCTGGTGTCCTCAGCCGCCAGATCCGTTTTGGCTTGGGTGATTTGTCCCTTTACCCTTGCAATCTCCGTGTTGTGAGCGTCCTAATCTGGCGGATTAACTTCTGCCATAAGCACAACCAACGCATTAAACAGTTCTGATAGAACCTGAGCCGGTGGGCGCACAGGGCCTCCTGCCCCGGCAGCTGTTGCCGCTGCTGAACCGGAGATCGCTGTCATGGCTGTCGAAGAGTGAAGCGCTGCTTGTGTTTCGGTCATAAATATCCCAACCTGGTTAGGCAGATCAGAGGGGTCCGGAATACTATCACCATCGGAACAGCTCTCAATCCGGCCATCTTGTAGCTGATAAAGAGATTCGATTTCTCCAGCCGAAGAGTCGTCACCGGAACAAATGGTAGTTGCCCCGCGAAGCTCCGATACATCCTCATAACTCCCTCCATGGATCATTCCCACGAAGGCATGCTTCATGGCCGGTTTAACCCGGGCAGATCGCGCACGCTGAGCCGTCTCGATGAGGTCGGCGCAGATGTCCGGCTCAGGGCCCGGTTCACCGATCTTGCCAATGAAAACGTGAATGCTACCAAAGGGGACCCGGTACCCGTACTCAATTGAGCCGGCCTCGGGGCCCCAGCCTGCGTCGTCGATGTAGAGTTTGTCGCGACGACTTTTAGTCATCCGCCCTACAGCATAGCCCTTGGGTCCTTCAAAGCGGCCCTCCAAGAACCGGAAACCATCGTGCGATAGCCCCACGGTGGGTGCCAACTGTCGTGGGTTTGTCATGGCAGATGTCCTAGAGAAAGGACTTAGTCGTGGAGCCATCGCGATGGGTTAGCTTGAAGGGGTTAAAGCGGACAAAAGGACGCAAGAGAGTTTATACTAGTTCGGCCCCTTCGAGGAAGGTAAAGCCTACGTCTAGTTGTGATGGAATTGATGGGGTTTCAATGACTAGGGAGCAAACAAGCTTCGCCTATGTCTCGAGTTGTGTCTGTCCTCCTTGAACCGCCGCCGGGTCGTCCCCTTATATACATGGGTGACGCCTGCCGATTCAGAGAGTCCCAACACCGGTTCATACTCGTATCCGGGTTGGTCTCCCCTTGTTCCTAACCTATATTACAAGTATATGCACAAAGCTGATGTACGGCTATAGGTTGTAAACCGACTATGGGCCCTGGGCCTTTATCTGCCTCTTTGGGCTTTAACACCTTTGAACTACTGATGGAGTTAATCCGGCCCAGGTAGGCCGGTTTATGCCCAGTAGTAATACCCCCAACACCTATGTTGTGATACCTACCACTTGCTTATCATGCCTCCCATATTGTTGAACCAAGCCTCTAACCCTCCTTGTCCTAGCAAACCGTTGTTTGGCTATGTTACCGCTTTGCTCAGCCCCTCTTATAGCATTGTTAGTTGCAGGTGAAGATTGAAGTTTGTTCCTTGTTGGAACATGGAGATGTTGTTCCTTGTTGGAACATGTTTACTTGTTGGGATATCACAATATCTATTATTTAATTAATGCATCTATATACTTGGTAAAGGGTGGAAGGCTCGACCTTATGCCTGGTGTTTTGTTCCACTCTTGCCGCCCTAGTTTCCGTCATATCAGTGTTATGTTCCCGGATTTTGTGTTCCTTACATGGTTGGGTTATAATGGGAACCCCTAGACAGTTCGCCTTGAATAAAACTCCTCCAGCATGGCCCAACCTTGGTTTTACCATTCGCCACCTAGCCTTTTCTTTCCCTTGGGTTCTGCAGACTCAAGGGTCATCTTTATTTAAACCCCCGGGCCAGTGCTCCTCTGAGTGTTGGTCCAACCCAGAGCACCGTGCGGGGCCATCCCTTGGCAACTTGGGTTACGTTGGCTCCCGTATGCTTAGCTTATCCGGTGTGCCCTGAGAACGAGATATGTGCAGCTCCTATCGGGATTTGTCGGCACAGCGGGTGGTTTTGCTGGTCTTGTTTTACCATTGTCGAAATGTGTTGTAACCAGGATTCCGAGTCTGATCGGGTCTTCCCGCTAGAAGGAATACCCTTCGTTGACCGTGAGAGCTTGTGATGGGCTAAGTTGGGACACCCCTGCAGGGATTTGAACTTTCGGAAGCCGTGCCCGCGGTTATGGGCAGATGGGAATTTGTTAATGTCCGGTTGTAGAAAACATGAAGATGACCTTAATTAAAATACATCAACCGCGTGTGTAACCGTGATGGTCTCTTTCCGGTGGAGTCCGGGAAGTGAACACGGTGTTGGAGTCATGTTTGACGTAGGTTGTTCTAGGATCACTTCTTGATCATAGTTTCTCGACCGTGCTTTGCCTTCTCTTCTCGCTCTCATTTGCGTATGTTTAGCCACCATATATGCTAGTCGCTTGCTGCAGCTCCACCTCATACCTTTTACCTTACCCATAAGCTTAAATAGTCTTGATCGTGAGGGTGTGAGATTGCTGAGTCCCCGTGACTCACAGATACTTCCAAAACCAGCTAGCAGGTGCCGATGAGTCCGTGCAGATGACGCAACCAAGCTCAAGGAGGAGCTCGATGAAGATCTTGTCCTTTGGTGTTGTTTCGTTCTAGTTGATCAGTAGTGGAGCCCAGTTGGGGTCGATCGGGGATCTGTGTAGCATTTGGGATAGTCTTCTTTTATTTTGGTTCCGTAGTCGGACCTTGATTGTATCTGGTTGATGTAACGCTTTACTCATGTAATTGTGTGAAGTGGCGATTGTAAGCCAACTATGTATCCCTTTCCCTTATGTATTACATGGGTTGTGTGAATATTACCTCACTTGCGACATTGCTTTCAATGCAGTTATGCCTCTAAGTCGTGCTTCGATACGTGGGAGATATAGCCGCATCGAGGGCGTTACATCTTATGATCAGTGAAGATGTCCACTTTCCTTCCCAACAAGAGATGTCTCCATGTTAGTAGAGCAAGGACCACTGCTGCCAACTCGAGGTCATGAGTGGGGTAGTTCTTTTCGTTGGGCTTCAACTGGCGAGAGGTATAGGCCACAACTTTCTTCTCTTGCATTAACACAACACCGAGACCTTGCTGGGAGGCATCACAGAAAACTTCGAATGGTTTGGATTCATCCGGAGGTGTCAAAACTAGAGCTGTGACTAGCTTCTCTTTGAGGGTGTTGAAAGCAATGTCACATTCAGGCGTCCAGACATACTTCACATTCTTCTGGAGGAGGTTGGAAAGAGGCTTTGCGATCTTAGAGAAATTCTCAACGAACCTTCGACAATAGCTTGCAAGCCCAAGGAAACTGCGAAACTACTTCACATTCTGAGGCAGTTCCCAATTAACAATTGCAGACACCTTCTCAGGATTAACAGCAATGCCATTGGCGGAGATGATATTCCCAAGGTAGAGAACCTCATCGAGCCAAAACTCACACTTTGAGAACTTCGCATAGAACTGATGTTCTCTGAGTTTGTGGTGTACCAATTTCAAGTGCTTGGCATGATCCTCCTTGTTCTTGGAAAAGACCAAAATATCATTGAGATACACCAAGACAAAATCATTTGTGTAAGGGTTGAAGATGAAGTTCATCATGCGAGAGAACGTTGGAGGAGCGTTGACAAGTCCGAAAGACATGCCAGTGTATTCATAAGAACCATAGCTTGTTCTGAATGCTGTCTTGGGGATATCTTGTTCACGAATGTGAATCTGATGATAACCCATACGGAGGTCAAGTTTGGAGAATACTTGAGCACCTTTGAGTTGCTCGAAAAGATCATTGATGTTGGGAAGTGGGTACTTGTTCTTTATGGTCTTCTTGTACAATGGACAGTAGTCGACACAAACTCGGTCGTGCCATCCTTCTTCTTGACAAAAAGAACACCACAACCCCATGGAGATGAAGTCGGTCGAATCAAACCCATACGCTCTTGTTCATCGAGTTGTTTCTCAGCTCCTTCAACTCTTCTAGTCCAAGCTTGTAAGGACGTTTACAAATAGGTTTCGTTCCAAGCTCAAGATCGATGACGAATTCAACTGGCCGGTGAGGAGGCATTCCTGGAAGCTCTTCTGGAAAGATGTCTTGATATTCACAAACGACTGGAATCTGAGAGATGGCATCCAACTCGCCCTTCCCATTGGGAGAAAATAGTTGAATGGTATCATCACAAGCGGCATAGATGATCACATCCTCAGACGAGTGTGTCAATTGAATCTGCCTGGCATCACAATCAAGCTGAGCCTTGTGCTTAGAAAGCCATTCCATGCCAAGAATTAGATCAATATCCGAGTCACCAAGAACAATAGGACAAGACAGAAACTTATAGTCACCCATCTTGATAGAAACATCCAGAACCATGGAGTTAGCGTTCATGCGTTTACTCGGAGAGACAACTGATAACTGTCTAGGCAAATCTTGGAAAAGCAACTCATGCTTAGATGCAAATGGTCTTGAAATGAAACAATGCGATGCACCCGTATCAAAAAGGACTTTTGCAGGAATATCATTAACAGGAAGATTACCCATGATCACTTCTGAAGAGTCCTCTACCTGAGCTGCGTTCATCATGTTGACCTTTGCGAACTTGGGATTATGCTTGACCACTGCATTGCTGGCAGATCTCACAGGAGGAGGAGGCGGAAGGCGCCTTTGGTTGAAGCATTTGTTTGCATAGTGCCCTTTCTGCTGACACTTATTGCAAGTAACCTCTGTGAGCGGACGGTGATACGGAGCACTTGACCTTGGAGCATGAGACGGAGCTTTGTTCTGATAGCCTGGGTTGGGTGGGTGGGAAGATCCATTGCCACCTTTACTCTTCTGCTGATAAGGCTGACGGAACGGAGGAGGAGGAGGCAACCAGAACTTCTATTGCTTAGCTGCCACTTGAGTTGAAGAAGAAGATGGAGCTACATCCCTAACTCTCTTCTTAGAAGCATCGCACTTGATCTGAGCAGCTTCTTGCTTTACTGCCATGTTGTAGAAATCATCATACTTGGTCAGCTCAAAAAGCACAAGAGCTAGTTGGAGATCTTCTCTGAGGCCACCTCTGAATTGATAAATCATGCTATTCTCATCAGGGACGTCTTGTTTGGCAAAGCGAGCGAGCCTCTGAAACAGGATGTTGTATTGGTAAACAGACATGTTGCTTTGCTTGAGATTGCGGAACTCCTCACGCTTACTCTCAGCAACACTTTGTGTAATGTGGTGAGCTTTGAAGTCTCGGCGAGAATCATCCCAGGTAATCACACGACCTCCTCTGGAATCTTTGTATTGTTGATACCACTCAGCAGCTTGGTCTTTGAGTTGGAACGAAGCAAACTTGACAAAGTCCTCAGGCCTGACATTACTACACTCAAAATGTTTGCAGATATCCACGAGCCAATCGTCAACGTCTGTGGCCTCGACACAGTTACTGAAGGACTTCGGCTGGTTTGCGAGGAACTGATTGAGGGGATTGAGGGTAGCAAACTGAGCTTGATTGTTGACTTGGCCTTGATTTCCTTGGTTGCGCTCTTGCAAGAGTTGCAAAAGCATTTGCGTGTTGGCGTTGGTGGAGGCCATGACAGCTTGCCATGCCTCCGGAGGTCGAGGTGGTGGCGGAGGTTCCGGATTCTGACGCGTTGGAGGAGCCATCCTGAATAGGTTGACATCCGTTAGCATCTTGATAGACATATATTCAAGCTGAATCAATGGATCGAAATTGCAACATATCGCCTTAACATTTGAACAAGGATGAACGAATGAATTCCAAAGTAAATGATCACACTTCCATAAATTGAGGAGCCACTTAGATAAAGGTAGAATAATAAAATCAACAAGGTACGGATATGAGAAAATAATTGGTAAGGATTACCCAATCACAAACCAAATATCTGTGGGAAGAAATACTAGAGCTACATGAATTCCCATGTATGAAACTCCCGAAGCTTTCTGGTTATGCAATCAGGTGTTGGAGATATAGGGGAAGCATAATATCTCACCTAAAACTAGCAATCCTACATCCAGCTATACCCATCCTTCAACACATAACCAAGAAACTTTCGGAAATCATTTACCTCAACCTTCGAAAAGCATCCATTATACGAGTTATGGCAATACTCCCGAACTCCTGCCCCAGTACTGGGTGGTGTCGAGGTTATCTCACCAACAACTGCATAAAGGAGATTTCCGATGTTGGTGAACTCAAGTATTCCAGAATTGCAATGATAAAATTGTGATGACAACACCTTGGAGCTCAACACCCCGGGACACTGCCACAACCCCTAAATGTCAGGAGGCACCAAGAATAATGTTCTCGTCACAAAACCATCAAAACAATTCCAAGATACCCGCGTGATCCTAAAAAAATTCGTGAAATTTGAGAAGGGAAGGTTCAAAACTCTACGTCAGGAGGCCTCATCAGAGCAACGATGTCAGGACCCCGATCCTAAGTCACACCGATCTAGCATGTAACACTTCATATCACTTTTCGGCCTCACACACGGTATTCCCATGGGTGCCACCTTACCTGACCCGGTACCGTTTGCGCCTTTTGGCTCACATATATGATAGTGTCGCTAGCATCCATATGACAGAGAACCCGGGATGACATGACTAGTCATGAACCCAAAGTGGCACTAACTTACGGGGACAGGCATACATGAAACAACATCGAACATGTCGGTCATCAGCGTGTGAATCCGGGCTGTAGCAACTGGGCTAACAGGACTCCAGGAACCTGGGCTGTAGCAGGCTAGCAGGACTCCGGAAGTCACCACGTGACATTTCCCCGAAGGGACAGACACATGAATGAAGTGAATCACATGTCGGCCAGTCTAAGTGTTCCGGAGCAGTAGTACTGGGCTAGCAGGACTCCGGTAAACCGGGCTGTAGCGGACTACCAAGGCTCAGTGGAAGCACCAGACTACATTTCCCCATAAGAGAGGCTACCAAGGATAAACAACTAGGTAGTCGGATCTCACACATACCAAGCATTTCAATCATACACACAATATGCTCGATATGTGCAAATACAACATGGCATCACAACAAGACTTTACGACTCAGAGTATTTATTCATTAGGCTCATGACCCAACATTCAGAGCATACAAGTCAAAGCATATGCTGAAGCTTAACATGTATGAGTACAGACATCTACAAATGAAAACGGCTGAGAAGCCTGACTATCTACCAGATCGTGCCGAGGGCACAAGATCGTAGCTGAGGTAGCAAGCTAAACATCGAAGTCCACACGGAACTATTAGCGAGACTGATGTCTCTCCGCAAAACATAAATTAAGCAAACGTGAGTACAAATGTAATCAGCAAGACTTACATCAGAACTAACTACATATGCATTGGTATCAACAAGGGGGGTGGAGTTCAACTGTAGTAAGCCAGCTTTGACTCAGTGGCTAACCTGAACTACGACTACAAGCAACTCTTTTGTGGTTGCGCACACGAGTCCACATATTCACCATTCAATACACCACTATGGATCCGCTCCCGTCTCCCTATGAGAATGCCATCCATAGCACTCACACTTATCTTACGAGTTTTAGAGTATCCACTTCAAGTTATCTATGAACTGTACAAACAACCAAGTAGTCCTTTACCGCGGACGCGGCTATTCGAATAGATGATGTTAACCCTGCAAGTGTGTACTTCTTCACACACGCTCTCACCACTTACCGCCGTTTACACAACATGTAGTCGGCAACCTTCAAGCGGAAGCCCAACGAGGGTGCCGGCCACGGCCTACCTAAACACTCAAGTCTCTAGTCCAGGTTTATCGCCTATCCAGGTTCCATCCGCAGGGAGCCCAGCCGAGGTTTCCACATACGGCCCCGAATGATGTGTACAGGGTTCCCGAGACACCAAACGGGCGACTCGGTACACCGTGCCATGGTGTATCTACCGCATCATAGTCCACCCCTAGGGTCAGCGCTACGCACGGCCGCCAACACATATCCTATAAACACCAGAAACTAATTGCAACTCCTGGATAGAGGACTAGGGTGGTTAAGAAGCCGAGAGGGTCCATTGGTTTCAGGCCCAATGCATGGTAGTAGCTGTTTCTTGAATCACACATACAGATCTCGGTGCTTAAGGACGGTTCCAATGAAACAACCCACCATGTACTCCTACATGGCTTCTCATCGATACCTTTACCAAATCGTGTTCAACACACTTAGCTCGCACACAGTAGGACATGTTCACAACTTTCCAATTCATCCCCGATGAATCAGACCTGACACAACTCTAAGCAATAGCAGGCATGACAAACAAGCATGAATGAGTAGGCACATCAGGGCTCAAAACAACTCCTACTCCTACTAGTGGGTTTGATCTATTTACTGTGGCAATGACAGGTCATGCAGAGGAAAGGGGTTCAACTACCGTAACATGTAACAGTTGAACCGTTGTTGTCCTAATGCAGTAAAAGAGAGTAGTAGAGAGAGAGTGGGATTGTATCGGAATGAACAAGGGGGTTTTGCTTGCCTAGCACTTCTGAAGATGATATAGCTCTTCATCGGTGTCATCGAATTCATCGTTGAAACACGTCTACTGACAGGGGACAATAAACATTCATTTAATGCAATGCACAAGCGAATGAATGATATGACATATTAAGGTACTGAATTGACCTAATGCAATATCTAGCCAATTTAATTGAAGTGGAACTCAAACAAGATCAAATTCCAACTCCAAATGTTATTTTATAAATTGCCCTAATCATAATTTGTCCTATTCAGTGAGGTTAACTTGTTCAAACATGCATGATCATGGTATAAACAGATTCTTCATATTTTTCTGATCATTTTTCGTATATAAATTATTTGATTTGGAGCTACGGTTGATTTTCTATGATTTTTAGAAGTTTTGGATATTTTCTGGAATTTCCTGATTATTTTTAAAATCAGAAAATCATTAACTGTGTCAGCATTGCGTCATGCTGGCGTCAGCAGGTCAACAGGGCTGCCCCGGGTCAAACCTGACGTGTGGGGTCCACACGTCAGTGACTCAAGGCTGGTTAGTGTCGCTGACTGGTGGGCCTGGTCAACGGCCACGTCAGCAGAGTCAATGCTGACGGGTGTGTCCGACTGTTTATGAACTAAACTAAACAGAAAATAAAACTAACCTAAACAGGTACAGGGGCCCACATGGCAGTGGCTCTAGGGGTTAGTTAGAGCGTCATTAGTGGCTAATGACTTGCCATGTCAGCACTGCCAGCGATTAGTCGCCGACGACCTCAAGTCGCGGCGGAGCCCGCACGGTAGGCCACGGGGATGGCGGGCGAGGGCACCAGGAGGAAGTCCAGGCCCGTGCGCGTCTAGGGGAGGCCGCGGGCCCGTCAGGGATGGCCTGTTGCGATGGTGGCGGCGAGGTTAGCGGTGGCCGGAGCTCGGTGATGTGCGCGGGTGGCGCTGCGGGGTGCAAGCGGGGAAGGGGAGGCGCTAGCGAGGCTCAGCGCGGGGCGGCAAACATGTTACGCAGCACGGGATGACCAAATGGTCGCTGGAGCGATGCCAGCGACAAGCTCGAGCGGAGGCGAGCTTCGGCCATGGTGGAACTACGGCCTAGAGGGTGCGAACGCGTGGGGTAGAAGAGGGGTTCAAAGCAGGGGCTCATGTAGGGGTCGTTGATGGTCTCAACGGGCTCGGGGAGGCGCGAACGGTGGCGAATCGACGACGGCGACGCTCGGTGCAGGAGGTTGAATATGGCCTCCAAGGCGGCGTCATGGGGCTTCCGGCGATGTGTGGCTCAGCAAAGAGGAAGAGGTGGTCGAGGTGGAGCTCGTGGACCTATCGAGCAGGTGAGGCGGTGGCTGTGGCCGCGCCGAACGGCGTCGGTGGCGATGGCTGCGCTCGGCCATGCGCGTGAGAGAGAGACAGAGGGGAGGAGAGAGACCGCGTGTGAGAGAGAGAGCAGAGAGGTGTGTGGCATCTCCAGGGCGACGTCGGGGAAGCGGCAGCAAGAAGGAGGTGGCGCGCGCGTGCCGGCATGCCACGGCCACACGCGCTCTGTCCCTCTGGCGCGCCGAGGAAGATGACTGGCAAGGTGGGCTCGGGTGGGCTGCTCAGAAGCTGGGCCGACTACAGTAGCAGGCCGCCAGGTATGTTTCTGTTCTGTTTTATCTTTGTTTTGTTTTTATTTATTCATTTTGCCACTGATTCAAATTTCGAAATAAATTCAAAACAGGGCAAAACCTTCTGAATATTTTTATGTTGCCATTATGGTCTTTTCCAGAGGCACACACATAATTCTAGGGCCTTTTGAATTATATTCTATAAAAAATGAATATAATCCAAAACTCAAATACTTATTGATTTAATTTCAAAGTCCCAAAATAATTCCTTCAAAAATGTTCACTATTTTTGGTTTGGTCTCAAAGCCTTGCCAAAATTGTCAAACATTTATGAAGTCATTTTGGAAACAATGAATGCAATTTAAAGGGTTCTTGCCCTTCTTTTCAAATGATTTCTGAGGCTTTCAATTTCCTCATTTCAAGTTTCTTGAAAATAACAGGATGCATGATGCTCAGTGATGCAACTATCTGCAAACAATTCTAGGGCTGTGACAGACGAAAGGACTAAGGAGTAAAAAGAATCCTACTCTCCGATATATATAATCATATAGGACTCAAAACATTTTCTAGACTCAACAACGTCAGCAATTCGATCAAGCAGGGGGCTCCTAAGTCGGGGAAGGCTCCGATTACCAACTTGTAACACCCATGATGCGGCTATATCTCCCACATGTCGGAGCATGAATTAGAGGCATAACCGCATAGTAGGCATGTCGCAACAGGGGTAATCTTTACACATCCCATGTACTGAATAAGAAAGGGATAAAGAGTTGGCTTACAATCGCCACTTCACACAATACATAAATATAGCATTTCATCATCCATAATACAATCAAGGTCCGACTACGGAACCAAATAAAGAAAGACAATTCCAAATGCTAGATCCCTGATCGCCCCAACTGGGCTTCTCTACCTATCGTCCGGAAAGGAAACATAGTAACGTCCCGAATCCTCGTCAAACTCCCACTTGAGTTTAGTAGCGTCCCCTGCACTGGCATCATCAGCACCTGCATCTAGTTTTGGAAGTAATCTGTGAGTCACGGGGACTCAACAATCTCACACCCTCGCGATCAAGACTATTTAAGCTTAAGGTAGGAAAAAGGGATAGTGAGGTGGATCTGCAGCAAGCACTAGCATATATGGTGGCTAACTTACGCAAATGGGAGCGAGAAGAGAAAAAAGTCCAGTCAAGAAGCTATAATGATCAAGAAGTGATCCTAAAGCTACTTATGTTCAAGCATAACACGAGACCGTGTTCTCTTCCCGGACTTCGCCAAAAAGAGACCATCATGGTTACACACGCGGTTGATTCATTTTAAATTAAGTTAAGTGTCAAGTTTTCTACAACCGGATATTAACACTTTCCCATCTGCCCATAACCGCAGGCACGGCTTTCGAAAGTCCAAAACCCTGTAGGGGTGTCCCAACTTAGCCCATCACAAGCTCTCACGGTCAACAAAGGATATTCCTTCTCCCAGGAAGACCCGATCAGACTCGGAATCCCGGTTACAAGACATTTCGACAAGGGTAAAACAAGACCAGCAAAGCCACCCGAATGTGCCGACAAATCCCGATAGGAGCTACACATATCTCGTTCTCAGGGCACACCGGATTGTCCAAGATTCCGGTAGGCCAACCCAGAGTTACCCCTGGTGGCCACCGGCTGCTGACAGGTTGGACCAACACTCAGAGGAGCACTAGCCCGGGGGTTTAAAATAAAGATGACCCTTGAGTCCGCGGAACCCAAGGGAAAAAGGCTTAGGTGGCAAATGGTAAAAACAAGGTTGGGCCTTGCTGGAGGAGTTTTATTCGAGGCGAACTGCCAAGGGGTTCCCATTATAACCCAACCGCATAAGGAACACAAAATTAAGAAACTAGGGCGGCAAGAGTGGAACAAAACACCAGGCATAAGGCCGATCCTTCCACCCTTTACCAAATATATAGGTGCATTAAAGTAAACAAGATGTAATAATGATATCCCAATAATAAACATGTACCAACAAGGAACAAACTTCATCTTCACCTGCAACTAGCAACATTATAAGAGGCGCTGAGCAAAGCGGTAACATAGACAAACAATGGTTTGCTAGGAAAGGTGGGTTAGAGGCTTGACATGGCAATATGGGAGGCATGATATAGCAAGTGGTAGGTATCGCGACATAGCAATAGAGTGAACAACTAGCAAGCAAAGATAGAAGTGATTTCGAGGGTATGGTCATCTTGCCTTCAAAGTTCTCCGAGTTGACGAAAGCTTGATCCTCGTAAGTGTACTCAATAGGTTCCTCGATCACGCACTCGTCTCACGGCTCTACGCAAAGCAAGGACACAAGCAAAGCGAAGACAAAACCCAACCACGAAGGAATCTCATAACTTAGAGCCGAAAATGGCAAGATTCGGAGTACAAATGTGGTAAGTTACATCCGGGGTGTTACAGCCTCCAGGTGCAGAGGTTTGTAGGACAATAGCAAATTTCCCTCAAGTGGATGACCTAAGGTTTATCAATCCGTGGGAGGTGTAGGATGAAGATAGTCTCTCTGAAACAACCCTGCAACCAAATAACAAAGAGTCTCTTGTGTCCCCAACACACCCAATACAATGGTAAATTGTATAGGTGCACTAGTTCGGCAAAGAGATGGTGATACAAGTGCAATATGGATGATAGAGATAGGTTTTTGTAATCTGAAAATATAAAAACAGCAAGGTAACTAATGATAAAGTGAGTGTAAACGGTATTGCAATTTGTTGAAACAAGGCCTAGGGTTCATACTTTCACTAGTGCAAGTTCTCTCAACAATAATAACATAATTGGATCATATAACTATCCCTCAACATGCAGCAAAGAGTCACTCCAAAGTCACTAATCGCGGAGGACAAATGAAGAGATTATGGTAGGGTACGAAACCACCTCAAAGTTATCTTTTCTGATCGATCTATTCAAGAGTGTGTATAAAATAACATGAAGCTATTCTTTCCGTTCAATCTATCATTGAGTTCGTACTAGAATAACACCGTAAGACACAAATCAACCAAAACCCTAATGTCACCTAGATACTCCAATGTCACCTCAAGTATCTATGGGTATGATTATATGATATGCATCACACAATCTCAGATTCATCTATTCAACCAACACAAAGAACCTCAAAGAGTGCCCCAAAGTTTCTACCGGAGAGTCAAGACGAAAATGTGTGCCAACCCCTATGCATAAGTTCACGAGGTCACGAAACTCGCAAGTTGATCACCAAAACATGCATCAAGTGGATCACGTTATATCCCATTGTCACCACAGATAAGCAC
This sequence comes from Triticum dicoccoides, assembly GCF_002162155.2. Classification (NCBI taxonomy): domain Eukaryota; kingdom Viridiplantae; phylum Streptophyta; class Magnoliopsida; order Poales; family Poaceae; genus Triticum; species Triticum dicoccoides. The sequence continues at coordinate 220,654,415 of NC_041386.1, read as the reverse complement.
CTGCAAGACATACATCAAGTGTTCTCAAATCCTTAAAGACTCAATCCGATAAGATGACTTCAAAGGGAAGACTCAATCCATTACAAGAGAGTAGAGGGGGAGAAACATCATAAGATCCAACTATAATAGCAAAGCTCACGACACATCAAGATCGTACCACCTCAAGAACACGAGAGAGAGAGAGAGATCAAATACATAGCTACTGGTACATACCCTCAGCCCCGAGGGTGAACTACTCCCTCCTCGTTATGGAGAGCACCGGGATGATGAAGATGGCCACCGGAGCGGGATTCCCCCCTCCGGCAGGGTGCCGAAACGGGTCTAGATTGGTTTTCGGTGGCTACGGAGGCCTCTAGCGACGGAACTCCCGATCTATTCTGTTCCCTGATGGTATATAGGCGAAAGAAGTTGGTCAGGGGAGCCACGAGGGGCTCACGAGGTAGGGGGGAGCGCCCAGGGGGTAGGGCACGCCCCCGCCCTCGTGGTGGCCTCGGGACTCTTCTGGCCTAGCTCCGGTACTCCGTGGGCTTCTTATGGTCCAAAAATGAACTCCGTGAAGTTTCAGGTCAATTGTACTCCGTTTGGTTTTCCTTTTCTGCGATACTCAAAAACAATGAAAAAACAGAAAACTGGCACTGGGCTCTAGGTTAATAGGTTAGTCCCAAAAATAATATAAAAGTGTATAATAAAGCCCATAAACATCTAAAACAGATAATATAATAGCATGGAACAATCAAAAATTATAGATATGTTGGAGACGTATCAGCATCCCCAAGCTTAACTCCTGCTCGTCCTCGAGTAGGTAAATGATAAAAACAGAATTTTTGATGTGGAATGCTACCTAACATATTTCTCTAAGTAATTCTCTTTACTGTGGCAAGAATATTCAGATCCATCAGATTCAAGACAAAAGTTTAATATTGACATAAAAATAATAATACTTCAAGCATACTAACAAACTAATCATGTCTTCTCAAAATAACATGGCCAAATAAAGTTATCCCTACAAAATCATATAGTCTGGCTATGCTCCATCTTCACCACACAAAATATTTAAATCATGCACAACCCCGATGACAAGCCAAGCAATTGTTTCATACTTTTGATGTTCTCAAACTTGTTCAATCTTCACGCAATACATGAGAATGAGCCATGGACACAGCACTATGGTGGAATAGAATGGTGGTTGTTGGAGAAGACAAAAAGGAGAAGATAGTCTCACATCAACTAGGCGTATCAACGGGTTATGGAGATGCCCATCAATAGATATCAATGTGAGTGAGTAGGGATTGCCATGCAACGGATGCACTAGAGCTATAAGTGTATGAAATCTCAAAAAGAAACTAAGTGGGTGTGCATCCAACTTGCTTTCTCATGAAGACCTAGGGCAATTTGAGGAAGCCCATCATTGGAATATACAAGCCAAGTTCTAAAATGAAAGATTCCCACTAGTATATGATAGTGACAACATAGGAGACTCTCTATCATGAAGATCATGGTGCTACTTTGAAGCACAAGTGTGGTAAAAGGATAGTAGCATTGCCCCTTCTCTCTTTTTCTCTCATTTTTTGTTGTTTTTTTGTCCTTCTCTTTTTTTGGCATTTCTTTTTTTTTCTTTTTTTTCGTCCGGAGTCTCATCCCGACTTGTGGGGGAATCATAGTCTCCATCATCCTTTCCTCACTGGGACAATGCTCTAATAATGATGATCATCATACTTTTATTTACTTACAACTCAAGAATTACAACTCGATACTTAGAAAAAAATATGACTCTATATGAATGGCTCCGGCGGTGTATCGGGATGTGCAATGACTCATGAGTGACATGTATGAAAGAATTATGAATGGTGGCTTTGCCACAAATACGATGTCAGCTACATGATCATGCAAAGCGATATGACAATGATGGAGCGTGTCATAATAAACGGAACGGTGGAAAGTTGCATGTCAATATATCTCGGAATGGCTATGGAAATGCCATAATAGGTAGGTATGGTGGCTGTTTTGAGGAAGGTAGATGGTGGGTTTATGGTACTGGCGAAAGTTGCGCGGTACTAGAGAGGCTAGCAATGGTGGAAGGGTGAGAGTGTGTATAATCCATGGACTCAAATTTAGCCATAAAGAACTCACATACTTATTGCAAAAATCTATTAGTTATCCAAACAAAGTACTACAAGCATGCTCCTAGGGGTATAAATTTGTAGGAAAAGACCATCGCTCGTCCCTACCACTCATAAGGATGACAATCAATAAATAAATCATGCTCCGACTTCATCACATAATGGTTCACCATACGTGCATGCTACGGGAATCACAAACTTTAACACAAGTATTTATCAAATTCACAACTACTCAACTAGCATGACTCTAATATCGCCATCTCAAAACAATCATAAGGAATCAAACTTCTCATAGTATTCAATGCACTTTATATGAAAGTTTTTATTATATCCCTCTTGGATACCCATCATATTAGGACTAAATTCATAACCAAAGAAAACTACCATGCTGTTTAGAGACTCTCTAAATGATATAAGTGAAGCATGAGAGTTCATCTATTTCTATAAAATAAAACTACCACCGTGCTCTAAAAAGATATAAGTGAAGCACTAAAGCAACAACAAACCACTCTGAAAGATATAAGTGAAGATCAATGAGTAGTCGAATAATTATGCAACTATGTGAAGACTCTCAAACATTTAATAATTTCAGATCTTTGTATTTTATTCAAACAACAAGCAAAACAAAAGAAAAGAAAATGATGCTCCAAGAAAAACACATATCATGTGGTGAATAAAAATATAGCTCCAAGTAAAGTTACTGATGAACAAAGACGAAAGAGGGGATGCCATCCGGGGCATCCCCAAGCTTAGGCTCTTGGTTGTCCTTCAATATTACCTTGGGGTGCCTTGGGCATCCCCAAGCTTAGGCTCTTGCCACTACTTATTCCATAGTCCATCGAATCTTTACCCAAAACTTGAAAACATCACAACACAAAACTTAACAAAAAACTCGTAAGCTCTGTTAGTATAAGAAAGTAAATCACCACTTAAGTACTGTTGTGAACTCATTCTAAATTCATATTTGTGTAATATATACTGTATTCCAACTTCTCTATGGTTCATACCCTCCGATACTACTCATAGATTCATCAAAATAAGCAAACAACACATAGAGAGCAGAATCTGTCCAAAACAGAACAGTCTATAGTAATCTGTAGGTTTCGAATACTTCTGTAACTCCAAAAATCCTGCGAAATTAGGAAGTCCTAGGCAATTTGTTTATTCATCTACTGCAAGTGGAATTGGTAGGTAAAAAATGGAAATTATTCTCGTGAGCGCATACTTTCTATTTTTTACAGCAAGATCAAATAGCAATCACCCAAGAAGATCCTAAAGGCTTTACTTGGCACAAACACTAACTAAAACATAAAAAACACAATCATAATAGAGGATAGATGATTAATTTATTACTGAACAGGAACAAAAATCAAGGAGCAAAAATAAAATTGGGTTGCCTCACAACAAGCGCTATCGTTTAACGCCCCTAGCTAGGCATGATGATTTCACTGATGCTCACATAAAAGATAAGAATTAAAACATAAAGAGGGCATCATGAAGAATATGAATAGAACATTTAAGTCTAACCCACTTCCTATGCATAGGGATTTTGTGAGCAAACAACTTGTGGGAACAAGAATCAACTTGCACAGGAAGGTAAAACAAGCATAGCTTCATGATTTTCAACACAAAGAGAGGAAACTTGATATTATTGCAATGCCTACAAGCATATGTTACCCCCTCATAATAATTTTCAGTAGCATCATGAATGAATTCAACAATATAACCATCACATAAAGCATTCTTTTCATGATCTACAAGCATAGAAAATTTACTACTCTCTACATAAGCAAAATTCTTCTCAATCGGAATAGTGGGAGTATCATAAGAGAATCGAATACTATAAATTGTTTCCACGTTAAAAGAGTAGTGTTCAGAAAAAGGGTAATCATAATCATGACAAGTTTTATAAATATAATCATCACTACTCTTTATAGCATAAGTGTCATCGCAATAATCATCATAAATAGGAGGCATGCTATCATCATAATAACGTTGCTCATCGAAACTTGGGAGGCTAAAAATATCATCTTCATTAAACATAGCATCCCCAAGCTTGGGACAAACATTAATTGCAACAAATATATTCTCAAACATGTCATTCTCATCAAATATAGCATCCCCAAGATTGGGCCTTTTCATATCATAAGCATAATCACTCTCATCATTAATAGTATGGATAGCACCAATAGTATAACAATTATCATCATCACAATGAGTAGTAGGAGCAACATAATTTGCAAGAGATACCTTTATATCTTTACTTCTGCGTCTTTTCTTTTTCTTCTTCACATCATGTGTGGGTTCAATCCTCTTTTTGGAGCTCCTTATTAATGAGATTGGTTGAATAGAAGGCTCCTCATCGTTACCTGATTCATCATAAGAAATAATAGGAGAATATTGGGAAGCCTCTTCCCTTTCGTTAGTATTCTCTTCATCTTCTATTTGTTTTCTTTTCTTTATGTAATTGGCAATATATGGATTTTCAATGCAATTCGCCGCACAATACATATAAATTTCTTCTAGATCAATATTAAGAACTCTATCGAGGGCAAATTTTGGAATAACCTTAGATATACGTTTCATTTCTTCATAAACCAAGAGCAAACTAAGTTCATTATGATGTGCAAGGGAAATCAAGTCATCACAATTTTTGGACACGATACGATCATGAAACAATTTGCATTGGGTACTGAAATGATCACGTTCATTGCAAAGTTCACTAGTACGGCTAAGAAATTTTAAATTTTCAGCACAAACATCTAGCCTTTCTTGCAACCATTTAGTTTCCAAATACTTATGCCTCTTGCAGAATCTATCTTCCCTGTTTGGTATGTACTTGCAAACTCTATGCACTCCACAAAAATCGATATGCTTATAAAAGATATTTTCATCATGACTAGTGCAATCATCACTAGTACTATGGATATTCAAAGAGTTCATACTAATAACATTGCACTCATGCTCATCATTCAATGATTTAGTGCCAAACATTTTATAGACTTCTTCTTCTAGCACTTGAGCACAATTTTCCTTTCCATCATTCTCACGAAAGATATTAAAAAGATGAAGCGTATGAGGCAACTCAATTCCATTTTTACGTAATTTTCTTTTATAAACTAAACTAGTGATAAAACAAGAAACTAAAAGATTCGATTGCAAGATCTGAAGATATACCTTCAAGTGCTAACCTCCCCGGCGACGGCGCCAGAAAAGAGCTTGATGTCTACTACACAACCTTCTTCTTGTAGACGTTGTTGGGCCTCCAATTGGAGAGTTTTGTAGGATACTGGCATATTTCCCTCAAGTGGATGACGTAAGGTTTATCAGTCCGTGGGAGGTGTAGTATGAAGATGGTCTCTCTCAAACTACCCTGCAACCAAATAACAAAGAGTCTCTTGTGTCCCCAACACACCCAATACAATGGTAAATTGTATAGGTGCACTAGTTCGGCGAAGAGATGGTGATATATGTGCAATATGGATGATATATATAGGTTTTTGTAATCTGAAAATATAAAAACAGCAAAGTAACTGATGATAAAAGTGAGCGTAAACGGTATTGCAATGCGTTGAAACAAGGCCTAGGGTTCATAATTTCACTAGTGCAAGTTCTCTCAACAATAATAACATAATTGGATCATATAACTATCCCTCAACATGCAGCAAAGAGTCACTCCAAAGTCACTAATCAACCAAAACCCTAATGTCACCTAGATAGTCCAATTTCACCTCAAGTATCTGTGGGTATGGTTATATGATATGCATCACACAATCTCAGATTCATCTATTCAACCAACATAAAGAACTTCAAAGAGTGCCCCAAAGTTTCTACCGGAGAGTCAAGACAAAAACGTGTGCCAACCCCTATGCATAAGTTCACGAGGTCACGGAACTCGCAAGTTGATCACCAAAACATACATCAAGTGGATCACGTGATATCCCATTGTCACCACGGATAAGCACATGCAAGACATACATCAAGTGTTCTCAAATCCTTAAAGACTCAATCCGATAAGATAACTTCAAAGGGAAGACTCAATCCATTACAAGAGAGTGGAGGGGGAGAAACATCATAAGATCCAACTATAATAGCAAAGCTCATGATACATCAAGATCGTACCACCTCAAGAACACGAGAGAGAGAGAGAGAGAGAGAGAGAGAGAGAGAGATCAAACACATAGCTACTGGTACATACCCTTAGCCCCGAGGGTGAACTACTCCCTCCTCGTCATGGAGAGCGCCGGGATAATGAAGATGGCCACCGGAGAGGGATTCCCCCCTCCGGAAGGGTGCCGGAACGGGTCTAGATTGGTTTTCGGTGGCTACGGAGGCTTCTGGTGGCAGAACTCCCAATATATTCTGTTCCCCGATGGTTTTAGGGTATGTTGATATATATATAGGCGAAAGAAGTCGGTCAGGGGAGCCACGAGGGGCCCACGAGGTAGGGGGGCACGCCCCCCACCCTCGTGGTGGCCTCGGGACTCTTCTGGCCCAGCTCCGGTACTCCGTGGGCTTCTTCTGGTCCAAAAATGATCTCCGTGAAGTTTCAGGTCAATTGGACTCTGTTTGGTTTTCCTTTTGTGCGATACTCAAAAACAACGAAAAAACAAAAACTGGCACTAGGCTCTAGGTTAATAGGTTAGTCCCAAAAATAATATAAAAGTGTATAATAAAGCCCATAAACATCGAAAACAGATAATATAATAGCATGGAACACTACGAGGTGGGGTCGTGAGCGAGACCAGGCGCACACCCCGTACCCAGACCCCGCGTGCGGGGCACGCGAGGAAGAGCGACGGGTAACTGCCACTCTCCCTAAGCTAAAATTCAAAGGCCGAACACTACGATGAGAGAAAGAGAAAGAGACTCCCGACCCTTGCAAATGAAAGACGCGAAAACTCCAAATCCATTCAAGAAGTTGAAAACAGCTACATAAAGCAAGCAAAAGAACAGCCGCATCCGGCACCTATACTAGTCTTCTTGTCTTCCCACCAGCGTGGAGCATGGGTCCTCCACTAGGACGTGGGTGGGAGCCTCCGTGAGGCCCTAGGATGGCACTCAGGAGACTCCGAGGCGTGTAAAGCCCCAACTCATTATTACGTGAGAGTGTCATGAGCGGAGATCTTCACAGGTGTGGAGCCTTGGTCATGAGTAGAACTTTTGGAGATGCTGGGTGTTCTAGACATTCTGGATGGGGATCCCGTCTTGCATCTCCAGGCGCGCGGTGCCAGGCCTGGAGACACGGGCGATCCTGATCGGGCCCTCCCACATGGGTGAGAGCTTATGAAGCCCTTCCCTGGAGAGCACCCGCCTCAGGATGAGATCAGCCACCTCGAGTGTCCTAGAGCGGATGCTGCGGCAGTGATACCGCCGCAGCGCCTGCTGGTACCTCACTGCATGGAGCGAGGCTTGGCGGTAGCGCTCCTCCCCCAGCACGAGGCCCATCCCTCATGAGGCGTCCTGGCATGCCTCGTCGAATGCCAAGACTCACACAGAGTGATGCCTGACCTCGTGAGGGAGGACCGCCTTGGCTCCGTAGACGAGGAAGAACAGAGTCTCGCCCGTGGCCTTGGTCGCGGTGGTGCGGATGGACCACGGCAAGGACTGGAGCTCATCGACCCAACCCTTGCCGCAGGCCTCGAGCTTCTTCTGGAAGGTCCTCGCCTTGAGGCCCCTCAGGATGTGACGTCCCGAGACCGTTGCGCGAGGTGTCTTCTAGTTATTTGCTGTTGTTGTCTTGTCATTTGCTTGCGTGTTTCATCTTGCCATGTCATCATCCGCATTGCATCTGCATGTTTTCAAAACTTGCATCCGTCCGGATTTCCCCAGTTCCGTCTGTTGTCCGTTCTGAGCCCAGACACACTTGCACGCGCCCGCGGCACGCCCAAAATATTATTTTATAAGTGGCATAAAAATGTTCTCGGAATGGGATGAAAGTTGGCGTGTGGTCTTATTATAGTGTAGATAGATCACCGGTCAAGTTTCATCGCATTTGGGGTTGTTTGATGCCCCAACGGATAACTATTACGGCAGTATAGCCGGTCTTTTCGTCGGACGTTTTCGGTCTCCGGAAACCGTGCCAGGCTGGATCTCTCCTCTCTTCTCTCAGACCAATCCACTCTCCACATTCCTCCTAGGCCCAGCCAACCCCTCTTTTCTCAGTGCATTGACCCCTCGCCTCGCTGTCCGAAACTATCCCGGACCCGACCCGAGCAGTCATGACCGATGGGTCCAGAACATCCCCAAACATCTACAAAACATCACCGTTTTCTTATTTGGACTCCCTAGCTATTTTATTCGCGACCGTCCGATTTTGATCGGAGGCTCCAGATAGCCCCTAACCTTTTTCACCTGATGTATATATTTGGTCCAACCCTAAAATTAGGAGGTCTGTCCCATCCACCCTCCTGCCCGCCGCCACCTACCTTTCTTCCTCGGGATCCCCTCATCCCCCCCGATCCAATCCCACCAACCAGACTCCACCCAAGGCCTCCCCTCGATCCAACTTGTCTTCGCTCTCCTTGTCAACCAGGGAGACGAGCTCCTCCCGAGACCAGCAGATGAGCCCCCGCCGCGACCCTCTCCTTCTGTTCCCTCTTCCATGCAGCTCCCTCTCCCTAATCTCCTCATCCCTCTGTACCTCAACAGGAGCTCCAGTGCCATGGCTGATCCTCTCGCCGAGCTCCGTCAAGTCCGCCGCCCTCTGCCGTCTTGCCGGCGAACCACGTCGACCCGCCGCTTCTTGTGCCTGCCGATGTCCCGTCTGCTCCTCTGTTGCTGCCATTGTTGTGCTCTGTCGGAGACGGCGAGCCTCGCCTCGTCTGCACGCCGATCTACCGTGGAATGCCCTCAGAATGGAGCTCCACCGCCACCGAGCCTCGGATCCGGCCAGTTCCTGCGCGTCCTCGACCGCGCCAAGTCCCTTGCCCTGTGCCGCCGTCTTCCTCTTTCGCCTCGCGCCGAACCTCTGCTTCCAACCACGTCGTTGCTCTGCTCCCTGTAGATCAGAGGACCGCGCCCGCTTCAGTGCCTCCCCTCTGTCCAGATCGAGCGAGAGGAGCTCGCCCGGTCCAGCCGCATGTTGTCCGCGACCCCAAGGCCCAGCTGCACTCCCCTGGCCTGCCTCCTACGCATCGTGGGCCGCGCCTCCAGGCCCAGCGCGCCCCTTCGCGGCCTGCCAGGCCACTCCTTCTACTGGGCCAGGCCCATGGCCAAAGTGAGCAGCCCCTCTAGCACCCCCTTTCTTGTGCACTTCTGGGCCTGCCAGTTTTGTCCCATGGTATCTTTTTTTCCAGTCCAACGATTTTCCATATTATCTTGAGACTGCAGATTTGTAGAAAAACCCTTGCACTTCATGCATATAATAACTTCACAACCGTGCATCGGAATTAAACAAACTTAATATGTAAAGTGTTTAGAATTTTGTCTAGTTTCATAATATGCCACTTTCATCTATGTTTGAAATGTTTAAATTTCTGTTTGTTTAAATTTTCCCCTATGCCATGCTAAAATGTTTTAATTCATAACTTAATAACCGTAACTCCAAATTTAATAAACTTTATATGTAAATGGGGTAGAAAAATGCCTAGTTTAACTTGGTGACCTTACTTTGCATGTTTAACAACTATAAAATTTGGTTTAGGGCAGAACAGGACCAAACCTAATATATGCATATGGGGATTTACCGGATTTGTTGTTCGTTGCTTCCGGCCTCATTTAAACTTGACTAGATAGGTAGTTTTACTTTGCTTCACCCTCTTGCCATGTTTAACAACATTTAATATTGTTGGGTACATAAACGAGATCGAACTAAATAACTTGAATATGGTGTTTCGTCAATATGCAATGGAGTTGCATGTTGAGCTCCACTTAATTTGTAGGTTTGTTTGTGCCCTTTGCCATGCCATGCATATATAAACCGGACATGTATCATACTTGGTTGTGCATCATGCCATGTTTATGTGGTGGTTGTTTACTATGTTGTTTGCTTCTTTCCGGTGATGCTTCTTCGGGTTAGTTCCAATAATGTCGCGTTCGTGAGAATCCGTTCGACTACGTCCGGTTGTCTTCTTCATGGACTCGTTCTTCTTCCTTGCGGGATCTTAGGCAAGATGACCATACCCTTGAAATCACTTCTATCTTTGCTTGCTAGATTCTCGCTCTTTTGCTATGCCTATGCTACGATACCTACCACTTGCTTATCATGCCTCCCATATTGCCATGTCAAGCCTCTAACCCACTTTGTCCTAGCAAACCGTTGTTTGGCTATGTTACCGCTTTGCTCATCCCCTCTTATAGCAGTGTTAGTTGCAGGTGAAGATTGGAGTTGTTCCATGTTGGAACATGGATTGTTGTTGGGATATCACAATATCTCTTATTTAATTAATGCATCTATATACTTGGTAAAGGGTGGAAGGCTCGGCCTTATGCCTGGTGTTTTGTTCCACTCTTGCCCCCCTAGTTTCCGTCATACCGGTGTTATGTTCCTTGATTTTGCGTTCCTTACACGGTTGGGTTATAATGGGAACCCCTTGACAGTTCGCCTTGAATAAAATTCCTCCAGCAAGGCCCAACATTGGTTTTACCATTTGCCGCCTAGCATTTTCTTTCCCTTGGGTCGGCCGGCTCAAGGGTCATCTTTATTAAACCCCCGGGCCAGTGCTTCTCTAAGTGTTGGTCCAAACTGACCGATGTCAGGGGCTACCAGGGGCAACTCTGGGCTAGCCTACCCGACGTCTGGCTCATCCGGTGTGTCCTGAGAACGAGATATGTGCAGCTCCTATCGGGATTTGTCGGCACATCTGGGTGGCTTTGCTGGTCTTGTTTTACCATTGTCGAAATGTCTTGTAACCGGGATTCTGAGCCGGATCGGGTCTTCCTGGGAGAAGGAATATCCTTCGTTGACCGTGAGACCTTGTGATGGGCTAAGTTGGGACACCCTTGCAGGGATTTGTACTTTCGAAAGTCGTGCCCGCGGTTATGGGCAGATGGGAATTTGTTAATGTCCGGTTGTAGAAAACCTAAAGTTTAACTTAATTAAAATGGATCAACCGCGTGTGTAGCCGTGATGGTCTCTTTACGGCGGAGTTCGGGAAGTGAACACGGTGTTGGAGTTATGCTTGAACGTAAGTAGTTTCAGGATCACTTCTTGATCACTTCTAGTTCACGACCATGCCTTGCCTTCTCTTCTTGCTCTCATTTGTGTAAGTTAGCCACCATATATGCTAGTGCTTGCTGCAGCTCCACCTCACATACCTTTTACCTACCCATAAGCTTAAATAGTCTTGATCGTGAGGGTGTGAGATTGCTGAGTTCCCGTGACTCACAGTTTACTTCCAAAACTAGTTGCAGGTGCCGCTGTTACTAGTGCAGATGACGCAGCCGAGCTCAGGTGGGAGCTCGATGAAGAGCGTGCTCGTTGGATTGTTTTCGTTTCCTTTCGATCAGTAGTGGAGCCCAGTTGGGGCGATCGTGGATTTGTAGCATTAGGGGTAGTCTTCTTTTATTTTTGTTCCGTACTCGGGCCTTGATTGTATCTGGATGATGTAATGCTTTATTCATGTATTGTGTGAAGTGGCGATTGTAAGCCAACTATGTATCCCTTTCCTTATTCATTACATGGGTTGTGTGAAGATTACCTCTCTTGTGACATTGCCTTCAATGCGGTTATGCCTCTAAGTCGTGCTCCGACACGTGGGAGATATAGCTGCATCGAGGGTGTTACATAGGACCTCCGTGTTGGCATGCTCGGCCTGGCCGTTGCTCCGTGGGTGTGCCACCGAAGCATAGCATATTTGCATTCCAAGATTAGCACAATATGTTTTGAAAAGGTTGCTCCTGAACTGAGAGCCATTGTCGGTGATGATGCGGTTAGGAACCTTGAAGCGGCTCACGATGCCCTTGATGAACTTGACAGCGGAGCCAGCTTGGATGGTGCGGACGGCCTACACCTCCGCCCACTTGGTGAACTTGTCGATGGCAACTAGAGGTAGCGATAGCCCCCGGGCGCTCGTGGGAACGGCCCCAGGATGTTCAACCCCCAGACCGCGAATGACCATGAGAGCAGGATGGTCTGGAGGCCCTGGGCGGGCTGGTGGATCTACTTGGCATGGAACTGGCAGGCGTCACAGGATCTTACCAGCTCGATGGCATCATTGAGCAACGTGGGCCTGTAAAATCCGCTGCGGAACGCCTTGCCCACGAGGGTGCGCGACGAGGAGTGGTGCCCGCAGTCCCCGCCATGTATGTCGGCCAGTAGCTCTCATCCCTGCTCCCTGGAGATGCATCGTAAAGAAACATTGTTTGGGCATCTTCGGTAGAGCTCGCCGTCCTGGATGTAGTACGTAGTGGCCAGGCGGGCCACATGCTCCGCGTCTTCCTCCTTCTCCGGCAAGGAGCCCCGGAGCAGGTACACCTTAAACTCTTCGGTCCTACACCCCTCCTGAGGCTCAAGCGCAAGGAGCAAGCAGGCTCTTGAGGTTGGGCCGCAAGCTGGGGCACCCGAAGGAGGCGTCGGGGGGAGCTCCTTCGGGGGCGATGATGGTCCCGCAGTGGGGGGTGCTGCCGACGGCTTGAAGATCCGCTCTTCAAAGACGCCAGGCTCCTAAGGTTGGCACCAGGACGCTCTCTTGGCAATGTCGTCTGCCTCCTTGTTCATGCGTCGCAGCACGTGCTGCAATTCCAAGCCCAAGAAGCGCTTCTCAATTTTGCATACCTCCTCAAGGTATGCCTCCATGTGCTCGTCCTTTGGCTTGTACGCCTTGTTGGAGAAGTTGATGAGGAGCTGGGACTCGCCCCTAATGGTGAGGCGCCTCACCCCCAGAGCTGCCGCGGCCTTGAGGCTGGCGATTAGGCCCTCATATTCTGCGATGTTGTTGGAGACCTTCTCGCCACGCTGGAAGCAGAGCTGCACGGCGTAGTAGAGCTTGTCCTGGGTAGGCGAGATTAGCACAACTCCAGCCCCCGCACCCTGACGCCCGAATGCACCATCGAAGTACATGACCCAACCATCTGGTGCTTCGTCTCCAAGCATGAGGGAATGGTCCTCACCCACTTCTCAGTCAGAGCATCAGTCCACTCCGCCACAAAATCAGCGAGGGTTGCACCCTTGATGATCCTGGTGGTGTTGAACTCCAACAGGAACGCTTGCAATTCAATATAACATTTGGCGACCCTTCTCGCGACGTTAGGGTTCCAGAGTACCCTCTCCAAGGGGTAAGATGAGACAACCTTGATGGGGTGACCTTGGAAGTAGTGACACAACTTCTGGGAGGCAATGAGGAGTGCGAGCAAGATCTTTGCAGCAAGGGGTAGCGCGCCCGCGCATCAAGCAGCACTGTGCTAACAAAGTACACGTGGTGCTCGACGAGGGCAGAAGCGTTGGTGGGGTCACGTGCCTCTTGAGGCTGGGGAACCTCGTGAGCTTTTTCATCCGATGGGGCAACTCTGGCCTCATGAGCGCCATCCTCAGGAGTCCCGCAGATCGGAGGGACGATTGAGGCCTTAGGGTCACTGCCCTGCGGCTGTGGTGTCTCGGCTGGTTGCGGGGCGCTACGCGGCATGCCCTTGACCGGGCGCTCCTCTTGGACCGCCACAAGCTAGAAGAGTGAAGTGTGCCGGTCTGGTAGAGCACGAAGGGTTCGAGGGGGCATGGCGCTTGTCGGCGTTCTGGGAACGGGGGTCCCCAGACTTGCCTGCCTGCGGCCTGCGGCGTGGCTGAAGTGGGGGCCCAGCGCGGCCCATCTTCATCAGCTCAAGCTCAAGACCCTCGCGAGGGGCCAAGCCTCGCGGGGTGGACAATAGAAAGCTTCCTTAGAGACAGCCTCATCAGGCAGGCTCGCGAGGAGGCGAAGAGATCAAGGCAGGGGTATCTCGCGAGGAGCCTGTGACGCAAGCCATGACGATCGAGACCAGGCGGGCGCCGGCCTACGCAGTGTCCTTGTTTCCCCTTTGGTGCAAAGGGGGCAAGCACAGGCCAAGGCATCGGGCAAAGGTTGTCATTCCGGTGCAACGAGACCAAGACCAGCAGAGCGGCAGGACAGAGGTCACCATGGAGCCCAAGACGACATCATCACCAGTACTTTTGGCAGCCGATGACCACCTTTGGTCAGGATAACTTGTACTAGATGTTCCCCTTCAAGATGGCCAATTGTTGGTGCCCTTCCCGCTCATTATTTGGGGAGAGGCCCAGGGCCTCTATAAATAGAGCTAGCCACCACAGAGTAGAGGAACACCCCGGAGAGATAAACACACCCAGAGGGCTAGAGATCTGGTAGAACCCCAACAGAGAGAGAGAGAGAGAGAGAGGCGACCGAACTCACCAAAGCAGTTCATCGCACCAGCTCAAGAACACCTCTCGCGAGGCTGTTCTTCCCTTGTACTATTCATCATCAGCCCCTGAGGCAATCCACCACACCACACACTAGAGTAGGGTATTACACCACAACGATGGCCCGAACCAGTATAAACCTCGTGTCCCTTGTGTTGTCCATTGTTTCCAGCTTAGATCACGCGAGGAGATTGGACGTAGATCGGTAGGGGAGAGATCTCCGTGCGCACTCCAGTGTTCGAACCTCAAGGGTCTGCCGGAACCCGAAATCCGACATTTGGCGCACCAGGTAGGGGTGCGCCGGAGTCCTTCTTCCTCCGCGTCGTGTTCCGTCGCCTCGCTGTTCAGATGTCAAGCGACCCGGCTGCCAACACCGACCGCTGGGCAGCGTGGCCCGCCCACGCCATGTCACCGACCCAGGGCGACCTCAACCTTGCGCCTCAGGCAGCCCGTGCTCCGCAGGGCGCTGCGGGGCGCGGGCAACGCGGCCAGACGCCGCCTGCCCTCACACCACGGCAGGTGTGGGCCGCAGCGAGGGCCTCGAACCACATCGCGGCCACGGCGCCGTACACCCGACGGGAGCAAGCGAACTCTAGGGCCACGCTCACCGTGGCCCGAGAGCTGCTACGGTGCCGGCTGCTGGAGGGCGGCCGCGACGTGTTGTTGGAGCGAGTAGCCGAGCTCCTGGACGCCGCCGCCTCCGGAACACCTCCTTTCTGCGTCCAGCTTCCACACTAGACCCCAGGCGGGCCGTATGGTGGCGTTGTGCGCACGCACACAACTTCCAGTGGACTCCAGGGCCCGTTCAACGTCAACATGTCCGCCGGCACCAGGCGACAAGTCACGCCGGCCTCTTCTCAGGCCAGTGAAGGGGTGCACGTCGCGGCCTTCGGCTCCGGCGGACCGCAGCGCCATCACCCCCAAGACGGCGCTCCAAGCCAGGCTGCGTGGCATGCGGGGCGCTATGACGAGGCGCACGGGGCGGTGGCCCTAGAAGCTTATGTGCCCCGCATGGTGGATCAGGGGTGCACACCGGAAGAAGATCATGGCTCATTCCTCGAGCCAGGCTGGGGCAAGGAGACGCCAGAAGCCGAGCTCTTTCAGGGACCTCAGGAGAGCCTCGACAACCGCACCGGCGGCGGCAATTATCGGGTACCACTCATCCCTCAGGAGCAAGCTTATGATAACCATGGGTCGCAGGAGATACAGGTCGCCGCAGTAGGTGGCTGCCCCAAGTTCTGCAGCCTCATACCCCTCAGGAGGTGGGCGCAGGGAGCTGCAGGAGAGGGGCTGAGATTCGGGTTCGTCCCTGCGGCGGTCGGAGCAAGGCGTTCTCAGGAGGTAGGCCCCTTGTCGGGGAGGTGCCCCAAGGCCTGCCCCCGGCAGGTGACCCGTGGTCGTCGGGGGAACCGCTGGCGACCGGTGTGCCCCACTGGCGTCGTCCTGGTTTCCGGTCGCCGTCGATGGCAGCAGAGTGAGGCGCAAGGCGGGGCCCTCGTCTGGCGATATGAAGCAAGGCCGATACCTATGAAGAAGGCCCAGTGCCTGTGAAGCTCGCCGCCCGTGACACTCTCACGTAATAATGAGTGGGGCTGTACATGCCCCGGAGTCTCCGGAGAGTCGCCCTCGGGCCTCGGGGGCTCCCGCCCACGCCCAGTGGCAGCACTTAGCTCCGCGCTGGTGAGAAGACGTCGAAGACTAGACTAGGTGCCGGACGCGGCCTTTTGCTTTTGCCTTTCCTTGTTGACAAGTTCTTTGATTTGGATTTAAGTTGGATTTGAGCTCGATGCTTGCGTGTGTTTGGGGGAAGGGGTGTTTAGTCTCATTCGAGCAATCTCTCGCGTTATGGTTTCGGCTTTGCGTCCAAAGTTAGCATCGGCTGCCCCCCTCGCGAGCCCCTCGCGAGCCGGGCCGGGCCAGGCACGTTTACATCCAGGACCGCTGTTACCGCACCCTTTCCGGAGGTTTTCGTCGTGGAATCTACAAGTTAATCAGAAGACTCCCGAGGTGCGGCGGCCCCGGCAGGCCCACTCGGGACTCGTCGGGGTCGAAAGGTACACAAGTAAGTGGACCCATCGCTGGGCCCGCGGCTAAGTTCACACGCAACATTATGCTTACCAGGGTACTAATTGCAAACCTTTACATGAGGGGCTTCCCCTCCCAAAATGCTCTTACATTCTTCACGGCCAAGCCCGAACCTTCTTCGTGCAGGATAAACAGCAGTGGCATGCGGTCAGTCAGACATATCACTCACCGCGTCTTCTTGGGCATCCTCGGAGGCATCACTGGCGTCGTTTAAATTGCCGCCGCCGCCAACATTCCCGTCAGCGCCAGGCTCGTCCACAACACCGCCTTCATTGGCGGCCACGACCACGCCGTCATCATCAGACGCAAAGGCCCTGACGAGGGCATCCACATTGTCCTCCACCCATCGCGCCAGGTCGCCCCGGGCGGCTATGGGCACGGGTGCGATGGCAGTGTCGAAGTCGAAGTGGGGGTCCCTGCCCAGTAGATAGCTGAACACGCGGGAGAATGCACGCCCGAGCAAGGCTCGGCTCCTCTCTTCGACAAGCCAACGGGACCTTGCGGAGAGGTTCTCCAGAAGCTTCACCACATCGGTGAAAAACTGGAGGTTGCCGGCGTAGTTGACCTCGTGCAGCTCCTTAGCGGCAGCCTCACAGATGTTGCCCAAAGCTGTGTTGCCCCTTTCTATGAGCGTTTGAAGCATGGGGGCATGCTCGCGCTCCAGAACCCGCCGCCACCGGATCTCGTTCTCATTCCACTGCGCGACGGCCTCGGCGTCATCAACCCTCTATTGGAGAAGAAGCTGCTCGGCCCAGGAAGAGGACAGCTCCGCCTGTGCTGCGCTGATGGCGGCTGCGGAGGAGTCCGCACGCCGCGTCACTTCGGCCAGTTTAACCCTGAGGGCTGCGGTCCTGCCCTCAGCCTCGGCCTTGATCAGCCCCAATCTCGCCTCCTATTCGCGCTCGAAGGCCGAGCGAGCTTCCGCCACGTGGCGATCGATTTCTTCCTGGGCCCGGGCTTCGCGCGTGGCAACGTCATCCTCCGCCCGGGCCACCAGGCGCTCCCTCGTCTCCAACCACTCAAGATCAAGGTTGCGCTCGGCAGCCTCCAGTGTTAGTGCGTCCTCGTGCTTCAGAAGCTCCGCCCGGTCAACAGAGGCCACCCCCATCGACTCGAGGGCCACCTGGCGTAGTTCCACTTGCTGCTCCAGGGAGTTGCTCCAGGCTTGGAGCTCCCGTGTGCGCTCCTCTGCATCCTTGCGCCGTCGGTCTGCCTCCCGAGCCTCCTCAACGGCCTGGGAGCAGGCCTCCCGCGAAGCTGCCAGTGATGCTTCAACCTTCACGTTTCCGAGATCACGTTGGTGACGCGTGAGGGCAATGGCTACCTTTAGTTTGCGCCTCTCCTCAGCAAGGCACAAGCCTTCAGCCTCAAGGCGCGCATCCTCGTCAACAAGCTCTGCCCCGATCTGGCTCACTGCATCCGCCGCCCTTCGGAGGAACTCTTCGCGAAGGGCGCGTCGCTCTCGGACGCGCCTGAGCACATCATCCGCATCACCCTCTTCCACCGGAGCATGCGGAGGTTCCCGAGGCGGCAAGCCCCCTCCCAGCGCGGAGCTCGGGGCTGGCGCCCTAGCCATCGCCGAACGGAACTCTCAGAGAATCCGGCCTAGCATCAATCCACCCACGGAGGAGGAGCCAAAGACAGACTTCAGCCATTCACCATCTGTGATCAGAGGAGGAACGCGGGGCAAGCCGGATGTGCCCCAGGAGGACTCATGAAGAAAGGACAGCGGGCGCGTAGGCTCGAGCTGCCCTATGGAACGGACCACTCCACCAACCGGTCTGGCAGCAGGGGTGCCGCTCGAGCTCGGCGAGCCCAAGGCCAGCAGAGAAGGCGAAGCTTGGGGGGATGGCTCCCGGGCTGACTCGGCGAGTTTTGCAGGGCAGGGCCTAAAAGGGCCACAATCAGTCGCAGGGATAGCAAAGTAAATGAGCAAGGAAAGAAGAAGACTTACTCGTCCATGGCAAAGTACTTCCTGCGCTTCAACAAGCGGCAAGGACGGTCGTGGCCACCCAAGGCCTCCTTCCTCTTGCGAAGGGCCTCGAAGTCTATGCAGAACCGACCTAGGCGCTCGGCGCAGGGGTCGGCCTTTGGTGTTGTAGAAGCGTCAAGATGATCAACGCTGGAGGAGTCAGCCTGGGGGGCGCTGTCAGGAGTCGCCTCACGAGGAACGGCTGGGGGCTCGGGAGCCCCGGCCGCAGGAACCATAGGCCGCGACTCCGCACCTGCTGCTGCTCCAGGGCGGGCCTCGGGAGACGCCACCTTCGAGGCTTCGCGCAGCGCCGACACCTCGACATCGGTCGCCTCAACTTCCGCCGATTCTCGTCTTCCCGCCCTGTCGCCCGAGGAAGGACCGCTGTGAGTGGCAGGGGAAGCAACCACGGCGGCTGGGTTCTCGCGAGGCCCCATGAAGCCAGCCGGGCGCAGTCCCCACTCGTCGAAGCTGGGCATCTGCCTCACAAAATCGGCCCTGCCGGAGCAAAGATACAAGAGGACACCATTTCTCCGATGGCTACCTGGGGAAGGATCGCTAGTCAAGACCCTGAGCACCGTCTGCAGCACTTCAGGCGCCAAGCCCTCCTCCTGAAGCCGCATGCGGTCTCTATGCCCCGCAAAGCCCCACATCCGGCGAGAGTGGTGCTGAAGAGGAGCAATGCGACATTGGAGAAACTCCTTCACCACCTTGGGTGCTGTCACATTGAGCGCCCTCAAGCTCTGGAAGCGACGCCAGACGAAGGCGAGCCGGGGGCTCGCGAGCACCTCATGGTCCCAACCCGCGTGAGGAACAGCAGGCGAGGTCGGGTGCGAGAGCAGAGGGTTGGGCACTCCAACGTCCATGTACAACCACCGCTCTCTGAACCTGGCCTCAGGAGGAGGAATGCCCAAGTCGATCCCTGAAGCGGCCGTCTCTAGCACGGCTAAGAAGCTCACACACCCTGAGCACTGAGTGGGATCGCTCAGGCGCAAGGAAAAGAAGTGGCACAACAGGGCAACGGAAGGAGGAATGCCTATCATCGCCTCGCAAACAAAAGCAAAGACAGCCAGAAGAGTAATGGACTCCGGCCCGAGGTGCATCATGCGGATCTAATAATGCGAAAGCACCGCATTGAAGAAGGCGGAAAAGGGGGGAACCAGACCCGCCCATAGGGCATGGGCGAAGAATCGGACATCTGTGATGATCCTATCAAGGAAGGCATGGGACGCAGGCCAGACTATGGTCCTGCCGCACTCATTGAAGATCGTGGCAAGGGCGGAGCTCACCTTGTTCAAAGCTTGTGGATTGAGTATGATCGACCGAGAAACGGCGGGGGCCACCGCCGGAGGTGTGCGGGGCGAAGGCGCGGGCTTCTTTCCCCTTCCTTTCTTTGTCGGCACCATGTCGGTGAAGAGAGGAGAACCCGAGCCAGATTGGCGGCGGAGGTTGGAGCTCGAAGAGGAAGGAAAGGTAGGAGGCGGGCGAGCAGCGGAAAAGAGGAACAACTATGTGCAACTGCGGGTCCGCTTAGCCGGGCGCATGGCAAGGCGTCATGGGGAAGCGCAGACGCCCACGTCCAATCAATCGCCACACGGCGCCCAAGGCCGCAGGCTGTTGGGGCCCGCGGCGCTTCACGCTTGCCCCTTCGCTTCCCTGCTAGGCCAAGCCCAGGCGTGCATTGGGCCCGGGGGCTACTATCGGCATTCTGGGAACGGGGGTCCCCAGACTTGCCTGCCTGCGGCCTATGGCGTGGCTCAAGTGGGGGCCCAGTGCGGCCCATCTTCATCAGCTCAAGCTCAAGACCCTCGTGAGGGGCAAAGCCTCGCGGGGCGTACGATAGAAAGCTTCCTCCGAGGCAGCCTCATCAGGCAGGCTCGCGCGGAGGTGGAGAGATCAAGGCAGGGGTATCTCGCGAGGAGCCCGTGACGCAAGCCATGACGATCGAGACTAGGCGGGCGCCGGCCTGCGCAGTGTCCTTGTTTCCCCTTTGGTGCAAAAGGGGCAAGCACAGGCCAAGGCATCGGGCAAAGGTTGCCATTCCGGTGCAACGAGACCAAGACCAGCAGAGCGGCAGGACAGAGGTCACCGTGGAGCCCAAGATGGCGTCATCACCAGTACTTTTGGCAGCCGAAGACTACCTTTGGTCAGGATAACTTGTACTAGATGTTCCCCTTCAAGATGGCCAATTGTTGGCGCCCTTCCCGCTCATTATTTGGGGAGAGGCCCAGGGCCTCTATAAATAGAGCTAGCCACCACAGAGTAGAGGAACACCTTGGAGAGATCAACACACCCAGAGGTCTAGAGATCTGGTAGAACCCCAGCAGAGAGAGAGAGAGAGAGGCGACCAAACTTACCAAAGCAGTTCATCGCACCAGCTCAAGAACACCTCTCGCGAGGCTGTTCTTCCCTTGTACTGTTCATCATCAGTCCCTGAGGCAATCCACCACACCACACACTGGAGTAGGGTATTACACCACAACGGTGGCCCGAACCAGTATAAACCTCGTGTCCCTTGTGTTGTCCATTATTTCCAGCTTAGATCACACGAGGAGATTGGACGTAGATCGGTAGGGGAGAGATCTCCGCACGCACTCCAGTGTTCGAACCTCAAGGGTCTGCCGGAACCCGAAATCTGACAGCGCTACCATCACCCGTGGGCTGGTGAGGCATTTCTTGAGGTCTTGGAAGGCCGCGTCAGCCTCCGGAGTCCACTCGAACATGCCCTTCGTTTTCATCAGCTTGAAGAAGGGGAGGGCGCACTCCCATGGCTTGGAGATGAAACACCCGAGCGAGGTTACACAGCCTGCCAGCTTCTACATATCTTTGAGGGTTTGCGGCAGACTCATCCTCTCTATAGCCTTGACTTTCTCCGGGTTGGCCTCGATCCCTCTATGCGACACCAGGAAACCAAGCAGCTTGCTGGACGGGACACCAAACACACATTTTTCCGGGTTAAGTCGCAGGTTTACCTTGCGCAGGCTGGCGAACGTCTCCTCCAGATCTTCAATAAGTGTTCTTGCCTCATGAGATTTCACCACTATTTCATCGACGTATGCCTCAGCGTTCCTCCCGAGCTGCTAACCTAGGGCGATGTGCATCAGCTGCTGGAAGGTTGCCCCGGCATTGCGCATCCCAAACGGCATGCAGGTGTAGTAGTACACCCTGCACGGGGTCAGGAAAGCTGTCCTCTCAACATCCAGCACTGCCATCTTGATTTGGTGATAGCCCGGGAAGGCGTCCAAGAAGCATAGTAAGTCACGCTCGGCGGTGGAGTCAACGATCTGATTGATGCGCGGGAGAGGGAAAGTGTCTTTAGGACAAGCCTTGTTGAGGTTGGTGAAGTTGGCACACATGTGCTCCTTCCCACCCTTCTTGGGGACAATAACTAGGTTCGCAAACCAATCTAGATGATGTACTTCCCGAATGACGTCGGCCTCTTGTAGATTACGGGTCTCTTCGACGATGAATGACTGCTTCTCCGGTGCTTGTCGCCGCGCCTTCTGCTTTACCGGGCGCGCGTTGGGGCACACCATCAGGTAGTGCTCGATTACCCCACGCGAAACCCCAAGAAGGTCCGCCACCTCCCATGCAAACACGTCCTTGTTCATATGGAGGAAGCTAACCAGCGCCTCTTCCTGATTTGGGCGGAGACCGGCACCTATGGTGAAGGTGGAGCCCGACCCCCCGTCTTCGTCGACCGGCACCTACTTCGTCTCGGCCTGATCTTGGGAAAACAATTGCTTCTTCTTCACTGGAGCGGTTGTCGGTGTCAAAACCGGCCGATCTCGGGTAGGGGGTCCCGAACTGTGTGTCTGAGGATCAAAGGTAATAGGAGGCCAGGGACATGATGTTTACCCAGGTTCGGGCCCTCTTGATGGTGGTAATACCCTACTTCCTGCTTGATTGACTTGGATGAATATAGAGGTTACAAGAGTTGATCTACCTCGAGATCGTAATGGCTAAACCCTAGATGTCTAGCCTATCTGATTATGATTGCCTATACAGACTAAACCGTCCGCTTTATATAGACACCAGAGGGGCCTAGGGTTGCACAGAGTCGGTTTACAGAGATAGGAATCTTCACAGGCTTGCCATCCACGTAAAGGAGAGTCCTATCCGGACACGGGGGAAGGCCTTCGATCTTGTATCTTCTTGGCCCATCAGTCCGGCCCATATCACATAGCCCCCTAGTCCAGGACTCCCTCAGTAGCCCCTGAACCAGGCTTCAATGACGATGTGTCTGGCACGCAGATTGTCTTCGGCATTGCAAGGCGGGTTCCTCCTCCGAATACTCCAAAGCAGTTGGTCAGAAGAACTATGTTCGACTCTGTATAACCGTCACAACCCTGAACCACAAGGGAAAAAATACTTAAACAAAATAAGTCATGTCTACTGACAACTTTTTCGGTGAGATGATATGTTCTGGCCTTATTATTATTTCTAATCGTTTTTCAGCCTCCCGCTTCACATTTCGAGGCACGGTCCTTATTGACACATCTTGTCAAAGCAAAGATCCTGTCCTAATATGTCTCCAACATATCTATAATTTATGAAGTATTCATGCCAATATATTATCATTCTTGGATGTTTTACAATCATTTTATAGCAACTTTATATCATTTTTTGGGACTAACCTATTGCTCAGTGCCTAGTGCCAGTTGCTGTTTTTTGCTTGTTTTTTACATCGCAGGAAATCAATATCAAACGAAGTCCAAACACCGCGAAACTTTACGGGCACTTTTTTGGACCAGAAGGAACCCATTGGGCCAGAGCTCCACCTGGGGGGTGCCCTGAGGGGGGCACAACCCACCATGGCGCGCTAGGGCCCCCTGGCGCGCCCAAGTGGGTTGTGCCCACCTCGGTGGCCTCCCGCACCCCTTCTTTGCACTATAAATTCCCAAATATTCTGAAACCCTTGGGGGTTAATCTAGATCAGAAGTTCCGCCGCCGCAGGGCTCCGTAGCCACTGAAAACCAATTTAGACCCGTTCCGGCGCCCTGCTGCGGGGGGGAATCATCTCCGGTGGCCGTCGTCATCATCCCGGCGGCCACCACGATGAGGAGGGAGTAGTCCACCCTTGGGGCTGAGGGTTTGTACTAGTAGCTTTGTGTTTTATCTCTCTCTCTCTCTCGTGATCTATATCATGGACTTTGTTAATATAGTCGGATCATATGGTGTTTTCCCTCTCTATCTTTTTGTGATGAATTGAGTTTCTCCCTTTGGGATCTCGTTGTTATTGACTTAAATACTTCTATGGATTTGAGAACACTTGATATATGTGTTGGAATTGAATACTTGTGGTGACAATGGGCTATCGTATTGATTCACTTGATATATGTTTTGGCACTCAACTTGCGGATTCCCGTGGTGACATTGGGGTAATCTATGCATAGGGGTTGATGCAAGTTCTTGTCCTTGTTTCTCCGGTAGAAATCTTGGGGCACTCTTTGTAGTTCTTTGTGTGGATTGAGTATTATGAATATGAATATGCTTTGGTGTTATTCTAGTACGAACTCGAGGATAGATCGAACGGAAAAAATAGCTTTGCATTATTTTAGTACGAACTCTTGAATAGATCGAACGGAAAGAATAGCTTTAAGGTAGTTTAGTACCCTACAAACAATTCCTATCTTTTGTTCTCTGCTAATAGGAACTCGGGAGTAATTCTTCATTGCACTTTGAGGGATAATCATATGATCCAACTATGTTAGCATTGTTGAGAGATTGCAGTAGTGAAAGTACGGACCCTAGGCCTCATTTTTAAGCATTGCAATACCGTTTTTGTGCCCGTTTACTATTTGCTACCTTGTTGTTTTTGTTTATTCAGGTTATATAAATATATTTCTACCATCCATATTACACTTTTATCACCATGTCTTCGCCGAACTAGTGCACCTATACAATTTGCCATTGTATTGGGTGTGTTGGGGACACAAGAGATTTCTTGTATTTGGTTGCAGGGTCGTTTGAGAGAGACCATCTTCATCCTACACCTCTCACGGATTGATAAACCTCAGGTCATCCACTTGAGGGAAAATTGCTACTGTCCTACAAAACTCTGTGCTTGGAGGCCCGACACGTGTCAACAAGAATAAAGATGCGTAGTAGACATCATGTCCCGTTATTACGGGATTCTCATCAATACGGGTTTGGGTAATCCAACCGGGCCGTTAGCATGACCCCTTGGGAATAGGCAAGTTTTAAGGCTCGTGGGGGGACGCTTGATATTCACTGCCTTTATAAGGAGATAAGGACCCATCTTTTTACCCCACGCCTTCTTCCTCCTCATCCCATCTGCCCTCAAGCTCCAGCACCCGAGTTCAATTCCTTCCGTCCCCAACAAACACTCCAGCTATGTCCGGAACTGGCGCTCAGGGCAAGTGGATGGCCTCCTCCGTCACGGAGGAGAACATCAGGGAACTCCGGGAAGCAGTGTACCTGGCCATGGATATCGCCCACCGGCGTCCTGCCAAAAAGAAGATCATCCCCACTCCGGAATCCAATGAGAGGGTAGTATTTATCCCCCACTTTCTCCGCGGAGTAGGGTTTCCTCTCCACCCTTTTGTCCGCGGGCTCATGTTCTATGATGGGCTAGACTTTAACGATCTAGCACCAAATTCCTTCCTCCACATCTCGGCATTCATCGTCGTGTGTGAGGCGTTCCTCCACATCCCCCCCACTTCGGATTATGGCTCAAGGTCTTCAATGTGAAGCCGAAAGTGGTGGACGGTCAACACGCGAAGTGCGGCGGTGCCATGGTGAGCAAGCTCCCCAACGTCACTTGGCCCCTAGGGGGCCTTCGTGGAGACCTTGAAGGGATGGCAGCAGGAGTGGTTCCATGTCACTGAACCTCGCAACGCCACTTGGGCCGCCACTCCTGAGTTCAAATTTGGGCCTCCAATGCGGCTCACATCACGGGTTAAAAAGGGCCTGGACTGGGCATCGACCGACGAGGTGATGATGCTGTAGAAGCGCGTCAAGGGCATGATAGACAATAAGACTAGCCTCGTCGATGTGATCCAGGTGATGCTTTTTCACCGGATTATCCCCTGCTAGTGTCGGACTCTCCATATGTGGGAATTCAATCCGGCCGACCCCCGAACCCTGCAGCACTTCTTCGGCATGAAGAACGAAGAAATCTGAAAGCTGTTTTTCAAGGCCCAGAAGTCGTGGCCGGGAACGATCAAAGACCTCGTCCTTGACTGCGCTCACCTAGCCACTCCAGTAAGTTTTCAGATTTCCAAACATAACCTCTTCTTGTAGATTCGAGGAGTATGCTAAGCGTTCCTTTTCTCCTTCAGGTTTGGATGAAGAAAACGGACGGATCAAGTGTCCGGCTCCGCTGCCCGAAGACCCAGCTATCCCTCTTCTAACGAAGGTTCTCTCCTCCCATGAGGGAGACGAAGATGAAGAGGAGAAGAGCAATTCTCCCCTCAAGGGAGAGAAGAAAAAGGCGGCGTCCGCGGACCTAGAAGCGGAGGCGCCCAAGAAGGGGAAGATTTCCCTTTCGGATGATTCGGATTCGGACACCGAAGTCATCCCAGAGCGGCGCCTCAGGCAGAAGCCCCCGGCCAAATCGTAAGTATTTAAATATACTATACATTTGGCCTTTTTACAGACCGTAGGATAACATTTTATTTACGTATTTTCAGTCCTGCCCGTGATCTCCCCCAACAATCATCGTCTTCGAGAAACTCGTTCGCGCCGGAGATGATGGCGAGAGAAATGCCTCCGCGAGCCTCTCCGCCATGAGCCGCAGATGACACCGAGGTGTTGCCCCAAAGGACTTCTCTGGGCCAGGGGGAGGTGCGGAATGCCGCTGAAATGGCACAAGAGGGTGATGCCTCGGCTACCGAAAACAGGGGAATACTACCCCCATGGAAACTGGCAACGGGGGCCTGGATCAGTCCAGCCCCCAGCCGAATAGCACTCCAGAGACCCACGTGGCTCCAGAGACAAGCGAGCAGCCCCCTTCAAGGGAAGGGGGAGTGTCGACTCCACCAGCGACCTCTATCAATCCGGAGGCGCCGGATATGTTGAGGGAAGCACTTCAACATGCTTCTATCATGCAATAGCACCGTACCCTAATGAGTGCGGTGGTTGAGAGGTTCAGTCCGCTAAAAGCGGTCTAAACGAAGCTTTAACTATCCTGTTAACAGGTTTTGAGGTAAGTGATATAACATGCTTTAGCCACTTATCGTATTGGAAGGATATGCCTGTATATAGATAGTAGCCCCTAAGACTCTATTAGGGTCTTTGGAAAAAAGAGCCGGATTGAGGATCAAATAGTCACCGAAGATAACGCATTCATCTATTTTGATAAACAGGCTTCATTGTTGGTAGCTTCAGCTAAGGATGCTAAAGTATCCGAACTCCAGCGGAAACTAAAGCTGGCTGACGATGAGATCGACCGTATTAACAAGCGGTTTGATAAGGCCTAGGGTATGCTTTTTTAAGAGACCCCTTTACAAGCCTAAATTATAATGCAAAATCAAAGTTTAAGCTCATGCGCCGCTATGTAAATGGTTGTAGGAAACGCGACCGAGGTGGAGGCCCTCACAAATACCCTTGCCGAAGCTAAGGAGGAGGCGAGGGCAAGCAAAGTAGCCGCTGAGAAAGGCCGCCCGCCTTCAGTATGAGGCGAGGGTGACCGAAGTAGAGCAGGCGCTCCAGGAAGCAAGCCACCAAGTGTGATTCCTTGGAGGAGAGCAACAAGTCCCAAGTGGTCAAGCTCACCAAGGCTCTTCAAGCTGCAAAGGAGGCTCGGTCCAAGTCCCAGGCGGCTCGCAAGCAGATCAAGCAAGCGGAACAGATAGCGGCTGGTAAGCCTTTTCTTTTACAGAGTATATTTGGCGGTTGAAGATATGCTTTGCTAAGCCGACTATGGAGTGCTCCAGATGCTTTTGCGGATCTCCCGAGGAGTGCTGCCGATGCCGCCAAGTATTTTCGGGCCCAAGAAGGGAACACGACGAACTTCTGGTCGTAGTACTTGGCACCGGAGCGACCAGCGCTGCTGAACAATCGGATGATGCAGCTGGCAGGGCTGCATAGGATGTCCGGTTTGGCCATGAAGGACATCATAGTCCGGCTATGGCCAGCTGGACCTATTCTGAGCAGCTACTTTGGTTTGGTCAAGCGGCTTGGCGACGCCTTGCCCCGAGTAGAGTCCGTGAAGCACTCGGCGTGTATAGAAGGTGTGCGGATGGCCTTTGCCCGTGTCAAGATGCACTGGGCCGAAATGAAGGCCGCCATCATGGCCGTCCAGGGTCTGCCCGGGGGCAAGGACCACCGTACGCTGAAGCATTACTTCGAGGACGTCTTGCAAGGTGCCTGCCTGATAGAGGGCCAGTGCTCAAAGGACATCATGTTCGAGTAAATGTGTCTGATCTGCCTGGATATTGTATAAACCAAAGCTTTGTAATATAAACCAAGGCCTTGTAATATATCGTATGCATTTATCGTAAAGTGTTATTCCTCGTGTGCAGCCATATTTAATTCTTGAGAATTTACCAGTTGTCGGCTTCAGCCCCCACGTAGATACTACGGGGGTGTTCGTAATAGCACGTGACCACACTTGACCCAATGTTTTGGTCCATAAAGGAGGTGGCAGCGCGGCGAACCAGGCAATCGAACTATACGGTTTTATCATTCTCACTTAGCCATAGGAGTTTGATAATGGGACTGTAGGGTAGCCCCTAGTGCGTATGCGGCTATCGAACTTGGATGCCTTTTAAACACTTGACTGGAAAAAGCCTGTCCTTCGTGTAATATGAAAGAAATCGCTAGAGATTTAGTAAGTCACTGAATTGCTGACCAGCTCTCGCCGCATCACAACAGTCTGTTTTCGGTTTTCTGTACTGAGGTGTTTGACCGGGCCAGCCGGAAACACAATCGCAGTAGTTCTCACTATACTACCTTAGTCGGAAAAAATGGAACGTATGGTAGCAAGCACAGGAGCCGGGCAACCCAACTATTGACCAAAGACGTGATTCGGAGCCGATGCATATAATGCAGTATTTGGGACGCCGAAGAATACCCTGGGAGTGTTCAGACTTTCTATTGTTGAGAATATATATACATGGCTTGAAATAGATCCCCTGGCGATTTAAGTCATACCAAGGTGTATATGCCAATTCAGACATAAAGTGGGAAAACGGATTAAGAAATAAGCCAATACCTAACAAGGTTGGGTGAAAACTATTTCCATTATAGTCTGATTGGTACGTCAAAACATATTTTTACAGAGGATGCTATAAGCATCAGGGCCATTTTACATGCCGAGAACAAGGCAAAGCTCTCTACAGGTCTAAATTTGAAAAGATGATCTTGAAGATCTTTTGGACACTCTACCGCATGTCTGTGCCGCTTTTCCCTGTAGTATATGGTCCTTTGAGAGGATCGACAATCGAGTGTATATATGGGGCCTGGAAAAGGACCCTAAGTACCATCGAAGAGTGTTGTAGGTTGTAAAGAACCTGAAAAAG
Source organism: Triticum dicoccoides (assembly GCF_002162155.2). Classification (NCBI taxonomy): domain Eukaryota; kingdom Viridiplantae; phylum Streptophyta; class Magnoliopsida; order Poales; family Poaceae; genus Triticum; species Triticum dicoccoides. The sequence continues at coordinate 220,625,420 of NC_041386.1, read as the reverse complement.
AAAAAACAAGAAGAAAAAGTTGGAAGAATTTAAAGGTCCAGATAGGGTCGAGCCGTGCCGTGGACCGTGTTTTCCGTATGACTCCGTCCGTGCCCATGTTATCTTTAGTGCGTAGTTATGTACGTGCGGCACGTATGCCACCATCTAGTTGGGGTTGTGGGGGAGGCTGGATTGCAAATCTAGCTTTGGACGAGCCGGGCTGTCGTTCTGTGGGGTAGACCGCACTCGTTTGATAGTGTTCGAGGGCTTGACTGCCGGGTTAATATTCGGTTTGATAAGCCCACCCTGTGCTTCCACAGCGAGAGCCACAGTATGCTCCTCGGTACGGCGGGAGCGCTCCATGTTCCCGTTGAATGTAATAAGGCCGCGAGGTCCAGGCATTTTGAGCTTTAGGTAAGCATAATGCGGGACCGCGTTGAATCGGGCGAAGGCGGTCTTTCCGAGCAGTGTGTGATAACCACTGCGGAAAGGGACGACGTCAAAAATCAACTCTTCGCTTCCGAAGTTGTCCGGTGAACCGAAGACCACTTCCAGTGTTACTGAGCCCGTGCAGCGGGCTTCAACGCCAAGTATTACTCCTTTGAAGGTGGTTTTGGTGGGCCTGATTCTTGATGAAACGATGCCCATTTTGCAAACAGTGTCTAGATAAAGTAGGTTAAGGCCGCTGCAGCCATCCATAAGGACTGGTGTGAGATGGAATTCGTCGATGATTGGATCGACGACCAATGCTGCTGAACCTCCATGGTGGATACTGGCCAGATCGTCTCTGCGATCGAAAGTGATCGGACAGACTGACCATGGGTTCAATTTTGGGGCGACTGGCTTGTCGGCGTTCTGGGAACGGGGGTCCCCAGACTTGCCTGCCTGCGGCCTGCGGCGTGGCTCAAAGGGGGGCCCAGCATGGCCCATCTTCATCAACACAGACCCAAGACCCTCGCGAGGGGCCAAGCCTCGAGGGGCGGACGACACGGAGCTTCCTCAGGCACGGCCTCATCAGGCTGGCTCACGAGGAGGCGGAGAGATCAAGGTGGGGTACCTCACGAAGTTCCCATGACGCAAGCCATGACGACCAAAGGCGCCAGGCGGGTGCCAGCCCGTGCAGTGTCCTCCTTTCCTCTTCGGTGCAAAGGGGGCAAGCACAACCGCGGAGTACCGAGGCATCAGGCAAAGGTTGCCATTTCGGTGCAACAAGACCAAGACCAGGATGACTGCAAGACGGAGGTCATTGTGGAGCCCAAGACGGCGTCACCACCAGAGCTTTGTGCAGGCGAAGACTACTTTTTTCAGGATAGCTAGTACTAGCTGTCCCTCTTCAAATTAGCCCGCCATTGTTGGCTCCCTTCCCGCTCGATATTTGGGAAGAGGACCAGGGCCTCTATAAATAGGACCAGCCCCCCACAGGAGAGGGGGGAGATCGGAGAATCAGAGGAGAGAAAGAATCAAAGAGAGAGAGAGAGGCTAGAGGTTGGGGCATCAACAATCGGAGAGAGAGAGAGAGGGGTGACTGAACTCCTCCCAGTAGTTCATCGCCCCAGCCAAGAACAGACCCTCGCGAGGCTGTTCTTCCTTGTATTGTTCTTCATCATCAGCCCAAGAGGCAATCCACCACACCACACACTGGAGTAGGGTATTACACCACAATGGTGGCCCGAGCCAGTATAAACCCTGTGTCCCTTGTGTTGTTCTTTCCATAGCTTAGATCTTAGCGAGGTGGAGGGGTGTAGGTAGGTAGGAGCCGAAATCTCCACGCGCACCCCAGTGTTCGAACCTTAAGGGTCTGCCGGAACCCGAAATCCGACATTTGGCGCGCCAGGTAGGGGTGCGCCGGAATCCACCTTCTACCGCTTCGTGCCCCGTCGCGTCGTCATCACCATGTCCGGCGACCAGGCGGGCAACCCAGATCCATGGGCGGCGTGGCACGCCCGTGCAGAGCCGCTCGCCTCGGGCGACCCCATGCCCCAGGCAGCTCGCGGTCCGTAGGGCGCTGCGGGCCGCAGGCGACACGGACAGGCTTTGACAGCTCTCACAGCGCGGCAGGCATAGTCGGCACCAAGGGCCTCCAATCACGCCGCGACCACGACACCGTACACCCGTCGGGAGCAGGTTAACTCGAGGGCCGCGCTCACGGTGGCCCGAGAGCTGCTGCAGTGCAGGCTGCTGGAGGGCGGCCGCGACGTGCTGCTGGAGCGGGTGGCAGTGCTCCTGGGCTTCGCCGCCTCGGGGGCTCACCCCTTCTGCACCCAGCTCCCATCTCAAGCCCAGGGCGGCCCGCGCGGGGGCTCCGCACGCGCCTGCGGGCTCCAAGGCTACTCCAACGCCAGCGAAGCTGTCAGCACCGGACCGGCGGCGGCGCTGCCCCCGCTCCCGGTCCGCGAAGAAGAAGGACTCGACGCGACCCGCGGCCCCAGTGGACAGCCGCGCTGTCACCCCACGGTGCGCGCGTCAGGCAGGACCGCATGGCACGCGGAGCACTACGGCGTGGCCTTCGGGATGACGGCTCCAGAGGAATACGTGCCCCTCATGATGGACCAAGGACACCCTCACGAGAGCGAACAAGGCTCGCTCCTCAGCCCAAGCTGGGGGGACGAGGCGCCAGCAGCTGAGCCTTTCCAGGAGCCCCGGGATGGTCCCACTGGCCATGCTAGAGGCAATGATTATCGGGTACCGCTAATTCTTTAGGAGCAGGCACACGCTAACCATGGATCGCAGGAGGTGCAGGTCGCCACAACGAGCAGCTACCCCGCTCCCACAGTCTCCTACCCCTCGGGAGGAGGGCGCAGGGGGCTGCAGGAGAGGGGCCGAGATCCGACATCACCACCGCGGCGTTCGGAGCAAGGTGTTCTCAGGAGGTAGGCCCTCTGCTGGGGAGGTGCCTCAGGGCCTGCCCCTGGCGGAGGACCCGTGGTCGTCGGGGGAACCGCTGGCGACTGCTCTACCCCATCGGCGGCGTCCTGGTTTTCGGTCGTCGTTGATGGCACTAGAGTGTGGCGCAAGGCGGGGCCCTCATCTGGCGATATGAAGCAAGGCCAGTACCTGTGAAGAAGGCCCAGTGCCTGTGAAGCTCGCCGCCCCGTGACACTCTCATGTAATAATGAGTGGGGCTGTACACGCCCCGGAGTCTCAGGGGTGCTGGCCTCTGGCCCTGGGGCTCCCTCCCACGCCCTGTGGCAGCACTTAGCTCCGCGCTGGTGAGAAGACGTCCAAGACTAGATTAGGTGCCGGACGTGGCCTTTTGTCTGCTTTCCTTGCTTTTCCCTTTGGTTGTCGCTTTCCCCCACTGGATTCAAGTTGGATTCGAATTTGAGATTGCGTGTGTTCGGGGAAGGGGTGCTTAGTCTCGTTCGAGCAATTTCTCGTGTTTTGGTTACCACTTCGCCTCAGCTGCCTCCCCGCGTGAGCCCCTGGCGAGCCGGGTCAGGCCTAGCTTGCGCGCAGCCCAGACTGCCGCCGCCGCGTCCTCTCAGGAGGGTGTTTAACTACAGGTCCTATGGATCCAATTAGGGAACACTCGGGACACCACAACCTCCCACAGGCTACCTCAGGGCCAGCACGGGACAAAGGTAAACAAGCCGACCAGCGCGTCGCTTAAGCCAACCACTTGGCGCGAGCGCATAGACAATGTAGGGTCTACTAATACGATGAACACAAGTTTTACATGAGGGCCCCCCCTCCAAAATGCTCTCACAGCCATCAGGCCAAAACCTGAGTTCTATTCATGCAGGGTAAGGAAGCGGGTACGATGCACAATCAGTCGGATAAATCCCCCAATGCGTCCTCAAGAGCACCACCCGAGCCGTTGTTGGCGTCGCTGAACTCGCCATCGCTGTCCGTGTCGCCGCCAGCGGCGTCAAGGCCGTTCACCACACCGCCCTCATCGGCAGCTACGGTCACGCCATTGTTGTCTGAAGCGAAGGCCCTGATAAGAGCATCCACATTGTCTTCCACCCAGTGCGCCAGGTCACCTCGGACGGCCTGGGGGACTGGGGCGATGGCGGCGTCGAAATCAAAGTGGGGATCCATGTTCCGGAGATGGCAGAAGACGCGAGAAAAGGCACGCCCGAGCAGGGCGCGGCTCCTCTTCTCCACCAACCTATCGGCCCTGACCGACCGCGCCTCCAGCTGCGTCACCACATCAGTGAAGAACTAAAGATTGCCGGTGTAGTTGACTGCATGCGGCTCGCCAACAGCCGCCTCGCAGATGTTGCCCAAGGCTGTGTTGGCTCTCTCCCGGAGCATGGTGAGCATGGGGCCGTGCTCATGCTCCAGGATCCGCCGCTAACGTATCTCATCCGTATTCTGGCGCGCGACGGCCTCAGCCTCCTCCACCCGCTGGCGAAGAAGGAGCACCTCGGCCTGGGAGGCGGTTAACTCACCTTGCGCCACCTCAAGGGCGGCCCGGAAAGCATCGGCCCGCCGTGTCGCCTCCTCCAGCTTGGCTCCCAAGGCAGCAGTCCTGCCTTCAGCCTCGGCCCGGATCAACCCCAGCTTCTCCTCGAACTCGTGCTCAAGGTTCAAATGCGCCATCGCCACCCGACGTCCGACCTCCTCCAGCACACGGGCTTCCTGTGCAGCGACATCATGCTCCGACTGCGTTACCAAGCGCTCCCTCGTCTCCAGACGCTCGTACTCGCGGGTACGTCCGGCGGCTTCCAGCATCAGCGCCTCCTCATGCTTCTGGAGCTCTGCTGAGTCGCTAGAGGCCACCTTCATTGACGCGAGGGCTGCCTCGCGCAGCTCCACCTGCTCCTCCAGTGAGTGGCACCAGGCCAGGAGCTCCCGAGCCCGCTCCTCCGCCGCCTTTCGCCGCCGGTCGGCTTCCCGGGCCTCCTCAGCGGCCCAAGATCAGGCCTCCTGAGAGGCCACCAGCGACGCCTTGGCCTCTGCATCGTCAAGATCGTGCTGACGGCGCGCAAGGGCGATGGCTCCCTCTAGCTCGCGCCTCTCTGCGGCCAGGCGCAGGCCCTCGGCCTCAAGGCGCGCGTCTTCATCAGCAAGCTCCTCACCAAGCAGGCTTACTGCGTCAGCCGCCCTTTGAAGGAATCCTTGGCGGAGAGCGCGACGCCCCCGAGCGTGCTCGAGCACGTCTTCCACACCATCATCTGCCCCAAGCAAGCATCGGGGGCCACGAATCAGCACTCCCCCTCTGGGCTGGGGGCTGGGGGCTGGCACCCTCGCGACGGCCGGGCACGCCGCGCCAGAAGCCCGGCCTGGAGCCAGCCCGTCCCTAGGTGAAGAGCGCAGGGAGCGCCTCAGCCAATCGCAGTCCACGACCAGGCGAGAAGCCCACGGCAGGCTGGTGTTGACACTAGATTTCGGCATGGCCAAGAACTTAATTAAGATGGCCTCAAATAGAGAAGTGCTCAAAGTGAGAAAGTTCCGTATCGTCAAAAGGGCAAACTTTGATATTTGGGCCATAGTCATCCGGTCTCATCTCTAAAGCTGAAGTTGTGTTCGAAGTACTCAGATTTTGTATTCAGAATACTATTCGGCTGATTACGCCCCCAAGATGGCCTTATATGGGAAAAGTTTCTAGACGGATTGTCTTCGTATCGTCGAAACGATCGATTTTGATATAAAGAACGTCTAAATCGGAGGTCGTATGCAACCTGTGGAGACAAAACAAGGTCAGAAATAGAAGCTGCAGAGTCATTTCGGACCGACCGAGTTGATTGACTCAGTGAGACCGGGTTGATCCGAAAAATTACAGAAAGTTACAGAAAGTTTGCAACTTTCACTCGGTGGGACCGAAAACAACTAATCGGTGAGACCGAGATTGATCCGGAAATTACCAAAGATTCATGTCCGAGTTAGGTTAGGGTTTTTGATGTTTTGGATGGAATTTTTAGTCCTTTTCTTGTACGGGAAGTCCAGCCGCCTCTTATATATGTTGGGGGTGACGGCCGATTGAAACAACACACAATCGAACAAATCTATCTACATCTTTTACCTTTACTTTTCCTTCTCCCTTGTTCTTCTTCTTCCTCGTTCTTCGTTCGTTCTTCGTGTTGAAGGGCAGTGATCCTCGAGGCTCTAGGGGTGGGCGAACCGACCTAGGGCAGCCCATAGCCGCCGCACGTCCAGACGGGGTCCCTCCCGGGCGTGTGGGGTTTCGGGTCCTTAAAAGCGCCCGCCGGATTGTCTTGCGTACCGCGCTTCTGGCATGTCTCCTTCGACGTGAGTTGCGGTGCATCACCCCCGGCGTCGAGGGTACACGGTGACGTGTTCGTGTGCGAACACACTTTTTGGCGACTCCGCTGGGGACGAAAGATCAAGAATCATCATCAACCATGTCTAATCTCCCCAAGCCCTCAGAAGTTGACGCCGATAACATCATTAAGCCCGATCTTTATGAACTATCGGATGAACATCGCCAAGCCTACGAAGCGTGCAAGAATCAGCGTGAAGAGGCTTTTGAGGCGCTCAAGAAGAAGTGCGAGGAGGAGGATTTGGAAGCGTTTCTTTCTAGTTTCAAGAAGGACCGTCAAGGCAACATCACTCCGGTTAGAAACACCAATTTTCCTCCCCTCATCGACGAACAAGATCTAATCACTGTGAGTAAAGTTTTTTCTCCAGAGCAAGTGGCTGTGATTGAAAGTCTTGTTAGTAAGGGTAATGTGATGGCATACAATTCTTTTGTGGCTAGTGCTAATGCTCAGAAAAATATGCCTCCATCATCTAGTGGTACTGTTTGTATATCTGAAAGCCCTAGTCCAATTTTACCTATTTCATCGGCACCACCTATGCAACAACAATATAATATGCCGTTGAATTTTTACCCTACTCAAACCAACCAGCTTGTGGCTGCACCTACATACTCTAATCCTATTATGAGTGTGCCCAATTCGGCGTCAATGCCGAATCACTTTGTCACACCACCCATAGGCGCAGGCATGTTTGGTCTTCCGCCGAATTATGGTTTGGCGCCCATCCCACAAGTTGCACCAATAGCTAGTACTCAGGTTGCTTCTATGTCATTACCACAAACATCTTCATCTACCTCGGAACCAATTTTAGCTAAATTAAGGGAGGATTTGCATAAGATGTTTCTAGAAACTTTCGGAAACGAGCCGAAAGTAAAGAGTCGTGTGTACCAAAAGCCTTATCCTGAACACTTCGATGCAATTTCTTACCCTCAAGGTTATAAGGTTCCTGATTTTGTTAAATTTAGTGGTGAGGGTACGAAAACAACTTGGGAGCACGTGAGTCAGTATCTAGCACAGTTGGGTGAAGCAGGTTCCATAGAAGAATTGAAAGTGCGTTTATTTCCATTATCTTTAACTGGTACCGCATTTTCATGGTTTGCTGCTTTACCACATGGCTCAATTCTCTTATGGTCGCAATTAGAGCAAAAGTTTCATGATCACTTTTATAGCGGCGATAATGAGCTAAAGTTGTCACATCTTACATTGGTTAGGCAGAAACATGATGAATCGGTCACCGATTATGTCAAGAGGTTTAGAGATATAAAAAACCGATGCTATAGCTTAGTGATAACTGAGAGAGACTTGGCAGATCTTGTTCTTAATGGTTTGAAAACTCACATTAAAGAGAGGCTAGAAAGTTATGAGTTTTTGAGCATTAATCAAGTCTTGCAAAAAGCTTTGGCCCAAGAGAGTCGAAATAAAGAGGTCCATAGGTCTACAACCGATCATCCTAGAATGCATATGGTTGAACACAATGATGATAATTCGGACGATGAGGTTGATGTCTATACTACTGAATTTGTTTGGTCCTCAAAGGCCAAACCCTATATGTGCAATGCTCTTAAGCCGATTCGCAAGAATCGTGATGAGGAGATGAGGTTTACTTTTGATATATCAAAGTGTGATAAAATATTTGATGCACTCTTGCAAGATAAGATGATTAGAATATCACACACCATACCGCCGTTTGAGGAGCTGAAACGGCGTGCTTATTGCAAGTACCATAATTCATTTTCTCATGCTACTAACGATTGCAATGTTTTCCGACGACAGATACAATCGGCCATTAATGACGGACGATTGAATTTTGCTGAGATGCAAGTTGATAAGCAGCCCTTCCCGATAAACACCATAGACTTGGAGGGAAAGAAAATGTTGATTCGGCCTAGCATAGCCGAATCTGCTAATCAAGATAATGTTGTTATTGGTGAACCCAGGAATAGCAAGGAGGGCGACAAGGTCTTGGGAAGAAAGATTGTGCTTGAGAAGCAACCCGATGGCAAGGAAGTGTTGAAGATCACTATAAAAAATGCTACACTCGAGGGGCAACCACAAGTACAAGAGGATGCTCATGTTAAATTGATCAAGCCCAAGAATTCAGAAGTTGGCAAGTGGAAAAAGAATGAAACTAAGAACAAGAGAATCAAGCCAACTTTTGATATGTTGCTATCCAAATATGCAAGTCAAGCGGCCGGTTCTAGATCTAATCGGCCATCACATTCAAAGCGTTCAAGATTGCCTCCGGAGCAAGAGTTTCGACAATATGCAAGGCCATATGGGTCATGGGCACCGACACCATGGATGTCACAACCCTTGTATGCGTCATATTACATGAGAGGCTTCAGTGGAGGATGGGGGCAGCCCCCAATGGCTCCTTATGCTTTCCATATGGGGTGGGCAGCACCTAGAAGGTTTGCTCGCGAGAGGCTTTATTATCCCACACAAGGCCATTTGAGCAATGGTGCTAATCGACCAACAAAAATTTCTCCAAGTAAGGCCAATAAAAAAGTGTGGCGTGTTAAGTCATCTAATGCAAAAATTTCAGAATGCGACAAGCAAAAGGAGATCAAAAAGCCGATTGTTGGTAATCTGGCTACTTCTAATGGTGATATTGTTATTGTTCAGCAGGGTTCCATGGTTAGTGATCATGAGGCAAGCACAAGCAAGGCCAAACCAAGGGATCCCAAATATACTCAACCTAAGTGGTGTCCTACCGGTTTAACCAAGACCATGAAAAGGAGATTACAACGCATGAGGAACCACGAGAAGGTAGATCACAAAGAGTAGAGGCAAAGGGACGAATTGTTAAGTGAAATTCGGCCCATGGCACTCACAAAACAAGTGTGGAGGCCTAAACAAAAAGAAAACGCAGATGCTTCTACATTAGCTACAGCAACCCATTCGCCACCAAAAGAGGATGATGCAACCCCTATTACATCGTCCACACCACCTGAAACATCCCCTTCAGTTGAGGAATCTTTGAGCCCAATATTCACATTGGGGGATGAAGATGAGATGGTGGATTATGAATCTACGCCGGTTCGGGAAGGTATGGATATTAATATGGTATATTACTTACCTGCCGAGTTTCGTGCTATAGGTAAAGAATGGGAGGTAGCCCAGCTGGATTTTGGTCCTAAGAATGCTATCTTCGAGAAGCCAAAAGAACCGGTGAAACACTTGAAGCCATTGTACCTCAAAGGTCATATTAATGGATCGCCGGTTGCTAGGATGCTCGTTGATGGTGGTGCTGTGGTAAATCTTATGCCCTACTCGGTCTTCAAGAAGTTGGGGTTAGACGATAACACATTGATGAAGACCGATATGGTACTTAATGGATTTGAGGGAAAAGAAAAGACAGAGGCCAAAGGTGTGATGTGCATGGAACTCACCGTGGAAGCAAAACTTTGGCCACCACATTCTTCATCGCCGAGGTGCAAGGTAACTATAATTTTATATTAGGCCGCGATTGGCTTCATGCTAACCAATGTGTGCCATCTACCATGCATCAATTTTTAATACAATGGGTCGATGATGAGGTAGAAGTCATTCACGCGGATAATTCGGCTTGTGTTGCTTTGGCCGATACATCGGTGGATTGGAATCATCCGGATGTTACTTGCTTAACAGGGCGTGACCTCTCGGAGTTTGATTTCCTTAGTGCTACGAGGAACGGGTTCATTCCCATCTCTTTAAAGCCGATTGGTGGTAATCGGTTCCAGGGTATGATGTAAACAAGAAATTAAACATGGCCGATATAGAAATTATCGCCCTAAGCACATAGAATGGATGATGGAGTGTTGACATCGTCCTTAGAAAAATCATCATGCAAGTTATTTTTCGGCACACAAGTTTGCCGAAAAACAGGGGGGCATGTGTTGACACTAGATTTCGGCACGGCCAAGAACTTAATTAAGATGGCCTCAAATAGAGAAGTGATCAAAGTGAGAAATTTCCGTATCGTCAAAAGGGAAAACTTTGATATTTGGGCCATAGTCATCCGGTCTCATCTCTAAGGCTGAAGTTGTGTTCGAAGTACTCAGATTTTGTATTCAGAATACTATTCGGCTGATTACGCCCCCAAGATGGCCTTATATGGGAAAAGTTTCTAGACGGATTGTCTTCGTATCGTCGAAACGATCGATTTTGATATAAAGAACGTCTAAATCGGAGGTCGTATGCAACCTGTGGAGACAAAACAAGGTCAGAAATAGAAGCTGCAGAGTCATTTCGGACCGACCGAGTTGCTTGACTCGGTGAGACCGAGTTGATCCGAAAAATTACAGAAAGTTACAGAAAGTTTGCAACTTTCACTCGGTGGGACCGAAAACAACTAATCGGTGAGACCGAGATTGATCCGGAAATTGCCAAAGATTCCTGTCCGAGTTAGGTTAGGGTTTTTGATGTTTTGGACGGAATTTTTAGTCCTTTTCTTGTACGGGAAGTCCAGCCACCTCTTATATATGTTGGGGGTGACGGCCGATTGAAACAACACACAATCGAACAAATCTATCTACATCTTTTACCTTTACTTTTCCTTCTCCCTTGTTCTTCTTCTTCCTCGTTCTTCGTTCGTTCTTCGTGTTGAAGGGCAGCGATCCTCAAGGCTCTAGGGGCGGGCGAACCGACCTAGGGAAGCCCATAGCCGCCGCACGTCCAGACGGGGTCCCTCCCGGGCGTGTGGGGTTTCGGGTCCTCAAAAGCGCCCGCCGGATTGTCTTGCGTACCGCGCTTCCGGCAGGTCTCCTTCGACGTGAGTTGCGGTACATCACTCCCGGCGTCGAGGGTACACGGTGACATGTTCGTGTGCGAACAGCTGGCTATGCCACGAGAAGGCCTGCGGAAGAGGATCGCGAGGTGCGCAGGGCCACGATGCGCCTCGGGACGGTCCGCCTCTTCGACCGCCCTCACCACAAGGGCTCTGCTGCTTGGGGCGCTTGAGGACGATGGAGGGGGCGAAGCCAAGGGGGACGGCACCTCAGCCGTCTCCGCAAGCTCGGCTGGAAGGGGCCTGTGGAGCAAGGGTCAGTAAAAGCAACAGAAGGATCAGGAGCTGGGAAAGGAGAAGGCTGACTCATCAGTGGCGAAGTACTTCCTATGCTTCAGCAGGCGACAAGGGTAATCGTTGCCCAGGGCCTCCCTTCTCTTCCGGAGGGCCTCAAAGTCCACGCGGAAGTGGCCCAAGAGTTGGGCGCAGGGATCAACCTGCGACGAAGACGGAGCGTCAAGGCGATCTGCGTCAGGGGCGCCTGCCTGATGCGAGCTGCCAATCGCCTCGCCAAGGGAAGCAGCTGGAGCCTCAGGGGCCTCAGTCGCAGGCGTTGAGGGCAGCTGCTCGTCACCCTCAGCCTCAATGGCACGGGCCCCGAAAGCTGCTCCCTCATGAGCATCGCCCGGTGCCGTCACCCCGCCGGGAGCCCCCTCGGCCTCTGGCGCCTCATGCCTCCCTGCTCTACCGCTCGAGGAAGAGCCGCCTTGGCCGACTGGAAGGGCAGTCACCACCACTGGGTTCTCGCAAGGCCCCTGGAGGCCGGCGGGGCGCGACCCCCACTCATCAAAGATAGGCATCTGCTTCACAAAATCGCCCCTGCTCTGGCAGAGGTACAGCAAGGCCCCTCCCTGCTGGATGCTGCCAGGGTTGGGGTCCCCAGTCAGGGTCAAGAGCACTGTCCTCAGCACTTCAGGAGTCAGGTCCTCTTCCTGGAGCCTCATACGATCATCGCGCCCGCTGAAGGCCCACATCCGGCGGGAGTGGCGCTGGAGAGGAGCAACGCGGCATAGCAAGAACTCCTTCACCACCTTGGGCGCTGTCATGCCAAGCGACCTCAAGAACGCGAAGCGGTGCCAGACGAAGACAAGTCGGGGGCTCTCAAGCGTCTTCTGGCCCCAGCTCGAATTGGGGACAGCAGGCGAAGTTGGCTCCGATAGTAGGGGGCTGGGCACCCATGCATCCACATACAGCCACCGCTCGCGGAACCCAGCCGCGGGCAGGGGGAGCTTGAAGTCAATCCGAGAGGCCGCTGTCTCAGACGCGGCAACGAAGCTCACGCACGCCCAGCATTGGGTAGGGTCGACAAGGCGCAGCGGGAAGAAGTGGCGCAACAAGGCAACCGAAGGAAGGATGCCCATCATAGCCTCGCAGACAAAGGCGAAGAACGAAAGGAGGGTGATGGATTCAGGACCCAGATGCATCATGTGGATCTGATAGTGGGAAAACACGGCATTGAAGAAATCAGAAAAGGGAGGAACCAGACCCGCCCACAGGGCGTCGGCAAAATACGGGACCTCGGTGACTATCCTGTCGATGGAGAAGTGGGATGCGGGCCAGGTGTCGTCCTCCTGCATTCGTTGAAGATAGTGTCCAGAGCTGAGCTAACCTTGCCTAAGCCCTCGGCGGGGGCCGCCAACAGCGGCGGAGAAGGCGGAGGCACGAGTTTCTTCCCTCTTCCCTTCTTTGTCGGAGCCATGGCGATGGGAAGGGGGGGGGGGAAGGTTCGAGATTGAGTTGAAAACAGAAGCTGGAGTTTGAGCGGAGGAAGGACACAGGGCGCTCGAGCAACAGAAGGGGGACCGGCTGTGTACAACTACGAGTCCGCCAAGCATGGCACAAAATAAGGGGGGCGTGGGGGAACAGTGCCGCCCACATCCAATCAACCGCCACGCGGCGCCCAAGGCCACAGGCTGTTAGGGCCCGCGGCACTTCGCTCTTGCCCTTCCGCCTCCCTGCACGGCCAAGTCCGGGCACGCCTTGGGCACGGGGGCTACTGTCGGCATTCTGGGAACGGGGGTCCCCAGACTTGCCTGCCTGTGGCGTGGCTCAAAGGGGGCCCCAGCACGGCCCATCTTCATCAACACAGACCCAAGACCCTCGCGAGGGGCCAAGCCTCGCGGGGCGGACGACACGGAGCTTCCTCAGGCACGGCCTCATCAGGCTGGCTCGCGAGGAGGTGGAGAGATCAAGGCGGGGTACCTCACGAGGTGCCCGTGACGCAAGCCATGACGACCAAAGGCGCCAGGCGGGTGCCAGCCCGCGCAGTGTCCTCCTTTCCTCTTCGGTGCAAAGGGGGCAAGCACAGCCGCGGAGTACCAAGGCATCAGGCAAAGGTTGCTATTTCGGTGCAACAAGACCAAGACCAGGATGACTGCAAGACAGAGGTCATTGTGGAGCCCAAGACGGCGTCACCACCATTTGTGCAGGCGAAGACTACTTTTGTCAGGATAGCTAGTACTAGCTGTCCCCCTTCAAATTAGCCCGCCATTGTTGGCTCCCTTCCCGCTCGATATTTGGGAAGAGGACAAGGGCCTCTATAAATAGGACCAGCCCCCCACAGGAGAGGGGGGAGATCAGAGAATCAGAGGGGAGAAAGAATCAGAGAGAGAGAGATAGGCTAGAGGTTGGGGCATCAACAATCAGAGAGAGAGAGAGGGGTGACTGAACTCCTCCTAGCAGTTCATCGCCCCAGCCAAGAACAGACCCTCGCGAGGCTGTTCTTCCTTGAATTGTTCTTCATCATCAGCCCAAGAGGCAATCCACCACGCCACACACTGGAGTAGGGTATTACACCACAACGGTGGCCCGAACCAGTATAAACCTTGTGTCCCTCGTGTTGTTCTTTCCATAGCTTAGATCTTAGCGAGGCAGAGGGGTGCAGGTAGGTAGGAGGCGAAATCTCCACGCGCACCCCAGTGTTCAAACCTCAAGGGTCTGCCGGAACCCGAAATCCGACATGGCTCTATGGCATAGACGTCCCTTAGTCCGCGCTTGCACTCCCTTTTGGGAATATATGTAGCGTATTATCATATTCACAGTTTTTTCTTCGGGGGGAAATTTCTTCTGTCCCCCTGTGTTCGATGGGCGAGGCTCTTCATCATCATCCTCGCAGGGCGGCCCCTTCCCCTTATGTTCAGTGTTTAGCTTGCCGTCCAGTTTAAAGACCCAACAATTCCTGTTTGTATGATTAGCATGCTTATCTAGAGTGCCATGAATCTGGCAGGGCCGATCGAGTATTCTGTCCAAACTAGATGGACCATCCTTGTTTCCTTTGAATGGATTCTTCTGGTGACCGGGTTTAGAGACAATGAATCTGGCGTTAACCATCGTGTCTTTGGTATCTTTGTTATTGCTTCGACGCTTGTGTCTGTTGTGTCGTGGCTTGCCATTGCCATCCCTGGCTCCGGAGGTGCTAGGGTCGCTGGTGCTGTTGCTTCCGCGAGCTAGCCAGCTATCCTCTCCCGTGCAAAAGCGGGTCATAAGTGCGCTAAGGGCTGCCATGGACTTCGGTTTTTCTTGGCCGAGGTGTCGGGAGAGCCACTCATCTCGGACGCTGTGATTAAAGGCCGCGGGGGCTTCGGCGTCCGGACAGTCCACAATTTGGTTCTTTTTAATTAAGAACCTGGTCCATAGCTTTCGGGCTAATTCTTCGGGTTGCTGGACTATGTGACTAAGGTCATCGGTGTTTGGAGGCCGAACATAGGTTCATTGGAAGTTGTCTCTAAGGGCATCCTCCAAGTCTTCCTAGCTGCCAATAGAGTTTTCTAGGAGGTTGTTTAACCAGTGCCGTGATGGTCCCTTTAATTTTAACGGGAGATATTTGATGGCATGGAGATCATCACCGCGGGCCATGTGAATATGGAGAAGAAAATCTTCGATCCACACTGCGGGATCTGTAGTTCACGGGTTTAAACCCTTCGGGGAACTGGTGCTCCATCACCTCATCGGTAAAGCATAAGGGGTGTGCGGTGCCTCTATATCGGGCAATGCCGCGGTGCAGTTTGGATGAAGTCCGAATGCGGTTTTCGGCCCGGGTGTGGTTGTGCTTGTCGCGCCAGGCCTGATGGCCGTCCTCTTGCGTTGGAGCACGCCCCCTTGACCCATAGATTGATCTTGTCTGGCCGTCTCTATTGTCCAGGTCCTTTATAGCTCATAGGTATAGCCCGGGGTCGTTGCCTCCCTGCCTCGACGGCGGGGTGGCGCGGGCTGGTGTTCGGCATAAGTGATCGGTCCATCCCGTCCACGTGGTGGTCGGTCAGGTTCGTCAGCGGGTTTATACTTTGGCAGTATTGGCTCAAGGGCCTCGTCATCGAATTGTGGTAGCAGCTTGCGCTTCGGGTAGCTCTTGGTTGGGCGCTCGAGGCCATATTCCTCAGCTGCCAGGACTTTAGTCCATCTGTCATTGAGTGTATCCTGGTCGGCTTGGAGTTGCTGCTGCTTCTTTTTTAGGCTTCTCGTAGTGGCGATTAGCCGGCGCTTAAAGCGCTCTTGTTCAAGGGGTTCCTCTGGCACGATGAAGTCTTCGTCACCGATGCTCACATCCTCTTCACAGATCGGTAGGTAGTGACAATCCTCTGAGTCCTCGTTCCCGACAGGATTGTCGGGGTTAACTTTCCCATCCTCCCAATCATCCTGTTCGGATGTTGGCTCGACATGGGCTTCGGGGTCTTCGGCATTCTCCAGAGTGTTATTATCTTTGGTGCCGGTATTGCTGTCTTTTTCACGACGCGATTTTGAGCGGCGCTGCTGACGTCGACGCTTTGTAGGTGCTTCAGCAGGCTTGTCCTCAACCGGATCCTTCTTGCCATCATCGTCATCCTCTTTGGGTGTGTATACCATGTACACGTCGTATGTGGAAGTGGCCGTCCAATGTGCGGTAAATAGAGGGTCTTGGCCTTGTTCGTCTCTGGCATTGTCATCCATGCCGTCGATGTCTTTGGAGGCATAGTCCAACATGTCGGTTAAGTCTTCGACAGTGGCCATGAGGTTGGTGGTGGGTGGGACGTAAAATTCCCTGCTCACAGCCCCTAGTCCGGGTTGGGCGTAATTTGGAAGAGATTCCTCTGAAATGGCGAGGGATCGCATTAAGTCCAGAGCCTCATTTAGTAGCGAGGTTTGAACAAGGAAGCGATAGTCCGCGGGGGCGGCAGGGGTGAGAGGCTCCTGGCCACGCACGCTTGACGCGGACCTCGAGAATTCGGATCTGGAGTCCGAGGGGGAGTCCAGCACTTTACCGACAAGGGGAGCCTAGTTTGTCTTCGGGTTTGCCGATGATGCCGTCCCCTCCAGATCTCCGGCAGCAAGTTCCATAATTGCAGGGAGTCCGCTGGGCTCTAAACTCCCGTCTTCAGACCTGGTAGTTTGCTCTAGATCTATGGCCAGAGCGGCGGTCGGGGCCGCGAACCCTTCGAAGATCAAGTCTCCTCAGATATCAGCGACATAATTCAGATTTCCAAAACTGATCTGACGGCCAGGGCCATAGCTGTTGATCTGCTCAAGGTGGCTAGTTGAGTTGTCACACAGTGTGAAGCCGCCGAATACAAAAATCTGGTCAGGGAGGAATGTATCCCCAGAGACGGCATCGTTGTGGATGATCGAACGAGCCATCGAACCTTCTGTCGACAGCATAGAGGAACTCTCAATGAAAGCACCAATGTCGATGTCAAAACCGGCCGATCTCGGGTAGGGGGTCCCGAAATGTGCGTCTGACGATCGACGATAACAGGAGGCCGGGGACATGATGTTTACCTAGGTTCGGGCCCTCTTGATGGAGGTAATACCCTACTTCCTGCTTGATTGACTTGGATGAATATAGAGGTTATAAGAGTTGATCTACCTCGAGATCGTAATGGCTAAACCCTAGATGTCTAGCCTATCTGATTATGATTGCCTCTACAGACTAAACCCTCTAGTTTAGATAGACACCGGAGGGTCCTAGGGTTGTACAACATCGCTTTACAGAGAAAGGAATCTTCACAAGGTTGCCATCCACGTAAAGGAGAGTCCCATCGGGACACGCGGGAAGGCCTTCGATCTTGTATCTTCTTGGCCCATCAGTCCGGCCCATATCACATAGCCCGGACGCCCGGGGACCCCTAGTCCAAGACTCCCTCACTTGCCTCCTTAGCAATGAAGAGGAAACCTGCTTGCACTGCATCCGCTGGCGCCCGCCTAGCCTTGGTTGTCATGGCTTATGTCACCCGGACCTCACGAGGTGGGCGCATGCATAGGAATCTCCTCTCCTCAGAAGCCAGCCTAGGGAGGGCTCTCCCTATGGAGGTCTTGGCATCGTCCACCTCGCGAGGCTTGGCCCCTCACGAGGGTCTTGTGTTGTCGAAGCTGAAGATGGGTCGTACTAGGCCATCGAGGGAGCCACGCCATGGGCCGCAGGCAGGCAAGTCTGGGTACCCTGGTTCCCAGAACACCGACAACCAGCTACTGGCTCTTGCGCCAGCATACTCCTAGCTTGGAAGAGTCGGTCCATCACGCACTGGTGGCTCACCGTCGTCTACGGGCCTCGGGACGACGAGGCAAAGATCGCTTTCATGCAAGAGTAGTGCGAAGTGCGCATTGGCTGCCCGGCCCTTGAATGCTTTGTGGGGACTTTAATCTCATCTGCAGGGATAAGGACAAGAACAACCGCAACCTCAACCGCCGCATGATGGCCAGGTCCCATCGCCTGATCGATGACCTCGCGCTCAAGGAGGTGTGTCTTCATGGTCGTCGATACACTTGGTCCAATGAGCAATCGCCGCCGACACTCATACACATGGATCCGTCCTTTGCACATCGGACGGGGAGGAGTGCATGGAGAGTGCCACCTGCGGTGCCTCATGTCGGTCGTCTCCAACCATTGCACCTTGCTGCTGGACTGCTGCCCCCTGCCTCGCACCCACCGCCGATTCCACTTCAAGGAGTTCTAGCTACGCCTCGATGGCTTCCTGGATGTGGTTTCTGTAGCCTGGAATTCGGTCACCCACGCTGACCCATGCCAGCGCATGGTTCTGCGCTTCCAGGCCACGGCCCGTGCGCTAATGAGCTAGAGCGCTCGAACGGTCGGTGGTGTCCGCCTCAACCTCGCAACCTCGCGGGAGCAGATCTTGAGATTTGATCAGGCGCAAGAGGATAGGGCCCTCACCCATGATGAACAATGGTTGCACTCCCAACTAAAGATATACTACCTTGGGCTTGCCTCCCTGGAACGTACCATTGCTCGCCAATGGGCACGTATTGCATAGTTGTAGGACGGGGACGCGAACAACTCCCTCTTCCACCGGTAGAGCACCTACCGACGGAAGAAGAACATGATCCACACTATCACCATGGATGATCGTGTTCTCCCTGACCACAATGACATTGAAGACGTGGCCTTCACCCACTTCAACACCTTACTAGGCACTGTCGTCAATCGCGACTGCTTGCTACACCTCGATGACCTCATCGAGCTGGTCGATGACCTTCTCGAACTTGAGGCACTTTTTGGTGCCTAGGTGATTTGGCATGTCGTCCAACGGTTGCATGCATACAAGGCACCCCGTCTTGACGGCTTCGTGGCTAAGTTCTTCAAAGCCTGCTGGACCATGGTGCAGCAAGACTTTGCGGACGTTCCAGCAGCTCTATGACATGCATGGGCGGGGCTTCACCCGCCTCAACTAGGCACTGCTTACCTTGCTCCCTGACGGTGTCCCGGACTAGGGGGTACTCACCATGTCCTCCCCCGATCAAGTGGATCGGGCCGAGGACCCCCATGGCGGTTCACTCATGGGCCACTTCGGGCAGCCCATGCCGCATACAAGGAGGTTTCCACAAGACTTGGCGCACAAGCTGAGGACTCTCCTAAAACCCTAGACCTCTGGTGTGTTATATAAACCGAGGCCAGGCTAGACAATACAACATCTAATATTCATTACTACGATATCGTGGTAGATACATGTACTATGTACTACCCTCATATCAATACAATCAAAAGCATGACGTAGGGTATTATCTCTTCAAGAGAACCCGAAACAGGGTAAAATCGTGTGTCCATGTTACCATCGCTCCAAGACGCCTAGCTTAGGACACCTACTACGAGATACGCCGGATATAGAACCGGCATTGGTGCTATCATTGAGAACCTACTGGCAGTCGCCATGGTGTGATGGGAATTCGGATTGTCTCTGGCGCGATCTACGCACCGGAGCCGAGCTTTATGGCTGATGTCGGCATCTTTGTCGCCGACTCGACTGGTCACCTCAGCCGGACCAAAGACCGCGCTTCACGTCAGATCATCAAAATCAAATATATACGTTCATCATTATCATCTCAAATCTCAACCAAGACCACGGAAAAGTCGTCCATGGAGCCTGGGGGCTCATCGTCAACATTGCCCTCATGCGATCGCATAGTTTTTTCTGTACAACAGACTTGTTTTCGCTGCCGCCGTCTCCTCGGAAGTTGATTTGACGAACACTTTGGTGGAATTGTGCATAATTGATGGTACAACAACCCTATAAAATTTCGCCGCCTTCCAATGGAGGAATCTCCGGCGATCTATGATATACCGGAGGCCTGTCGAGTCAGGATGGGAATCTGGACGAGTTTAGGGCGTGGTCTCCAGAGCCTAGCTCGGAGGTTATTTGGAAGATTCAACCGTTCATCCTCTGCGGAATTTCCATATCTACCACCTCTCAAATATTCAGCTCAATCTGACCGTTCAAACTCCGGGAACCTTCGGATTAGTGCATCACTTTTTGGATCCATTTTCTGCGCGAATACGAATCTGACCTGAGCTCATCTTTCTTCATGAACGGGATATTGGACAACCTTTTTGGAAGAACCTCTTTCTACGATATTGTGTTTTGTTTCCGAACACATGCTCACAAATTTTGCTCCTTTTCGGAGGTAATCTTCACCGTCGCGCTGGTGTCAAACCAGCCCTTGCTCCACGTCTAGCGACCAATGCTAGACAGATCATCGCTTCATCGAACAGATCATCGCTTCATCGAGCCTAACCATATTGGATCATCAACTCGGCAAGCCAAAAAAGAGTTCGGCATCGCAAAGGCTAAATCATCACCAACACCATCGCCCCACGGACTGCACGGGTCAGGCGCGCCGGCATCGCCGCTCGGTCACTTCATCAATCTGGCATTGACCGCGTCACAAGTTATGACCAGCGTCGGCATGGCCGAGCCGTAGCTTCTTCAAACCAATGTCTGCCACACCGAACCGCTTCAACACCTCGGCTAGCACAGTGGCTGCAATGTCACCTTACTGACCTATTCATCACTACGGCTGGACCGGGAGCTTCGCCATATCTTCATCAACCTACTCCGGAGACTTCGGCGTCACCAGCCGACCAACTTCGTCACGTTAGCTGGACCAGGGGCTTCGCCTCGCCGCATCCCGGCCGAGCACGCGCACACAACATCAAGCTAGCGCTGGCACTAGTACTATTACTTGATGCAAATCCATGAACGCCCGTGTGTCTCTTTGGATTGCTACAACAAACAAACCAGGTGCTATTATTCCTACTAATGTTTTGCTTGCATGGGCTTATTTTTCTCGAGGAATATTACTCTAGTTTGTTCCATCCTCTGTACACAGGACTATCAAATGAGGGCCGCATTAACGATGGTTGGGTGATGGTTCGGTCAGTTTCTCGTCCGCAATTCGGCGAACACCACATCGGGAACTAGGACCACCCTGCGAATTCAGGCTTTGCCACGCCGACGCCCCGCATCGATGTTGGCTTCGACGCCAGGCCACATCTCTTTAAAAAAATATTTTGCGTAAATTAATTATGTGAGGATTTATTTTTATATTATTATTTTTTGGACTGCACTATTTTACATGTGTAGGTAATCGACTTCGACTGCTTCACGCGGTCACTTCGGCAAGCCGACGTCGTCGTCCCAATCGGCACAAATCAGCTCGTGTGATCACCTTGTTGGTTGAATTGCCATACCGACATGTTCAGTTGCCTTGGGGATTTCGGCATCACTGAGAGAGCTCTACCTCATCGAGTGCTTGGCACATGGGCCATATTTATTTTATTACTCGCTTTGCATAAATTATTAATTATGCAACATTTTTCAATTTATTATTATTACTATTATCTCTGGCTTGCACTATTTTCTTTGCAGAGGTAAATGATCCGGGTAGGGCAGCGCTGTCACCTCAGTGTACCGATGTACAACGTCACCTCGGCTAGACCGGGGCTTCGTCATCACTTCATTAACCCACACCGGGGACTTCAGCGTCATACTCCTGGCCTGCTCCGTCACCTCTGTCGAAGTAGGGGTTCCACCTCGCCACAACAGTCATGCTATGTCGCCACTTTGGAGTGCCGAGCTCTTCGCTGCACCACCTCAGGACTGGCTTGGGGGCTGGGTCCTAGACCTGTTACAAGCTTGGACGACGTCATCAATGACGAACACATTAACCACCTAAGTCACTTTCATGCTCAAAGTTTTAAATTTTTAATTTGTGTTCCGTTCGACCGTACTCACATACATTATCTGTTTAAACCACTTCCTTTACCCAAGTTAACTGGGGGCTCTTAAATTTGTACGAGGCATTCTATAATAATTGTTTTCTTCCTAGTCGTTGCAAAGTCTTTTTCTACCACTCAATTATCGACTCGAGTGTGTGGTCAACAACCGGATAGCCTGTTTTCTCTCTAATGCCGCTCGAGTTTAATTCGCCAAACTGGCCTAACGAGTAGTACTCTGCCTTCGGGGTAGGAGGTTGCAGCCGTAGGCTGACCCGCTTGAAGTCTTGAGATCGGATGTGTCATATTAATGCACGACATCAGCACAAAAGTAAGACCAATTTTCGGATTGGCACCAAATGACTTGATTTAGTTCGGGCGTAAAGTTTTTTGGTTTTCCAATCCTATGGCACTTTTAAACTATTTTTGTGTTTCTAGCATAAGTCTCGCAGTGCAACGCCAAACACCTTTAGAGATTTGGCAAAAACATTCTCGGATATTGCTATATATGAAGTGGTCTCGAGTTGTGTCTTTGGTCAATAGTTGGGTTGCCCGGCTCCTGTGCTTGCGTCCTATGTCCTATTTTGTTCGGCTAGGTGTGCAATGGGAGAACCACTGCGGTTGTGCTTCCAGCTCGAATGGTTAAGCACTTCAGTGGAGAAAGCCGAAAACTGACTGTCACAATGGGCGTAAACTGGTCAGCGATCCGATCACGGTGTCAAAATAAAGATTGATACCGATTACCCCGTGATAAGCAATGGGCCTTTCATAACATTGGCCGAAGTGTTAATCGCTAGACTTCGGTCGGTGTCGAACACTAACCGGGGGTCATAGCTAGCTTCCCAGTTTAAAGCTCCTATGGCTAAGTGTAAGTTATAAAGCCCGCATATCTGATTGCCTTGTTTCCGCTAACACAACTGCCTCTGGGCACCGAGACGTCAGCTAAGGGTTGTCTTGTTACTACGGAAACACCCCGCGTAGCATCTACAAAGGGGTAGAAGCCGACGATGGGCCACTTTCAACTGATCAACGGTCGCAACGGAGTCAAAATAAACATATCATCGGCGTTTGTATTTAATATACGAGGGCTGCCTTCCGTAATCATTGTTATAAAGCCATAAATATGCATCAGTTTGACTTAAGATTTTGGCCAAGTTGGGTTGCCTAGCTCCTGTGCTTACCCCTACGTTCCCGATTGTTTGGCTAGGCGGTAAAGGGAGCACCTCTGTGATTTTTACTACCGGTTCCTCCGAGTTAGTACCTCAGACTGGGTGAAGCCGAAAGCTATCGATCTTAAAGGATATAATTGGTCAGCAATGATGGAAGTGAAAATTTAGGTTCGCTAAAACCACATAGTTCGGGAACTTTCCCCAAACTAAATCTTCAATATTTTTCTCCCTCATTGATCGGAGGTGAGTGAGGGAGTCCTGGATTAGGGGGTGTTCGGGTAGCCGGACTATACCTTCAGCCGGACTCCTGGACTATGAAGATACAAGATTGAAGACTTCGTCCCGTGTCCGGATGGGACTTTCCTTGGTGTGGAAGGCAAGCTTGGCGATGCGGATATTCAAGATCTCCTACCATTGTAACAGACTCTATGTAACCCTAACCCTGTCTGATGTCTATATAAACCGGAGGGTTGTAGTCCCTAGGCAATCAACTCCATATACAACAATCATACCATAGGCTAGCTTCTAGGGTTTAGCCTCCTTGATCTCGTGGTAGATCTACTCTTGTACTACCCATATCATCAATATTAATCAAGCAAGAGTAGGGTATTACCTCCATCGAGAGGGCCCGAACCTGGGTAAAAACATCGTGTCCCTTGTCTCCTGTTACCATCCGGCCTTGACACACAATTCGGGACCCCCTACCCGAGATCCGCCGGTTTTGACACCGACATTGGTGCTTTCACTGAGAGTTCCTCTGTGTCGTCGCCTTTAGGCCCGATGGCTCCTTTGATCATCAACAATGATGCCATCCAGGGTGAGACTTTTCTCCCCGGACAGATCTTCGTCTTCGGCGGCTTCGCTCTGCGGGCCAATTCGCTCGGCCAACTGGAGCAGATCGAAAGCTACGCCCCTGGCCATCAAGTCAGGTTTGGAAGCTTAAACTACACGGCTGACATCCGCGGAGACTTGATCTTCGACGGGTTCGAGCCACGGCCCAGCGCGCCGCACTATCTCGAGGGGCATGATCTAGCTCTGCCCCCGGACAGTGTCCTGGAGGCCGCACACGCATCGGTTCCGACCCCTAACTCGGAGCCTATTGCGCCAATCGAGGATGAGCGGTTGGACGTCACCTCAGGGGCTGCGATCCCGAAAGCGATCGAGACGAACACTAGCCCCGCACTCTGCACAACCCGTGACTCCGATGATCCGGACTCCTCCCCGGACTCCGAAACCCCCGCGCCCCTGCCAATCAAATCCGATTGGGCGCCGATAATGGAGTTCACCGCCGCAGACATGTTTCAGCATTCTCCCTTTGGCGACATCCTGAATTCTCTTAAGTCTCTCTCTTTATCAGGAGAGCCCTGGCCGGACTACGGTCAGCAAGGGTGGGATATGGATGATAAGGAAATTCAAAGCCCACCCACCACCCACTTTGTAGCCACTGTCGACGATCTAACCGACATGCTTGACTTCAGCTCCGAAGACATCGACGGCATGGACGACGATGTAGGAGACGAACAGGAACTAGCACCTGTAGGGCGCTGGAAGGCCACCTCGTCATATGACATATATATGGTGGATACTCAAAAATATGGAGATGGCGATGGAACAGTGGGGGATGACGCCCCCAAGAAACAGCCAAAGCGCCGGCGTCAGCGGCGCCGCTCTAAATCCTGCCAAAGCAAAAACGGTGATTCCGACATGGGAGATAATACTACCCCGGATAGTGCCGAAGAACACCCACCTCAGCAAGATTCGGCACAGGAAGATAGAGAAGCCAGCCCTCATGAGAGAGCGGCAGACCGAGAGGTCGAGGATGATAACTATACGCCTCCCTCCGAAGACGAGGCAAGCCTCGATGACGATGAATTCGTCATACCATCAGACCCTGCCGAACAAGAGCGTTTTAAACGCAGGCTTTTAGCCACGGCAAGCAGCCTCAAGAAAAAGCAGCAATAGCTCAGAGCTGCCCAAAATTTGCTAGCTGACAGATGGAATGAAGTCCTTGCGGCCGAAGAGTATGAACTCGAAGGCCCCTCCAAGAGTTACCCGAAGCACAGGCCGCTACCCCAATCAGAGGAGGAAGCACCTACATCACCAGCGCATGACATGGTAGACCGGCCACCTCGCGGCCGCGACAGAGAGGCCTCTCGGCCCTCCACCCAAGCCATGCCCAACGCCACTCAACTAAGGCACGGGAAAATGCGCCCGACCTGCGAGACATACTGGAGGATAAGGCAAGACAAACAAGATCAATCTACGGATCGCGCAGGCGCCCTACGGCATGTGACAATGATCTTCACTCCGGATACAACAAATTCGGCCGGGCCGAACACAACAGACATAGCTCTTCCGAGCTGCGTCGTGATATAGCCCAGTACAGAGGCGCCGCACACCCGCTATGCTTCATGAATGAAGTAATAGATCATAAAATCCCAGAGGGTTTCAAACCCGTAAACATCGAATCATACGATGGCACAATAGATCTGGCGGTATGGATCGAGGATTATCTCCTTCACATCCACATGGCACACGGCGATGATCTACACGCCATCAAATACCTCCCGCTCAAAGTTAAAGGACCGGCCCGGCATTGGCTTAACAGCTTGCCAGTAGACTCAATCAGTTCTTGGGAGGACCTAGAAGCCGCATTCCTCGACAACTTCCAGGGCAATTACGTGCGACCACCGGATGCCGACGACTTAAGACACATAATTCAGCAGCCAGAGGAATCGGCCAGACAATTCTGGACACGGTTCCTAACAAAGAAAAACCAGATAGTCGACTGTCCGGACGCAGAGGCCCTAGCAGCCTTCAAGCATAACATCCGCGACGAGTGGCTTGCCCGGCACCTGGGACAGGAAAAGTCGAAATCCATGGCAGCCCTCACGACACTCATGACCCGCTTTTGCGTGGGAGAAGACAGCTGGCTAGCTCGCAGTAACAACTTATCAAAGAACCCTGGTAATTCGGATACCAAGGACAAAAGTGGCAGGACACCTCGGAATAAGCAAAAACGTCGCGTTAGCAACGACAGCAATGAAGACACGGCAGTCAATGCCGGATTCAAAGGCTATAAATCCGGTCAGCGGAAAAAGCCATTCAAAAAGAATACTCAGGGCCTGTCCAGTTTGGACCGAATACTCGATCGCTTGTGCCAGATACATGGCACCCCCGAAAGGCCAGCCAATCACACTAACAGGGATTGTTGGGTGTTCAAGCAGGCAGGCAAGTTAAGGGCCAAAAACAGAGACAAGGGGTTGCACAGCGACGACGAGGAGCCCAAGCCGCCGAACAACAATGGACAGAAGGGCTTTCCCCCACAAGTGCGGACGGTGAACATGATATACGCAACCCACATTCCCAAGCGGGAGCGGAAGTGTGCGCTACAGGACGTATATGCGATGGAGCCAGTCGCTCCAAAGTTCAACCCATTGTCCTCCTGCCCGATCACTTTTGATCGAAGGGACCATCCCACTAGCATCCGTCATGGCGGCTTCGCCGCATTGGTTCTCGACCCAATCATCGACGGATTTCATCTCACAAGAGTCCTCATGGACGGCGGCAGTAGCCTGAACCTGCTTTATCAGGATACAATGTGGAAAATGGGCATAGATCCCTGAAGGATTAAGCCCACAAGAACGACCTTTAAAGGCATTATACCAGGTGTAGAAGCCAACTCTACAGGCTCAGTAACACTTGACGTGGTCTTCGGATCCCCGGACAATTTCCGAAGCGAAGAGTTAATCTTCGATATAGTCCCGTTTCGCAGTGGCTATCACGCCCTGCTCGGACGAACCGCATTCGCAAAGTTCAATGCGGTGCCGCACTACACATATCTCAAGCTCAAGATGCCAGGCCCTCGAGGAGTAATTACGATCAACGGAAACACCGAACGCTCCCTCCGTATGGAGGAGCATACGGTGGCTCTCGCAGCGGAGGTACAAAGTAGCCTTCTCAGGAAACTCTCCAGTCCAGCCATTAAAAAGCCAGACACTGCCAAGCGTGCCCGGAGTAACCAACAGCAGGACCGCCTGGCACACTCTAAGCAAGGGTAGCAATGCGGCCCCAACCCCAGCTTTCGCGACATGGCGAAACCAGTACCTCGCGTACATAACTACGCCCTTGAAATACCATGGGCACAGGGGAAGGGGCACAATAACGGCACACCCAAAATACAGCTTAAAACGTACTAGGGGCTGCCGGATTCTTTTTTTTTTATTTTTTCTTACTTTCAGGACTCCATACTTCGGACGACCTGTTCGGCAATTCGACTGCCGCACAAACGATGCAAGATCCAGGGAGGCAGACAAGCCATGCCGCATTATGGAACTCCCAGGTGGTCTCTGTTATGAGCGGTATACCTGTTTTAAATACAATTCCACGGCCTGCCCCTGGTCAGGACATACTGAATAGTCCAATATCTTTTGCTTACCGCACTATTTGTATCATTCGGCTTTGATAAATAGCCTCTCTATAAACAATGCTTAGCTTCTTGTCTATTTTGTGCATTATCTTCTTTTCACATTTATGTTCATTAAATGACATGATTGCACCCGTACACCATGGTACGGCAAACACGTCAGGGGCTTCAGTACCCCTCATAATGGTGTGAGAAGTCCGTACACTTTCACAAGTGCGGCACCCCGAACTTATAGCACTATATGCATTGGCTCCGAATCATGATTTGGGTCAATAGTTGGGTTTGCCCGGCTCCTATGTTTTGGTGCCTTACGTTCCGCTTTATCGGCTAAGGTAGCACTAGGAGAACCACTGCGATTGTGCCCCGGTTCAGCTGGGTTAAGCACCTCAGTGGAGAAAGCTAAAACTGACTGTCATGATGTGGCGAGAGACCGGTCGCTGTCTGAGGGGTTTTTCAAGTCCTTAAAGGCTTATGCCGCTTTGAGCGAGGAGCTGGCTTTGTCCGGCCAAGGCGTGGATAGCGCCCCGAACTCGGTCTTCCGAACTAGGGGCTTCGCCGAAATTTAAAATTATAGAGTTCTATGGCTAAGTGAGAGTGTTCAAGCATTATAGTCCGATTGCCTGCTTCGTTGTGCTGAGCGCCTCCCTCGAAGGACCCAACTATGGGAAAAAGAGCGCTCAGGTTTACCCCGAACACCCCACCACTAGTGGCATGGGGGCTGAAGCCGATGACTGGCCATCTCTCAATTTTTGATAAACGGCCGCACGGAAAGTAATATTTTAAATTCAATAAGCATTGCTTAGCGCATATGAACAAGTTTTCAGCGCACAGGATAAACACGAGCGAGCATTCAAATATCACATCCTTGGTACATTCATCCACCACAAGGCGGGCACCTGCAAGAACATTCTTGTAGTAGTTCTCGGGCTTGCGATGCTCCTTCCCCGGCGGCGGCCCGTCCTTCACAAGCTTCTCACCATCCAGCTTACCCCAGTGCACCTTTGCACGGGCAAGGGCCCGACGGGCACCTTCGATGCAGACGGAGCGCTAGATGACCTCAAGCCTCGGACAGGCCTCCACCAGCCGCCGCACCAGCCCGAAATAGCTCCCAGGCAGGGCCTCTACAAGCCACAGCCGAACTATGAAGCCCTTCATGGCCTGTTCGGCCGCCTTGTGGAGCTCGACCAGCTGTTTCAGCTGGTCGCTCAAGGGCACAGGGTGTCCGGCCTCAGAATACTGAGACCAGAAGACCTTCTCCGTTGAGCTACCCTCTTCAGCTCGGTAGAATGCGGCGGCGTCGGATACGCCACGGGGAAGATCTGCAAATGCCCCTGGAGAGCTCCGGATTCGGGTAAGTAACAGGTAGTTCACTTTTATATTTCTGCTTTGCATAAAGAATGCCTTACCCGCTGCTATCTTCCTCATCTCCTCCAACTCTTGGAGGGCCTTTTGGGCTTCGGCCTTGGCAGACTTGGCAGCCTCTAGGGCCGTTGCAAGCTCGGATGCTTGCGCCTTCGACTCCAGCTCCAAACTCTCATGTTTTTTCATGAGAGCCTGAAGCTCATGCTGCACCTCGCCGACCTGAGCCCCAAGTCTGTCTCGCTCGGTGCGCTCTGCGGCCATTTTCTTTTCGGCCTCAGACAGCGCCTGCTTAAGGGTCGCCACCTCAGTAGTGGCCCCTACAATAAGCAGTACAATCATGTTACTCTTTTTGCAATTAAGCCTTTTTATAGGCACTTTTTCTGTAAGGTATTTCTTACCTTCTTCCTCCTCGAGCCGCCGCTTGGCAAGGCCGAGCTCTTGCTCGGTCCGCTCGAGGTCCTACTTCAGGACACCCACCTCCGCAGTCAGTGTGGCGGTGCATAGCAGCGAAGCCTGCATACGCATATTGACTCTTTTTTTTTAGACTCCTGCGAAATTTAATAGATCCTCTATTCGGCTTTTCTTTCCGAACGCCAAACAGAGCATCAGGGGCTACTGTCTATGCGGTAATATTTTTACATATTTTTACTTACCTCGAAGCCTGTTAGAAGGCTAGTGCAAGCTTCAGTCAGTCCGCTCTTGGCGGACTAAACCTTCTGGATCACCGTACTCATAATAGTATGGTGCCCCTCGTCGATGGAGGCGTCGTCAAGCACCTCCAGCAGATTGCCCGGCACCTCCGGTTGGTCGGAGGCCGCCGGCTCAAAAGGCTTGCTCCTCTTGGAAGGAGTTCGCCTACCGCGGTCCGGAACTGATTCCGGCGCGGTGTCCGGCACAAAGCCGGACTTAGAGCCCTAGGGAGCCTTATCCCCTTCACTCCGGGAGTCCGGGAGGTTGCCTTGCGGCTCCTCCAGGACCACCTCCTCCTGCCCCGGAGCTTGTCGCGATGCCACTTCGGCGTCGTCCGCAGTGCGGTGGGAGACAGCAGGTGGAACTGAGTTCACGTCCGATGAGTCCAGGGAGCCGCCCGACGATTCGTCGAATTCGGCCCGGGGCGGACTGCATAATTACGTTCGACATTAGGGAAAGCTGTGCAACAAAGGAACATCATGAGTTACTCTGATATCCGAACTTACGATTTCGCCAGACGCTTGGCCATGTTTGGCCAATCCTCTTTGCCCTCTTCGGCGTTGGGGGCATAGTCCGGCGGAGGGGTCTTCCTTTTACTAGACCCATCGGCCTCCCCCGTTGGGGCGGCCTTCCTCTTCTCTCCTCCCTCCGCTGGGGGGGGGAGTTTTCTTCTTCCTCCTCCTCGTTTTTGCGGGAGGAGGGTGTCTCGGACTCGTCAGATGACGAGTCCGACACCACCATGTTGCGGGCACTCTTTCGAGTCCCCGTGGTCCTCTTCTTCTTGGCCTTCTTCTCCGGCACCACATAAGGCGCCGGAACCAGCAGCTTCACTAGTAGAGCTGGGGCTGGGTCTTCGGGCAGCGGAGCCGGACAGTTAATCGGTCCGGATATCGCCCACCAAGCCTGTCAAAGTTAAGGGAGTTTAGATCCCGCATAGAGTCAAACTATGAAAAAAGGTTAACATCCTGTAAAAGGTGTAGATCACTTACCTCGCTAGCGTGACGCTACGAGTTGTATCCGCGGTCCTCGGAAGCGGATGTGGGAGCCTCGGCGCCCTTGAATAGCATCTTCCAGGCGTCTTCATACATCGTGTCGAAGAGCCTGCTGAGGGTTTGATGCTGCGCTGGGTCGAACTCCCACAGATTAAAATCCCGTTGTTGGCACGGGAGGATCCGGCGGACGAGCATAACCTGGATTATATTAACAAGCTGGACTGGCTTGTTCACCAGGGACTGGATGCATGTTTGCAATCCGGTCACCTCTTTTTCATCACCCCATGACAGGCCCGTCTCTTTCCAGGACATAAGCCGCGTGGGGGGTCCGGATCGGAACTCGGGGGCTGCGGTCCATTCCGGATCGCGTGGCTCGGTGATATAAAACCACCTGGATTGCCATCCCTTTAGGGTCTCCATGAAAGAGCCCTCGAACCATAGGACGTTGGCCATCTTGCCCGCCATGGCGCCTCCGCACTCCACCTGGCTGCCGCGAACCACCTTGGGCTTGACGTTGAAGGTCTTGAGCCAGAGGCCGAAATGGGGGTGGACGCGGAGAAAAGCCTCGCACACGACGATAAACGCCGAGATGTTGAGGATGTAGTTCGGAGACAGATCATGGAAATCCAGGCCGTAGTAGAACATGATCCCCCGGACAAATGGGTGGAGTGGAAAACCCAGTCTGCGGAGGAAGTGGGGGAGAAATACTACCCTCTCATGGGGCCTTGGGGTGGGGAGAAGCTGCCCCTCCTCGGGAAGCCGATGCGCGATGTCCTTGGACAGGTATCCGGCCTTCCTTAGCTTCTTGACTTTGCCCTCCGTGACGGAGGAGACCATCCACTTGCCTCCCGCTCCGGACATTGCTGGAGGAGGTTGAGGTGGGAAGTGCGACTTGGGCGCTGGAGCTCGGGTGCGCAGGAGATGGATAGGCAAGGGAGGAAGAAGGCGTAGGTAAAAAGGTGGATCCTTGTCCCCTTATATGGGTGGATGCGGTTGTGCGTCCCCACCTGCCTAGTAAAACTCGCTTGCCTCCCAAGCGCCGTGATAAGTGGCGCGGTTGGGTTACCCACGTCCGTATTGATGAGAATCCCGTAAAAGGGGGGTACACGATCTCTGCTTTGACAAGACGTGCCAAGGAAACCGCCTCGCAAAACACGCTGAGGTGGAAAAGTGAAAACGATTCGAGTGAAGGACTTGGCTGTAGTGTGTTGACGCACTGCGGAATACGTCAGCAGATTTGATTTGTGTTAATATTATTCTCTCTATGGCAATATGTGGAAGCTTATTTTGCATAGCCGGACACTACTCTTGGTGTTTACAATCTTCTATGAAGGACTTGGAGGAGGAACCCGCCTTGCAATGTCAAAGACAATTTGCGCGCCAGACTCGTTGTCATTGAAGCCTGGTTCAGGGGCTACTGAGGGAGTCCTGGATTAGGGGATGTTCGGGTAGCCGGATTATACCTTCAGCCGGACTCCTGGACTATGAAGATACAAGATTGAAGACTTCGTCCCGTGTCCGGATGGGACTTTCCTTGGCGTGGAAGGCAAGCTTGGCGATGCGGATATTCAAGATCTCCTACCATTGTAACCGACTCTATGTAACCCTAACCCTGTCCAGTGTCTATATAAACCGGAGGGTTGTAGTCCACAGGCAATCAACTCCATATACAACAATCATACCATAGGCTAGCTTCTAGGGTTTAGCCTCCTTGATCTCATGGTAGATCTACTCTTGTACTACCCATATCATCAATATTAATCAAGCAGGAGTAGGGTATTACCTCCATCGAGAGGGCCCGAACCTGGGTAAAAACATCGTGTCCCTTGTCTCTTGTTACCATCCGGCCTTGACGCACAGTTCGGGACCCCCTACCCGAGATCCGCTGGTTTTGACACCGACAGTGAGGTTTCATGATCATGGTCGGCATGACAACCCAAAGAACAGAACCGATAGCCGGACTATTTTCTTTGGAAGTTGTTTCTTTCATTAAATAGTAATATAACATTCTCTCTGCATACCTTTGTTTATAAAACCATATGGCCGGATTGCCCTGTTTGTCATAAATCTTTGCCCTCATAAAGGCTTTCTAAAGTGCGACAAACATTCCCTGGCTACTGGTCGAGGAGGTTGAAGCCAATGGTCGGTCAACAAGGTTTTGTACAATGCGGATCCGAGCATTAATGATGTAGAGTACTTGGGTCCATAGAATCATTACACATAATTTGTGATTTTACTCCAGATATCGATCCTTAATTCGGCCACTCATGCCCACATTAAGGCTCGGGGGCTACTGGGCTTATCAGTTACTAATATTAAAGAGGCACATCGATCCCCTGATCTAGTTTTGCCACCCGACCAGTGTCTCGGGGACTACTGCATTGCCTATTCAATACAGAAAATTTAAAGTGGTCAGTGTTCGGCTTGATCGAACTATAGGCAAACGCATCTTCGGATAACAGTAGCAAATATCTATGACCTATCCAGCGTCAAGCTAATATATTACGGTGACTTCTCGAGACCCTCTCTCAAGGGCCCGTCCCCCAATCACTATCTTCTCTAATGCGCATCTCAGATTTTAGGCCGACACACACACACCTTGAGGGCTACTTGAGGGAGTCCTGGACTAGGGGGTCCCGTCAGGGCTATGTGATATGGGCGTGACTGATTGGCCAAGAAGATACAAGATCGAACGCCTTCCCCTGTGTCCGAATGGGACTCTCTTTACATGGATGGCAAGCTTGTGAAGGTTCCTTTCTTTATAAACTGACTCTGTACAACCCTAGGCCCCTTAGGTGTCTATATAAACCAGAGGGTTTAGTCAGTAGAGCCAATCATAATTAGATAGGCTAGACATCTAGGGTTTATCCATTACGATCTCGAGGTAGATCAACTCTTGTAACCTCTATATTCATCCAAGTCAATCAAGCAGGAAGTAGGGTATTACCTCCATCAAGAGGGCCCGAACCTGAGTAAACATCGTGTCCCCGGCCTCCTGTTAACTCCAATCCTCAGACGCACAGTTTAGGACCCCCTACCCGAGATCGGCCAGTTTTGACACCGACATTGGTGCTTTCATTGAGAGTTCCTCTGTGTTGTCGACAGAAGGTTCGATGGCTCGTTCGATCATCCACAACGATGCCGTCTCTGGGGAGACTTTCCTCCCTGGCCAAATTTTCGTATTCGGCGGCTTCGCACTGCGTGCCAACTCAACTGGACATCTTGAGTAGATCGACAGCTACGCCCTAGTCGTCAGATCAGTTTTGCAAATCTGAACTATGTCATTGATATCTAAGGAGACTTGATCTTTGAAGGGTTCGCGGCCCCGACCGCCGCTCTAGCCTTAGATCCAGAGCAAAGTACCAGGTCCGAAGACGGGAGTTTAGAGCTCGCCAGACTCCCTGCAATTATGGAACTTGCTGCCGGAGATCTGGAGGGGAGTGCGTCATCGGCAAACCCGAAGACAAACCGAGCTCCCCTTGTCGCTAAAGTGCCGGACTCCCCCTCGGACTCCAGATCTGAATTCTCCAGGTCCGCGTGAAGCGTGCGTGGCCACGAGGCTCTCACCCCTGATGCCCCCGCGGACTTTCTTCCCTGTCCAAACCTCGCTAAAAAATGAGGCTCTGTACTTAATGTGATCCCTCGCCATTACAGAGGAATCGCTTCCGAATTACGCCCAGCCCGGACTAGGGGCTGAGAGGGGGGAATTTTACGTCCCTCCCACCACCCACTTCATAGCCACTGTCCAAGACTTAACCGACATGTTGGACTACGCCTCCAAAGACATTGACGGCATGGACGACGATGCCTGAGACAAACAAGGCCAAGACATGGCGGTTAACACCGGATTTAGTGGCTCTAAACCCGGTCAGCGGAAGAAGCCATTCAATGGAAACAAGGATGGTCCATCTAGTTTGGACAGAATACTCGATCGGCCCTGCCAGATTCATGGCACTCCTAATAAGCATGCTAATCATACCAACAAGAATTGTTTGGTCTTTAAACAGGCCAGCAAGCTAAACACCGAACATAAGGAGAAGGGGCCGCCGAGTGAGGACGATGATGAAGATCCTCGCCCAACGAACACAGGGGGACAGCAACCTATGGTGAATATGATATACGCTACACATATTCCCAAAAGGGAGCGCACGCGCACACTAAGGAACATCTATGCCACAGAGCGAGTTGCCCCAAAATTCAACCCATGGACAGCCTGTCCGATCACTTCCGATCACAAAGACCATCCGACAAGTATCTATCATGGAGGTTCGGCGACAATGGTCCTCGATCCAATCATCGATGGATTCCATCTCACGCAAGTCCCTATGGATGGCGACAACAGCCTAAACCTGCTTTATCAGGACACTAGCCGCAAAATGGGCATCGATTCATCAAAAATCAGGCCCACCAAAAGAACCTTCAAAGCAGTAATACCTGGCGTTGAAGCCCGCTGCACAGGCTGAGTAACACTGGAAGTGGTCTTCGGTTCACCGAACAACTTACGAAGCGAAGAGTTGATCTTCGACATCGCCCCTTTCCGCAGCGGTTATCACGCACTTCTCGGAAGGACCACCTTCGCCCACTTGAATGCGGTCTCGCATTATGTTTACCTAAAGCTCAAAATGCCTGGACCTCGCGGCGTTATTATAGTCAATGGGAACATGGAGCGCTCCCTCTGTACCAAGGAGCATACCGCGGCTCTTGCAGTTGAAGTACAGGGTGGCCTTATCAAACCGAACATTACCCCGGCAGTCAAGCCCCCGCAAACTATCAAACGAGTGCGGTCTACCCCATAGAACAACAGCCCGGCTCGTCCAGAGCTAGATTAGCAATCCAGCCTCCGCCACAACCCCAACTGGATAGCGGCATACGTACTGCACGTACATAACTACGCACTGGAGGCATACGGAAAACACGGTCCACGGCACGGCTCGACCCTATCCAGACCTTTATATTCTTCCATCTTTTTCTTCTTGTTTTTTTTCTTTTTTAGGTTCTTTACAACCTACACCACTCTTCGATGGTACTTAGGGTCCTTTTCCAGGCCCCATATATACACTCGATTGTCGATCCTCTCAAAGGACCATATACTACAGGGAAAAGAGGGGCAGACATGCGGCAGAGTGTCCAAAAGATCTTCAAGATCATCTTTTCAAATTTACACCTGTATATAGCTTTCCCTTCTACTCGACATGTAAAATGGCCCTGATGCTTATAGCATCATCTGTGAAAATACATTTTGACGTACCAATCAGACTATAATGGAAAAAGTTTTCGCCCAACCTTGTTCGGTATTGGCTTATTTCTTAATCCATTTTCCCACTTACGTCCAAATTGGCATATACACCTTAGTACGACTTAAATCACCAGGGGCTCTGTTTCAAGACATATATATTCTCAACAATAGAAAGTCTGAATACTCTCAGGGTATGCTTCGGCGTCCTGAATACTGCATTATATGCATCGGCTCCGAATCACGTCTTTGGTCAATAGTTGGGTTGCCCGGCTCCTGTGCTTGCTACCTTACGTTCCATTTTTTCCGGCTAAGGTAGTATAGTGAGAACTACTGCGATTGTGTTTCCAGCTGGCCCGGTCAAACACCTTAGTAGAGAAATCCGAAAACTGACTGTCGTGATGCGGCGAGAGTTGGTCAGCAATTCGGTGACTTACTAAATCTCTAGCGATTTCTTTTGTATGACTCGAAGGAATGGCTTTTCCAGTCAAGCGTTTAAAAGGCATCCAAGTTCGATAGTCGCATACGCACCAGGGCTACCCTACAGTCCCATTATCAAAATCCTATGGCTACGTGAGAATGATAAAACCATATAGTTCGATTGTCTGGTTCGCCGTGCTGCCACCTCCTTTACGGACCAAAACGTTGGGTCAAGTGTGGTCACGCAGTATTATGAACACCCCCGTAGTATCTACGTGGGAGCTGAAGCCGACAACTGGTAAATTCTCCAAAATTAAATACGGCCGCATAGGGGGAATAACACTTTACGATAAATGCATACGATATATTACAAGGCCTTGGTTTATATTACAAAGCTTTGGTTTATACAATATCCGGGCAGTTCGGACACATTTACTCGAACATGATGTCCTTTGAGCACTAGCCCTCTATCAGGCGGGCAACTTCCAAGACGTCCTCAAAGTAACGCTCCGGCGTACGGTGGTCCTTGCCCCCGGGCGGGCCCTAGACATCCATGATGGCGGCCTTCATTTTGGCCCAGTGCATCTTGACACGGACAAATGCCATCCGCGCACCTTCTATACACGCCGAGCGCTTCACGGCCTCTACTCGGGGCAAGGCATCGCCAAGCTGCTTGACCAAACCGAAGTAGCTGCTCGGAATAGGTCCGGCTGGCCAAACCGAACATCCTATGCAGCTCTACTAGCTGCATCATCTGATTATTCAACAGCGTTGGTCGCTCCGGTGCCAAGTACTTCAACCAGAAAAGCTTCTCCGTCACGTTCCCTTCTTGGGCCCGAAAATACTCGGCGGCGTCGGCAACACTCCTCGGGAGATCCGCAAAAGCATCTGCAGCACTCCACCGTCGATTTAGCAAAGCATATCTTCGACCGCTGAGTATACTTTGTAAAAGAAAAGGCTTACCAGCCACTATCTGTCCGGCTTGCTTGATCTCCCCGCGAGCCGCCCGGGACTCGGACCGAGCCTCCTTCACAGCTTGAAGAGCCTTGTGAGCTCGGCCGCTTGGGCCTTGTTGATCTCATCCAAGGACTCACACTTGGTGGCGGCTTCCTGGAGCGTGTGCTCTACTTCGGTCACCCTCGCCTCATACTGAAGGTGGGCGGCCTTTTCGGCTTCTACATCCGCAGCCGCTTTCTCCGCGGCTTGTTTGCTTGCCCTCGCCTCCTCCTTAGCTTCAGGAAGGGCATTCTTGAGGGCCTCGACCTCGGTCGCGTTGCCTACAACCATTTACATAGTGACGCATGAGCTGAAACTCTGAGTTTGCATTATAATTTAGGCTTGTAAAGGGGTCGCTTTAAAAAAAGCATACCCTGGACCTTATTGAACCGCTTGTTAATATGATTTATCTCATCATCAGCCAGCTTCAGTTTCCGCTGGACTTCAGATACTTCAGCATCCTTAGCTGAAGGTCCCAACAGTGAAGCATGTTTATCAAAATAGATGAACGCGTTATCTCTGGCGACTATTTGATCCTCTATCCGGCTATTTTTTCCAAAGACCCAAATAGAGTCTCAGGGGCTACTATCTATATACAAGATTATCCTTCCAATAAGAAAAGTAGCTAAAGCATATTATATCACTTACCTCAAAACCTGTTAACAGGCTAGTGAAAGCTTCGTTTAGACTGCTTTTAGCAGACTGAACCTTCTCAACAACCGCACCCATCAGGGTATGGTGCTCTTCCACGACGGAAGCACGTTGAAGTGCTTCCCTCAACATATCCGGCGCCTCCGGATTGATAGAGATCGCCGGTGGAGTCGACACTCCCCTTCCCTTGAAGGGGGCTACTCGCTCGACTCCAGAGCCACGTGGGTATCCAGAGTGGTATTCGTCTAGAGGCTGGACTGATCTAGGCCCCCATTGTCAGTTTCCATGGGGTAGTATCCCCCATGTTTTCGGAAGCCGAGGCATCACCCTCTGGCTCCATTTCAACGGCCTTCCGCACCTCCTACTGTCCCGGAGAAGTCCTTTGGGACAACACCTCGGTGTCATCTATGGCTCATGGTGGAGAGGCTCGTGGAGGCATTTCGTTCTCCATCATCTTCGGGACCGACGACTTTCTCGAAGACGATGATTGTTGGGGGAGATCATGGGTCAGACTGAAAATACGTAAATAAAGTGTTATCCTACGATATGTAAAAAGGCCAGATGTATAGTATCTTTAAATACTTATGATTCGGCCGGGGGCTTCGGTCAGAGGCGCCGCTCAGGGATGAATTCAGTGTCCGAATCCAAATCATCCGAAAAGAAAATCTTCCCCTTCTTGGGTGCCTCCGTTTCTAGGTCCACGGACGCTGCCCTTTTCTTCTCTCCCTTGAGGTGAGAATTGCTCTCCTCCTCCTCCTCTTCATTTTCGTCTCCCTCGTGGGAGGAGAGAACCTCGGTGTCTTCGGATGCAATGTCCGAAGTACCTTTACGGCAGAGGCCACTTCTGGCCTCCTTGCCCTTCTTCTTGGCCTTCTTCTCCGGTGCCTGGTATGGCGCCGGAACCAGCATCTTCATTAGCAGAGGGATAGTTGGGTCTTCGGGCAGCGGCGTCGGACACTTGATCTGCTCCGCTTTCTTCGTCCAAACGTGAAGGAGAAAAGGAAGGCTTAGCATACTCCTCGAATCTACAAGTAGAGGTTTTGTTTGGAAATCTAAAAACTTACTAGAGTGGTCGGGTGAGCGCAGTCGAGGCCAAGGTCTTTGGTCATTCCCGGCCATGACTTCTGGGCCTTGAAAAGTAGCTTCCAGATTTCTTCATGCTTCATGCCAAATAAGTGTTGTAGGGTCCGGGGGTCGGCCGGATTGAATTCCCAGGTATGGAGAGTCCGGCGCTGGCAGGGGAGAATCCAGCGAAACAACATCACCTGGATCACATAGGCGAGGCTGGTCTTCTTCTCTATCATGCCCTTGACGCACTTCTGCAGCATAATCACCTCGTTGGACGATGCCCAATCTAGGCCCTTTTTAACCCATGATGTGAGCTGCATTGGAGGCCCAGATTTGAACACAGGAGTGGCGGCCCATGTGGTGTCGCAAGCTTCAGTGACATAGAATCACTCATGCTGCCATCCCTTCACGGTCTCCACGAAGGCCCCCTGGGGCCAAGTGATGTTGGGGATCTTGCTCACCATGGCGCCGCCGCACTCCGTGTGTTGACCATCCACCACTTTCGGCTTCACATTGAAGACCTTGTGCCATAATCCGAAGTCGGTGGGATGCGGAGGAACGCCTCACACACGATGATGAACACCGAGATGTGGAGGAAGGAATTTGGGGCTAGATCGTGAAAGTCTAGCCCATAGTAGAACATGAGCCCGCGGACAAAAGGGTGGAGAGGAAACCCTTAAAACTCGCCTATTCCCAAGGGGTCATGCTAACGGCATGGTTGGATTACCCAAATCGTTATTGATGAGAATCCCGTAATAAGGGGACACGATCTCTGCTTTGACAAGACATGTCAATAAGGAACATGCCTCGAAATGCGAAGCAGGAGGCTGAAAAATGGTTTGAAATAATAATAAGGCCAGAACATAACGTCCCGCCAAAAAAGCTGTCAGTAGACACGACTTATTTTTTTAAGTATTTTGCCCTTGTGGTTCAGGGTTGTGACAGTTATACAGAGTCGAGCATAGTTCTTTTGACCAACTACTTTGGAGTATTCGGAGGAGGAACCCGCCTTGCAATGCCGAAGACAATCTGCACGCCGTACACATCATCATTGAAGCCTGGTTCAGGGAAAACTAAGGGAGTCCTGGATTAGGGGGTCCCCGGGCGTCCGGTCTATGTGATATGGGCCGGACTGATGGGCCAAGAAGATACAAGATCGAAGGCCTTCCCCCATGTCCGGATGGGACTCTCCTTGACGTGGATGGCAAGCTTGTGAAGATTCCTTTCTCTATAAACTGACTCTGTACAACCCTAGGCCCCTCCGGTGTCTATATAAACTGGAGGGTTTAGTCCATAGAGGCAATCATAATCCGATAGTATAGACATCTAGGGTTTAGCCATTACGATCTCGAGGTAGATCAACTCTTGTTACCTCTATATTCATCCAAGTCAATCAAGAAGGAAGAAGGGTATTACCTCCATCAGGAGGGCTCGAACCTAGGTAAACATCGTGTCCCCGGCCTCTTGTTACCTTCGATCCTTAGACGCACAGTTCGGGACCCCCTACTCAAGATCTGCCGGTTTTGACACCGACACTACTGGCTATATATCTCGTCAGTAAATAAATTGCATCAATCATCAATAAAATCCGCAACAATCATCCCAAGCCCGAGGTGGTTCATAACCTCGGATGCAGTCCGACATAAAGCTTGAATACAAATAGTTAGCTCCAAAGATGGCATTTCCGGAATTAAGCTCGGCTAAACTCCTTTGACTTTTTCAAGACCGAGGTAGTTTGTGACACCTCAGATACAGTCCGGGCTGGAGCTTGGATGTAGTCCGGTATTGGATCTTGGCTGCAAAAGGCACCTCGAATGCAGTTCATTGTTGGAACTTGGACGTGAGAGGACACCGCCACATGGGAAACACTTCAAACCCGAGGTGTGGCGTAAAAATAACAAGGCATTGATAAAGGCCGAAAGCTTAAAGGGGCTCCAAAGATACCCGACGTGTAAACTCTTCGGATTCACTTCGGCGATCCTCAAGTTTGAAGATGAGAAGATTTGTTGAACCGATTTTCAAGATCGACGGCCGAAGATCAAGAACAGTTCGGAAGAATCGAGAAGCGTCCCCAACTTGAAGACCGGTTCGGGGGGCCACTGAAGGTGTCCTGGACTAGGGGGTACTTGATACGTCTCCAACGTATCTACTTTTCCAAACACTTTTGCCCTTGTTTTGGACTCTAACTTGCATGATTTGAATGGAACTAACCCGGACTGACGTTGTTTTTAGCAAAATTGCCATGGTGTTATTTTTGTGCAGAAATAAAAGTTCTTGGAATGACCTGAAAATTAATGGAGATTATTTTTGAATATATAAAAAATACGAGCGATAGAATCAAGGCCAGGGGGCCCACACCCTGTCCACGAGGGTGGGGGCGCGCCTACCCCCTGGGTGCGCCCCCTGCCTCGTGGGCCCCCTGGTGCTCCTCCGACCTCAACTCCAACTCTATATATTCGTGTTCGGGAGAAAAAAAATCAGAGAGAAGGATCATCGTGTTTTACGATACGGAGCCACCACCAAGCCCTAATCTCTCTCAGGAGGGCTAATCTGGAGTCCGTTCGAGGCTCCGGAGAGCGGAATCTGTCGCCATCGTCATCATCAACCTTCCTCCATCACCAATTTCATGATGCTCACTGCCGTGCGTGAGTAATTCCATTGTAGGCTTGCTGGACGGTGATGGGTTGGATGAGATTTATCATGTAATCGAGTTAATTTTGTTAGGGTTTGATCCCTAGTATCCACTATTGAAAGTGCAACTATCCCTAGGTGGTTTTGGTAATTCATAACAACATATAGCTCATTGAGCTAATGCTATTCCAAGATGATTATTTCAGGAAAGCTCAATGATTGGCATGGCATGGATGTGAAAGTGGAACCCTCAAAATGCTAAGGACAAAGGATTGGATCAAGCTCAAAAGCTCAAGACTCTTCATTTTATATTTTAGTGATCCAAGATCACATTGAGTCTTTAGGAAAAG
Source organism: Triticum dicoccoides (assembly GCF_002162155.2). Lineage (NCBI taxonomy): Eukaryota > Viridiplantae > Streptophyta > Magnoliopsida > Poales > Poaceae > Triticum > Triticum dicoccoides. The sequence continues at coordinate 220,583,984 of NC_041386.1, read as the reverse complement.
CTAATACTATCAAGGAGGGATGAGGTGTTGCTTAATGAGCCTCTTGCTTCATGTGCTCAGTGATATGCTCCAAAACCCTCAACTACTTTACCATATCCACATATGACCTAAACCCTAAGCCAAACTCGGTCATACTGATTCTTCCTATCCGGCGCCACCGAGTTTCACTTGTCATAAGCCACTGCCAAACCCTAGCAAATCGGTTCTACCGATAGGGATCTCGGTCTCACCGAGATGGCATTGCAAACTCTCTGTTTCCCTTTTGTAACTTTTTGGTCTCACCGAAAGAGCGAATTGGTCCCACCGAGATTGCAATGTAAATTCAGTGTTTCCTTTTTGTAACTTTTCGGTCTCACCGAAAGAGCAAATCGGTCCCACCGAGTTTGCCTAACCAACTCTCTGGTTAGCTAATTACCAAAATCGGTCTCACCGAGTTTGTGTAATCGGTCTCATCGAGATTACGTTATGCCCAAACCCTAACCATATCGGTCCTACCGAGTTGCATGTCAGTCCCACCGAAAATCTCTAACGGTCACTAGGTTTACCTTTTCGGTCCGACGAGTTTGTTGATTCGGTCCCACCGAGATTGGAAAACTGTGTGTAACGGTTGGATTTTGTGTGGAGGCTATATATACCCATCCACCTCCTCTTCATTCGTGGAGAGAGCCATCAGAACACATACACCATTCCAACTCATATGTTCTGAGAGAGAACCACCTACTCATGTGTTGAGACCAAGATATTCCATTCCTACCATATGAATCTTGATCTCTAGCCTTCCCCAAGTTGCTTTCCACTCAAATCTTCTTTCCACAAAATCCAAATCCTATGAGAGAGAGTTGAGTGTTGAGGAGACTATCATTTGAAGCACAAGAGCAAGGAGTTCATTACCTACACACCATTTGTTACTTCTTGGAGAGTGGTGTCTCCTAGATTGGCTAGGTGTCACTTGGGAGCCTCCGACAAGATTATGGAGTTGAACCAAGGAGTTTGTAAGGGCAAGGAGATCGCCTACTTCGTGAAGATCTACTGCTAGTGAGGCAAGTCCTTCGTGGGCGATGGCCATGGTGGGATAGACAAGGTTGCTACTTCGTGGACCCTTTGTGGGTGGTTGCTTCTTCGTGGACCCTTCATGGGTGGAGCCCTCCGTGGACTCGCGCAACCGTTAGCCTTTGTGGGTGGAGCCCTCCGTGGACTCGCGCAACTGTTACCCTTCATGGGTTCAAGTCTCCATCAACGTAGATGTAGGATAGCACCACCTATCCGAACCACGAGAAAAACATATGTGTCTCCAATTGCATTTGAATTCTCCAAACCCTTCCCTTTACATTCTTGCAAGTTGCATGCTTTACTTTCCGCTGCCAATATACTCTTTGCATGCTTGCTTGAATTGTGTGATGATTGCTTGACTTGTCCTACAATAGCTAAAATCTGCCAAGAACTAAAATTGGGAAAAAGGTTAAGTTTTTATTTGGTCAAGTAGTCTAATCACCCCTCCTCTAGACATACTTTCGATCCTACAAGTGGTATCAGAGCTTTGATCTCCATTTGCTTTGATCTCCATAGCTTTTGGTGGTCATAGCCTTGGTTTCACAACCTAGGAGAGTATGGCGTCTAGCGAGGGAAATTATCACCGTAGAGGTCCTTACTTTGATGGTACTAATTTTGCTAGTTGGAAGCATAAAATGAAAATGCATATTCTTGGACATAACCCCGCCGTTTGGGCTATTGTGTGTGTTGGTTTGCAAGGTGACTTCTTTGATGGGAAAGAACCAAACCGTGAAGCTACCACGGATGAGTTGAAGATGTTGCAATACAATGCTCAAGCTTGTGATAATCTCTTCAACGGATTGTGCCCCGAAGAATTCAACAAAATCAGCCGTCTTGAGAATGCAAAGGAAATTTGGGACACTTTGATTGATATGCACGAAGGTACCGACTCCGTCAAGGAATCCAAGTTGCATGTGCTTCAAAGTCAACTTGACAAGTTCAAAATGAAGGATGGTGAAGGTGTTGCTGAAATGTACTCTAGGCTTGCTCTCATCACAAATGAGATTGCCGGCTTAGGAAGTGAAGAGATGACCGATAGATTCATCATCAAGAAGATTCTAAGAGCCTTGGATGGAAAATATGATACCGTGTGCACATTGATCCAAATGATGACCAATTACAAAGATCTCAAGCCAACGGAGGTGATTGGAAGAATTGTTGCTCATGAGATCTCACTTAAGGATAAAGAGGAACTTCACAACAAATCAAGTGGTGCCTACAAAGCCTCATGTGAAGCCCCTACATCATCAAGTGAGAAACAAAACTTCAATGAAGAATTGATCTTAATGGTGAAGAACTTCAACAAGTTCTACAAGAGTAGAAGCAAAGATAGAATCTTCAAGTCAAGGTCCTACAATGACAAAAGATCTTCTAGTCGAGAGCGAAACTGCTACAGTTGTGGAAGACCCGGACACTATTCCAATGAGTGTACGGCTCCCTACAAGAGAAGAGAAGATTCTCCAAAAAGAAGAAGCAAAGAATCACCACCAAGAGAGAGAAGGAGTAGAGATGATCGTTATGAACGAAGATACTCACGGAGAAGCAAGGATTCGGAAAGGAAGGAAAAATCATTAAGGAGCTACACAAAACGAAGACATCAAGCTCATGTTGGTGAATGGGTATCCGGCTCCGACTCCGACAGCCACTCCGAGAGAAGTTATCACTCCGACTCTGAAGATACTCATGATGAAGGTGTTGCCAGTTTAGCACTTGTGTCAACCAACTCCTACGACATATTTGACTCACCAAATGAAGGAATTGGAAGATGCTTCATGGCTAAAGGTCCTAAGGTAACACACCCCGAGTATGTTGATTTCAATAGTGATGAACATGACTTGTTAGGTGATGATTTGCTTGTTGACAACTCTAGTGATGAATACTATGATGAAACGTAAATTAATCATGCTAATCCAGATAAAATGAATGACAATGATGAGAAGATTGAGGCTCTAACTAAAGAACTAAACACTCTTAAGTTAGCTCATGAAACTATCTTCGAAGATCATCGAGAACTTTTAAGAGCTCATGAGAAATTATGCTTTGAAAAGCTCAATCTTGAGCAAGAGCATGAGTTCTTAAAAGCAATCAATGATGATCTCCGCAAGAAAAGTTCTTCTTACATTGCCAAGCGTTTACTCTTATCCACTTACATGCCTCAAGTCAAGTCTAGTAACAAGAACAAGAAAGAATCTTCCTCTAGCAGTAACAATGATCATGCTAAATCCAATATTGTTGCTTCTAGTAGTTCTCTTGATTCCAGTAATGATTCTCTTAGCCAAGTTACACTCGAGCAAGAAAATAGCTTATTGAAGGGAATTATAGAGAAAGGAGTATACAAAAGCCTTGCCGGGAGTAAGCAATTCGAGGAAATTGTGCGCAAGCAAGGAATGCACCAGAAGAATCAAGGTGTTGGTTTTGAACGAAAGTTCAATGCCAATGGAGTTGAGTGGGAAGAAGATCAATACCCCAACACAAAGTTTGTTCCTCAACAAGAGAAGTATGATACTTGTTCCAAGGGGACACAAGCTCAAGATGATCTTCCACCACAAGACTACAAGCAAAAAGGCAAGGACAAGCTTCAAGAGGAAATTGATGCATTTGAAGAAGCTCCTAAGACCTTAGTCAAGTGGATTCCCAAGACTACTTCAAGTTCCACTTCATCAAGTATGACTACAACTCCAAGGATTCCCATCAAGATGGTGTGGATCCAAAAGAAGAAGAACTAGAGAGTTCTTGAGGGTGACTCCGCCAACATACTTCACTCTTATCATTTTGGCAAGAACAAGTGCAATCAACTTCCACATCTTGCACTAGTTCAAGGAGTCACAAACCCTCTTGTTGGTAAGACAAGGGACAAGGTAACCTAAAAGTTTTCATGGACAACATCTTGTGTGTGCATCACTCTATGTCTATGGATATCCTTGTTTGTTCCTTGTGGGACTAACCCATGTAGGTATTGAAAGTGCAATTCACTCAAATGGATAGCTCCAAGTGATCTACATCAACATTGAGCATCCACATCTTCAACATCTACATGAAGTCATCATCGACAAAACCCGAGGTTAGTTCATCCCTCTAATGGGGGATATCACATCTAGGGGGAGCTTTACTCTAAGACTTGAGCTAAAGCAACTCTAAAGATGTGAACACAACAATGCTTTATGTAAAAGTGGTAACCCCACTTGAGCTTAAACGATGAGTATGACCTATGATCAAGTGTTCTCACTTGACTCCTAAGCCAATATACTCATATATAGATGACCTTGTCATCGCAAATTGCTTGATAGATGCTAGAATTGGTTGTGCATGCCTTGTCACATATTTCATTTGCCATCTTATTGTGTGAGCATGCTGGTTGCATATTTTACGAAATTCGAGGACATCCACTTGTTGTTTTGATTGTTTGGTTTTATTTCCTTTTGCCAAGTGGATGGACAAGAATGCCTAAGAACCTCCTCTAGCTATCTATGCTTTTCTCGTCTCAAACTCTATTCATGCTACATCACAAAATTTGATCAAGTCAGATTCGAACCACTCTGTGTGAGGAGCGCTCGGAGTCCCCGATTCGTCATAGACTTAAACTTCCAAAACCTCTTTATGATTCTCGGCCTGACCGATACCCCACTTTCAGTCCTACCGAGATCATTAAGTTGATCTAGGTTTTCGATCTTGGTGCAACCGATTTGAACCTTTTGGTCACACCGAGTTGCAACAACTGTATACAGTTTTGCATCTCGGTGCCACCGAGCTGTTCCACTCATTCACACCGACAGGGTTGGGCTATATATAATCACGGGCAAAAATTTGGAAATTTCTCCGAACCCTTTCGCCCGCGCGATAGCCTGCTCTGCCAACTTGGTCTCCGGATCGTCTCCTCGCCACCAGCCGCCTCTAGTCGCCGGTCTCCGTCACCGTCAACGCGAATTCTACACCGCCGTTGCCGCCATAGAGAGTCTCCGCCGAACTAGGGTATGGACTCGATCTTTGTGCTATTCCCCAATCCGATTCTTAGCACATTGTGTTCTTAATCATTCTTGCCATGATTGAAACACTCCTATCCAGTCAATGCATTCGTAGATTAGTTTTGATTCAAAAAATTTAGGGTTAGGTTTCCGCCGAAACCATCTCGGACCCACCGAGTTGAAAAACTCGGTCCCACCGATTTGGCTCATGCCATTGCACAAGTGAGACTCGGTCTGACCGAGAATTACTTATCGGTGTGACCGATTTTGAAACTCTGTGAAACCCTAGCAGTCTCGGTGCCACCGAACTAGGACTCGGTCTGACCGAGTTCACTAGTTTAGGTTCCAAAACTGCTTCGGTATCACCGAGTTTAAAAATCGGTAGATCCGAGATGATTTCAGTGGGAAACTAAAACTAAGTTTTTGGATCATTCTTTTGCAAAAATCTCTGCATTTTGTGATGCTCATCTATTCTACCTCATCTATAAACTATTCACAGGGTCAGCAGTCAGAGTTTGCATCATGTCAGACCAAAGTGATAGCCAGAACTTGTCAGAGCAGCAAGTGCAGATGAGTGAGGGCACTAATCCCTCCAGCTCTTCAGATGATGGCAGCAGAAGTACCCCAAGCAATTTGCCAAAAGCTGCCACCAGATAGAGGAAGAAGAGAACTTCAGATTCTTAGGATGAAGATTATGTGGCAGAGGAAGAGGAAGCCACATCAAAGAGAGTTGAGCCAGCACAGGGCACAAAGCCAGGATTGAAAATCAAAAGGCCAGCAGGTAGGCAGCCTATGCCAAAGGCCAGAGCCTCAACTCAGATTCCTGAAAAGCCTGCTCCCATAGAGCCAGTTGCTGCTGAAGGCAAGAAAAGAAAGGAAAGGGTCAAGAAGACCGTAGCCAGAGTGCTTGGAAAGGCTTCCATCATGGAAGAAGAGGAAGAAGAAGAGGTAGCTGCACCAGCACCTAAGGCACCCAAGCTGATGGGTGATGCCATAAGATCAGGGGCAGCTGCTTCCAAGGCCAAGCCAGCTCCAAAGCCAAAGCCAAAGAGAAATACAAGAAGCATCCCAGCTACTGAGAAGAACAAGGCCCCAGTGCCTGAAGCTGCTGAAGAAGATGAGGAAGAGCAAGTACTCAGAAAGCTCAAGCCCAAGATCCCAGACCACAACGATGCTCATCCTGTGGCTGAGGATATGAAGCTCAGGAGAGACTCAGGGCTGAGGAAGTGGAGAGAAGCAGACCCGTATGCTTCAAGGAGAAGAACTGCTGTGGATTACAGGTTTCACACCAAGGAACAGCAGGACTTCTATGAGACAGTTTTGTTGGACAAGAAGCCAATTATTTGTGACATGAGATGGGTCGACTGGACCTACAACAAGGACAATGAAGAGCACTATCCTGGAGTGCAAGATAGCTTCAATGCTTGTGGAGTAGCAGACTTTGTTGGGCAGAAGCTCACAAAGTGGAACGAGGAGCTTATCATGCAGTTCTACTCCACAGCACATTTCTACCCAGATGGAAAGATCACATGGATGTCTGAAGGTACGAGGTACCAATCTACTATTGCTGAGTGGGCACAGCTCATCAATGCCCCAGAGGAGCATGAAGATGACTTGGATATCTATGCCAAGAAGAAGATGGACCACAACTCTATGTCCAATATGTACAAGGAAATTCCAAATGAAGCTCTTGAAACTTTCAAATTTGGCTTAGTGCATTATCTTCTGTCAGGGCTGCCAACTATTAATTGGATTTTGAGGCACACTCTCTTGCCCAAGTCAGGTGATCACAAGATGATCAGAGGCCATGCAATCAATTTGCTTCATGTATTTGATGTGCCTCAGAAATTCAAGGTCATGAGCCTCATAGTAGAAACTATCAAGAGGACTGCAGCAGATCAGAAGAGGAGCTGTGGATATGCCCCACAAATTCAGGAATTAATCAACTCCAAGATGGGCACGGGCATATACTTATTGGACAAGGAACACCTGCCCATCCGTCCAAATTTTGAAGATAATCAAGTTGTTATGACTGAGAATGAACCATCGTCTGCCCAAGCACAAGCAAAGAAGGAGAAGGCAAGGAAGGAGAAAGCTGCCAAGATGCCAACTCAAGAGGAGGCATCTGAGTATTTCTTGAAAACCAAACAAGAGCAGCTTGGTTACCTAATTGCATCCACCCTGCGGATTGAGAAAGGACTAGCCACCCTAACTCAGAACCAGGCAAGCCTAGAGAGAATCATGGAACAAAAGTTCTATGACTTGGATGTCAAGGTGACAGAGATTCAGACTGCAGTGGAGCAGCTCCAGGATGACATACAGGAGAGGAGAGGCAAGACTACAACTGATGCCTTTGCCAGAGTGCCACGAGGTTTGAGGTCGTCTGTAGTGCCAGTTGCTAACCCCAGAGTCACCACGTCTGCACCAGCTACAGCTTCAGTTCCACCAGCTCCAGCATCTACTTCAGCCTCGACTCCGACCACGTCTACAGAAGGCTTCGTCCTTGGAGTGCTCCGGACTCCACCACCACCTGAAGATCAAGCCTGAGTGTCGATCTAGCACTATGCATTTTCTAGGAACTTTTTGGTAACTTGTTGCCAAAGGGGGAGAAAATGTATAGATCATAGGCTTCGAGAGAGAGTGTGTTGGTTTTATTCTCTCTTGCTTTATTTGGTGGTTTTTCGAACTTTGTTTGCTTTTGAGTGCTTGAGATACTATGTCATTGCTTGTGAGACATTGATGATCATGTGTTTGATCATACGCTACACTTAATGTTTGCTTAATATTATCATCTTATCTATCTTATGTGATCATTCACTATTCTTGGTGATGAATGCATGTATTTCATTCTTATCATTTTAAGCGCTCCACCAAGATGTATGTGACATGGAAGAGTAACCCATGACTCTAACTCCTTGTGCATTTGCAGTCCAAAGCAAAATTTAAATATGCACAAATTTAGGGGGAGCTCTTACTTGTCACATACTTCTCAAAGCGACGATATATTTCATGCTTATTATCATTTGTCGAAGCTTTGATCTATATGTTGTCATCAATTACCAAAAAGGGGGAGATTGAAAGTGCAACTATCCCTAGGTGGTTTTGGTAATTCATAACAACATATAGCTCATTGAGCTAATGCTAGTCCAAGATGATTATTTCAGGAAAGCTCAATGATTGGCATGGCATGGATGTGAAAGTGGAACCCTCAAAATGCTAAGGACAAAGGATTGGCTCAAGCTCAAAAGCTCAAGAATCTTCATTTTATATTTTAGTGATCCAAGATCACATTGAGTCTTTAGGAAAAGCCAATACTATCAAGGAGGGATGAGGTATTGCTTAATGAGCCTCTTGCTTCATGTGCTCAGTGATATGCTCCAAAACCCTCAACTACTTTCCCATAGCCACATATGACCTAAACCCTAAGCCAAACTCGGTCATACCAATTCTTTCTATCCGGCGCCACCGAGTTTCACTTGTCATAAGCCACTGCCAAACCCTAGCAAATCGGTTCTACCGATAGGGATCTCGGTCTCACCGAGATGGGATTGCAAACTCTCTGTTTCCCTTTCGTAACTTTTCGGTCTCACCGAAAGAGCGAATCGGTCCCACCGAGATTGCAATGTAAATTCAGTGTTTCCTTTTTGTAACTTTTCGGTCTCACCGAAAGAGCAAATCGGTCCCACCGAGTTTGCCTGACCAACTCTCTGGTTAGCTAATTACCAAAATCGGTCTCACGGAGTTTGTGTAATCGGTCTCACCGAGATTACGTTATGCCCAAACCCTAACCATATCGGTCCTACCGAGTTGCATGTCAGTCCCACCGAAAATCTCTAACGGTCACTAGGTTTACCTTTTCGGTCTGACCGACTTTGTTGATTTGGTCCCACCGAGATTGGAAAACTGTGTGTAACGGTTGGATTTTGTGTGGAGGCTATATATACCCCTCCACCTCCTCCTCATTCGTGGAGAGAGCCATCAGAACACATACACCATTCCAACTCATATGTTCTAAGAGAGAACCACCTACTCATGTGTTGAGACCAAGATATTCCATTCCTACCATATGAATCTTGATCTCTAGCCTTCCCCAAGTTGCTTTCCACTCAAATCTTCTTTCCACAAAATCCAAATCCTATGAGAGAGAGTTGAGTGTTGGGGAGACTATCATTTGAAGCACAAGAGCAAGGAGTTCATTACCTACACACCATTTGTTACTTCTTGGAGAGTGGTGTCTCCTAGATTGGCTAGGTGTCACTTGGGAGCCTCTGACAAGATTGTGGAGTTGAACCAAGGAGTTTGTAAGGGCAAGGAGATCGCCTACTTCGTGAAGATCTACCACTAGTGAGGCAAGTCCTTCGTGGGCGATGGCCATGGTGGGATAGACAAGGGTGCTACTTCGTGGACCCTTTGTGGGTGGTTGCTTCTTCGTGGACCCTTCGTGGGTGGAGCCCTCCGTGGACTCGCGCAACCGTTACCCTTTGTGGGTGGAGCCTTCCGTGGACTCGCGCAACCGTTACCCTTCGTGGGTTGAAGTCTCCATCAACGTCGATGTAGGATAGCACCACCTATGCGAACCACGGGAAAAACATCTGTGTCTCCAATTGCGTTTGAATTCTCCAAACCCCCCCTCTAGACATACTTTCGATCCTACAACTATGTTCTGAGATTGATGTTGCTATGACTATGCTATGCTTAATGCTTGTCACTAGGGCCCGAGTGCCATGATTTCAGATCTGAACCTATTATGTTTTCATGAATATATGTAAGTTCTTGATCCTATCTTGCAAGTATATAGTCACCTATTATGTGTTATGATCCGTTAACCCCGAAGTGACAATAATCAGGATACTTACCGGTGATGACCGTAGTTTGAGGAGTTCATGTATTCACTATGTGTTAATGCTTTGGTCTGGTACTCTTTTAAAAGGAGGCCTTAATATCCCTTAGTTTCCAACAGGAACCCGCTGCCACGGGAGGGTAGGACAAAAGATGTCATGCAAGTTCTTTTTCATAAGTATGTATCACTATATTCGGAATACATGCCTACATTACATTGATGAAGTGGAGCTAGTTCTATGTCACCCTAGGTTATAACTATTGCATGAGGAATCACATCCGACATAATTATCCATCACTGATCCATCGCCTACGAGCTTTTCACATATTGTTCTTCGCTCATTTACTTCTCCGTTGCTACTGTTACAATCACTATAAAACCAAAAATATTACTTTTGCCACTGTTACCACTATTATCATATTACTTTGCTACTAAATACCTTGCTGTAGATATTAAGTTTCCAGGTGTGGTTGAATTGACAACTCAGCTGCTAATACTTGAGAATATTCTTTGGCTCCCCTTGTGTCGAATCAATAAATTTGGGTTGAATACTCTACCCTCGAAAATTGTTGCGATCCCCTATACTTGTGGGTTATCAGTACTCACCACGTCCTCCCCTGATCAGGTGGATCGGGCCGAGGACCCCCATGGCGGTTCACTCATGGGCCACTTCGGGCAGCACATGCCGCATGCAAGAAGGTTTCCACAAGACTTGGCGCACAAGCCGAGGACTCTCCTAAAACCCTAGGCCTCTAGTGTGTTATATAAACCGAGGCTAGGCTAGACAATACAACATCTAATATTCATTACTATGATCTCGTGGTAGATACTTGTACTATGTACTACCCTCATATCAGTACAATCAAAAGCGGGACGTAGGGTATTATCTCTTCGAGAGAGCCCGAACCTGGGTAAAATCCTGTGTCCATGTTACCATCACTCCAAGACGCCTAGCTTAGGAACCCTAGACGAGATACACCGGATATAGAACCGACACTCCCCAAGCGCGTCGACACCACCAGCTTCCGGGACTACAGGCCCATAAGCCTCATCCACCTCATCGCCAAGGTGTTTGCGAAACTGCTCTCACTACGCCTCACCCCAAAGCTGGATCGCCTCATCAGCAACAACTAGAACACGTTTATCCCCGGGCGCTGCCTCAATGATAATTTCATTCTGGTCAAGCAGTCGACACGCCTGCTCCACCAACTTAAGGCACCGAGAACCCTCCTCAAGCTCGACCTGACCAAAGCTTTCGACTCAATATCTTGGACGTTCGTCTTTGAGGCCCTGCAACGCTACGGTTTTGGCACGCGCTTCCGGGAGTGGCTAGCCATATTGCTATCCTTGGCGAGCACTCCGGTGGTTATAAATGGCACCCCAGGGCCCCTAATCTGGCACCACATGGCTTCCGACAAGGCGACCCACTGTCTCCGCACCTCTTTGTCCTTGTCCTCGACCTCCTCCGCCTACTCATCAATCGGGCAAACTTGCTTGGGATACTACAACAACTCCACCCCGGTGGCCAGTCCCGGCCATCTCACTATACGCAGATGATATTGTGTTGTTTTTCCATCCATCGCCGTCCGAGATTGTCGCGGTCAAGGAAATCCTCCACCGATTTGGCTGCGCCTCCAGACTTCAAGTCAACTACACCAAGAGCACGACTACCCTCATTCATTGCGACAGCGACGTGATAACCACGGCGGTCAAGCTGCTTGGCTGTCCTATGGCCGAGCTCCCCATCACCTACCTAGGAATTCCCCTCATGGTTAGGCAACTCACTACCGCGCAGCTACAACCGCTCGTGGACAAGGTGCAGGGCCAGCTGCCATCCTGGAAAGCGAGGCTCATGAACAAGGCCGGGCACCTTGCGATGGTGAAATATGTCCTTTGTGCGATCCCCAGCCACTAGCTATTGGTCTTCGCGCCACCTATAAAAACCATCAAGCGGCTTGAGAAGATTGAACGAGGGTTCTTGTGAGTTGGTCGTTAGGCCGCTAATGGAGGCAACTGCCATGTCAACTCATACGTCTCCAACGTATCTATAATTTTTTATTGCTCCATGCTGTTATATTATAATTCTTGGATGTTTTACAATCATTTTATAGCAACTTTATATCATTTCTTGGGACTAACCTATTGACATAGTATCTAGTGCCAGTTGTTGTTTTTTGCTTGTTTTTTACTTCACGGAAAATCAATACCAAATGGAGTCCAAATGCAGTGAAACTTTTTGGAGCTCAACTCTGGACCAGAAGACACCTGTTGGGCCAAAGAAGTACCAGAGGGGGCTCTGAGGGGAGCACAACCCACCTGGGCGCGCCTGGGGGCCCAGGCCTGCCCTAGTTGGTTGTGCCCACCTCGGTCGCCTCCCGCATCGCCTCTTTCCTCTATAAATACCCCGAAAATCCAAAACCCCTTGGGGAGTTGACGAAACACAATTCTAGCCGCCGCAAGTTCTAGAACAACCAGACCCAATCTAGACACCATCACGGAGGGGTTCATCATCCTCATTGGTGCCTCTCCCATGATGCGTGAGTAGTTCATTGTAGACCTACGGGTCCATAGTTGGTAGCTAGATGGCTTCCTCTCTCTCTCTTTTGATTCTCAATACAATGGTCTCTTGGAGATCTATTTGATGTAACTCTTTTGGCGGTGTGTTTGTTGGGATCCGACAAACTTTGAGTTTATGATCAGATCTATTTTGCCCATGAAAGTTATTTGGATTTTTTATCTCTTATATGCATGATTACTTGTAGCCTCATATTTCTTCTTCGAATCTTTGGTTTAGTTAGGCCGACTAGATCGATTTTTCCTGCCATGGGAAGAGGTGCTTTGTGATGGGTTCGGTCGTACGGTGTTCTTTCCTAGTGACAGAAGGGGAAGCAAGACATGTATTGATCATTGCCATTAAGGATAACAATATGGGGTCTATTCCTACATGAATAGATCTTCTCTACATCATGTCATCGTTCTTATTGCATTACTCCGTTTTTCCATGAACTTAAAACACTAGATGCATGCTGGATAGCGGTCGATGTTGTCAGATCACGGGTTCCGGCAGACCCTTAAGGTTCAAACACTGGGGTGTGCGCGAAGGTTTCCTCCCTATCGATCCACGCTCTGGCTCTCTTAGATCTCGCAGACGAACACGACGAACTCACAACACAGAAAGACACAAGATTTATACTGGTTCGGGCCACCGTTGTGGTGTAATACCCTACTCAAGTGTGGTGGTGGTGGATTGTCTCTTGGGCTGATGAAGAACAGTTACAAGGGGAAGAACCGCCTCCTGAGGTTGAGGTGTTCTTGTGCTTGGTGAACTTGTGTGTGACCTTGGTGGGGTGGATCCGGTCCAAGATGATCTCTCTCTCCCCTCTACGATGGTCGTTGGTTCTTCCTATATAGAGGCCCTGGTCCTCTCCCCAAATATTGAGCGGGAAGGGATCCAACAACAGCCAATTTGAAAGGGGACAACTAGTACAAGCTATCCTGACAAAAGGTGGTCTTCGCCTACAAACGGTTCTGGTGATGACGCCATCTTGGGCTCCATGGTGACCTCTGTATTGCCGTCCTTCGGGTCTTGGTCTTGTTGCACCAATATGGAACCTTTGCTTCATGCATCGGTACTCCGCGCCTGCGCTTGCCCCCTTGGCACCAAAGAGGAAACAAGGACACTGCGCGCTAGCGCCCGCCTGGTCTCGATCGTCATGGCTCATGTCACGCAGACCTCGCGAGGTTTGCCTTGCCTTGATCTCTCCGCCCCTCGCGGGCCTGCTTGGCGTGGCCGCTCCTGAGGAGGTCTTGCGTCGTCCACCTTGCAAGGCTTGTCCCCTCGCGAGGGTCTTGAATGCCTTGTCGATGAAGATGGGTCATACAAACATGCCAGCCCAGCCATCCCGTGGGTCGTAGGAAGGCAAGTCTGGGGACCACCGTTCCCAGGACGCCGACAGTAGCCCCCGGGCCCAAGGCACGCTCGGGCTCGGCTTAGTGGCGAAGCCAGAGGGTCAAGCGCGGAGCGCCGCTGGCCCCCAAAGCCTGCGGCCTCGGTTGACATGTGGCGGTTGATTGGACGTGGGCGTCACCGCTTCCCCACGCTACCTCGGCAACTATCCGACTTGACAAAAAGGCTGGCGCGGACAGTGCTTGCCTTCATTGCTTCTTCCTTTCCTTGCTCCAGATCCCCTTTCTCGCTCCTTGTTGCTGAAACTTCCAGATCCGCCTCGACTTCACTCCACATCTACGCCAAAATGGCGCCATGCAAGGTCAAGTCCTCCTCGGCGCCAGCTTGGTTCAAGCCAGCCCTTGACGCGCCCACTGTTACAGAGAAGAGCCTAGCCGCCACGCGCTTGCTGACGGCAGGGGAGAGCAACGAGAGGGGGAAGACAGAGCTCCGGCTCGCCTCCGACGAGCCAGAGCCAGAGGGGAGCACCTTCTTCCCTTTCTTCACGAGCAGCATCGCCGCCAGGTTGGTTCCCCCTTTCTCTGACTTCGTCTTCGAGGTCCTCGACTACTTTGGGTTGCAGGCGCTGCAGCTCCATCCCAATTTAGTTCTTCTTTTGTCTATCTTCGCCTACTCCTGCGAGGCGTACCTGGGCGTGATGCCGTCTATGGGACTGTTGCACCACTTCTTCTACCTCCGGGTGCGCCGACTTCATCGCGGCCGGCCAGGCCAATTCGATCTCAAACACAGGGAAGACGGTTGACAACATCAGGTTCAAATGGGTCATGATGAGTGCCAAGTGCGCTCATCCACGCTTGGAACTGCCGACGGAGGCGCCCCAATCTGACAAGGGGTGGTCTCGAGCAGAGCTTGCTAATGGCGTCGTTTGTGCTGGAGCAGATGACGACTGACTTGAGGCCAGGCAACGCGAAGGCGGCCAAGGTGACTGGGGTCATGCTCCTGAGGGAATTCTTGACGCTACGCGTTGCTCCACTCCAGGCGCGTACGCGCCCCTTGTGGAAGCTTGGAGGTGAAGAAGACAAGGTTCGTCTGAGCCCGGTGACCCTGCCTAATGACGAGCTGACAGCAATTCTGCGTCTCTTGGTTGGGGACAATCAAGAGTACCCATCGAGCGCCTTTCTTCCTTTGTTCCATCGCAAGGACTGGGAGTAACTCGTTGCTTCCAGGCCGAACTTTGACGCGCGCGGGCTGGTGCCGCTGGCGCTCGCTGGGGCCTCTGTGATGCCGAAGCCGCTGGAGGTGTCTTCCAATGAGTCCCGCGAGGAGGAAGAGCAGGAGGAGGGCTCAGAGGAGATCCC
Organism: Triticum dicoccoides; assembly: GCF_002162155.2. Taxonomy (NCBI): domain Eukaryota; kingdom Viridiplantae; phylum Streptophyta; class Magnoliopsida; order Poales; family Poaceae; genus Triticum; species Triticum dicoccoides. The sequence goes on along the minus strand of NC_041386.1, from coordinate 220,568,867 downwards.
CGAGGGAACAGGGGAGAACTCCCCCTTGAGCAAGGCCGACATCCTCCGCGCCCTGCCAAACGACGCCGAGGTCATCGCCCGCCAGGAGGTGAGGGAGCTACCCCTCATCCCGACAAGGGGTAGATCATCGCTGGTCTCCCGAGATGCTGCCTCCGACGTGGCACCGCTTGGGGCCGGCTCCGGCCCTTCTGCTGCGCCGTCTTCTGCTCCCGGAGCCCGTGTGCCCACTCCTCAGGCTCCGACACTTTCGGGTTTTAGGCTCACCAAGCGGAGGGTGGACTATGTCATGGTGGATCAGTAAGTGCTTTGAGCTTTGTCTTGTTTCTGCTCATACTTGACGTTTTCTGACACCTGCCTGGTCGATCCGGCTGGAGTCTTCGGCGAAGAAGAGGAAGGGGATGCCGCGGCGGTGTCTCCCTCTGCGGAGAAGAGAGGCGACGACACCCGCATCTCCCCAGCCCGGTCGCCCCCGCAAGACCAAGAGGAGCATCGGCAGGATGAACCATCCCCCGTGGCCCCAACGTCTCCGGAAGTACCGGCACCTATCTCTGCTGACGAGGTCCCAAGGGCTACGGAGCCCTCGATCTTCCAGGCTCTGGTAACAACGTCGCCTCCTACTCGTATTGCTCCTCTGGCCCCGAATTCTTCTGCCCCCTCTATAGCCCTTGAGTGTGTCTTATCGGGGATGGCAAAGCTGCGGGAAGACCTCCTGGGCGCGGACTCATACCTAGTGGTCGGGCGCCTGGAGCTGGCCTCAGGCTGGCTTCACACTGACTCGGTCATTCGAGCGTCGCTAAGCCAAGCCGTGGCGGCCTCCGAGAAGGACAAGCAGGTCGCCACCAGAGCTGTGGCCGACCGCGAGGAGGCGCTGAAGGACGTCGAGGCCGCCCGCGACCACTGCTGAGAGCTAGAGGGCGAGCTGAAGAGGTTGTGCGACGAGCGCGCAGAAGAAGCATGCGGCCGATCATCGAAGGAGGAGGAGATGAAGGCTCGCGAGGACGCCATCAAGGGCCGTGATGCTGAGTTGGGAGAGCTGACGAAGGCGCAGGCCGCGGAGCGTAGCTGACTGGAGGAACTGGAACATAAGGCGAAGACGAGGGAGGCTGAGCTTGATGCCAAGGCGAAGGTCCTGGCCGAAGACCGCGAGTCCTTCTCTCTTCTTGAGAAGAGGTCCAGCGTGGCGCTGAAGTCACTATACGAGAAGGGCCTGGAGAAGCCACTGACCACCGACGAGGATGGCCCTGCTCAGCTGCTTCCCCACTTGGTGAAGGCACTTGAAGAAGTCATGGAGGGCATCGGCCCTATGGCTGAGGCAGAGGCTCGTGTCCTTTTTTCGGCTGCGCTAACGCGTGTCTTCAGCCATCTGTACCTTCGTGACCCCGGCGCTCGTCTTGACGAGCTGCTGGAGCCTGTAGCTGATGAACATTGTGCGGCCGCCACCGCAGCCGTGAAAGGTCAGGTGGAGGCCCTACTGAAGAAGTTCCGCGTCTTCGTCCTCGCTCCCTCGATCGGCGATGCCACCGATCCTGTAGATGGTGGTGTCCAGGGGTCACCTACGGCTGCTTTCCTGTTTCATTCCTGCAATATGTATCAGGCCTCGTGGAGGCGTTAAAACTTTCATTTGATATTGTGAGCACAATATGTCTTGTAATATTTTCTTGAGATTTTGCGATTTTCTTTCTATTTGCTTGGTGTTCTGCATCGGCAGAGCCCGGCCCCGCGCATACCTCAACCGTCATTGGGCGGACCGGAGACCAGGATGGACCAAGGAGTGAGGGGCTACGTGACCAGTTAGGCTCCTGAGTCATGATGCTCAGGAGTCCCCCTTGACGCGCAAACGGCTTATAGGGAGAGTACGCGAGGATAGGTTGATGTTCTACGTCGGCAAAGCCCGGCCCCGCGCATACCTCAACCGCCGTTGGGCCGGTCGGAGACCAGGACGGACCAAGGAGTTAGGGGCTACGTGACCAGTTAGGCTCCTGAGTCGCGATGCTCAGGAGTCCCCCTTGACGTGCAAACAATCTCTATACCTTTGCCCTCGCCGAGGCTCGGGAGGGGTGTGTGACGACCAGGTCCGGGAGACCTGGCCGGGTGGCGTACGCTTGGGCGTGACCCGAGCGTAGCCCCCGTGCCCAGCTCCCTCTCGTGGCTCTCCAGAGGGGAGGCGTTGCGGTGAGGCCGGACACTGGTCTCTGGGGCTCGCTGAGGTTGGTACGACTGTGAAGCCGCCCTCAGTTGTTTATCACTAGCGCGGAGCGTAGTGCTTCCGCTTGTGCATGGGCATAGCCGCTCCTCGGCAGTGTCGATGGCCAGCACGGAGCATGGTGCTTCCACTTGTGCGTGGGCGGGGGGCTCCCTCTGCGAAGAGCCCCCGGGGCGTGTACAGCCCCGCCCTGACACGTGGCTTGCGCGGGACTCACGAGGCCCTACCTCAAGGCGGGTTGCGCCTGGTCTTGGTTCTTGTTTGCGGTGCTAGACCTGCAAGATGGCCAGACAACCTGCGCCGAACGAATCTCCTGAGGTTATCGCGTGAGAACGCCAAGCACCAACGGCCCCAGGAGGTGACGTAAACGGGGCCGGCCCGCCAGACAAAGCTCAGTCGTTGGATTTATCAGCGCTGCAGGGACGGACCCGAGCACAGACGCCGTGTTCAATTTACTCACGCGAAGGGTCCTGAAGAAAGACGGCCGGCGCGCGGTCCCCTTGATGGGTGGTGATCGAGCGAGTAGTAATCATAGATAGATCGAACATGAGAGTAGCAGGCTTAAGCAAGTGCATGAGAGATACGTGCCACTGGGTTAGGCCCGAGCGACTTGGGGATGATGCAGCCCGAGGGGTGCCCCCAACAAGGTAAGCTAAAGGCATAAGAAAAGGGATACATGCCACAGGGACGGGCCCACGCGGCCTGGGAATGATGCAGCCCGAGGGGCGCTCCCAGCTAAATGACTTGGAAAGATGTCACCTGGTCATGTTGACGAAGGAGAGTTTAAGCAGTTGAAGGAGTACGGCGAAGGGGTTGCTCCTCACGAGCCTCCGGAGCTCTGAGCCTCAGGAGGCTCCGGGGGCTCAGGTAGTTCCTTAAGGACCGTCTCCATCTCCATCAGGACGGTGTGGTGCCTGGCTTCCTGATCCGCCAGGAGGCACCGCAGGTTGCGCTGGTAGGCGGACGATACACTTGTTAGGCCAAAGGGAATGTGAACGTAGTTGTGCGGTGGGCCCTCGCAGTGTCTCACGTGCGAAGGCCAGAAGAGCTCCTAAGAAGTGGCCCTGTTGAGCCCTGGAACATCGATGCAGACACGTAGCTCAGCATCCTCGCCTGGATGGGAAGCTGCGTCTCGTGAGCGGTGGTCGCCGCGTATGGCTCTTGTGTCTTGCAACTCCTGGGTGGTCGTGGTGATGAACTCCTGAACGGTGGGCGATCCTTGCCCTGTGCCCTCCTGAGGGAAACATGCCGTGAAGCACGCCTCCAGGTGGTGCTCGAGCGCCTCCCTCATGATGTGGGCAAGATCTGAGGCCTTCCAGAAGAAAGCCCCCGAGCCCTTCCTGAGAAGGGCGCTGGGCATGCCTTCCTATGCAATGGGGGAGACGCCCCTGGAGCAGTGCTGATCCTGACGAGACTCCGGCCGTGGCGTCACCCTCCTAAGGTCCTGCACGTCGTAGCTACTTCTTCTTCTTGGGGACGGCCTCAGGAGGACCCTCGCCCTTGCTGTTGGGGTCGTCGATTGCTGCATCTTGGAAGGCACGCTCGAGGGAGCACACCGCATCTTTCTCTTCACATGGGACCGTGATGATCTCGCTATCGACCGCATCTTTCTCTTCACATAGGCGGATCTGCCCTATCGGTGTGGTGGAACAGTCAGTCACTCCTGAGAAAGGCTTGGTGGGCTGAAGCTGGTCATACGACACTTGGAGGCTGTCGAACGTGTCGATGGATAGGACGTTGAGCCTTGCGCCACCGTCGATGAGGGTCTTGGTAACTTGCACGTTGCTGATGACTGGGGAGCAGAGCATCGGGAGGGTGCCAGCGGTAGCTACGCACTTGAGCTGGTCCGTCGAGTTGAACGTAATGGGGCACTGGGACCATCTGAGTGGGCGCGTGGGTTCGAGCTTGGGGAGGACTGCATTCACTTCATGAGCAAAATGCTTGAAGATACGTTGCGAGGCTGGGGCCTGGGCTCCGCCTAGCACGTGGCTCCTGGAAGCCCCCAGCCCCCTCGTCCTGATGGTGTTCGTCATTCCTTCTTGGCAGTGGTGGCAGCGGAGGGACCCCGGCATTGCCTTGAGGATGATCCTCATGAGGCTGATCCCTCCAGGCACCCTCGCGAGGCTGATCCTGCCAGCGATCCTCGCGAGGCCGATCGCGCCACTCCTGGCGCGGGCCACGGTCATCCCAGTGTCGGCCACCACACCCTCCTCCTCGGCCGTAGCCCCGGCCGCCGCGCTCGGGGCGTCGACCGAAGCACCCTTCGCGAATGGCTCTGAGCTCTTGGCAGTCGCTGGTGTTGTGGGTGTTCAGGTTGTGAAAGGCGCAGAACGGATGGCTGCCCTTGGATGACTCTGGTTGGTCTCTGCCACGCTTGGTGTCTGGTTCAGCTGCGAGCACGGGTGCTCCCTTGCGATTCACGTCCTTGGCCTTGGCCTTCTTCTCCTATGGGTCTGCAGCAGGAAGCTCGAGGAGGGAGAGGCGTCCCTCCTCAGCTCTAGCACACTTGGTCGCGATGTTGAACATCTCCGGGGTCATGCACAACTCTTCATGGATAGCGAGCTCTTCCTTCATCTTGACGTCGCGGACGCCATCAGAGAACGCAAAAATGATGGCTTCATCGGTCACCTTGGGGATCTTGATCTGTGCGCTGTTGAAGCACTGAATGTACTTCTGCAGGGTCTCTCCTTGTTACTGCTTGATGCGGCGCAGGTCGCCCGCGATAGGGGGGCGGTCGCGAGTGCCCTGGAAGTTGGCGATGAAGCGGGTGCGCATTTCGTCCCAGGATGAAATTGAGCCCGGAGGCAGGTTCAGGAGCCAGGAGCGGGCACCCTCCTTGAGAGCCATGGGAAACCAGTTCACCATGACCTTCTCGTCGCTATTGGCCGCTTCGATGCTCAGCTCATAGAGTTGCAAGAACTCTTCAGGGTCGGGGGAGCCGTCGTAGTGAGGAGGTAGATCTGGCTTGAACTTGCCGGGCCAGGCGATGCTACGCAGCTCGGGGGTGAAGGCGCGGCAGCCAGCTGTGGTCATCGGGACCCGCCTTGGGGTGGAGCTTGGTCTTGAGGGGGTCCGTGCCCTCCCGCAACAGGTGGCGTGCGGGGTTGCCGCAGCAGCCGGTCCTGGCGCGGTGGTGCGAGGAGCGGCGGAGTGTTTTGTTGCGGCCGAGGGACTTCTTGATAGCTTCTCTCTTCACGCGCGGGCGCAGGATGCGACGGGTCGTGTCGCGGAGCCGTGCGTCTTGCGCCAGGGTGCCGTCTTGGGGCTGAGGTGGTGTAGGCGCTCTGTGAGCTACGTCGCCCATAGCTGGCGCAGGGCGAGGCAGAGAGAAGGACGGCTCAAGGGAGCCCCCTGCGGCGCGGACAAGCTCAGCGATGCGGCCGAGCCAGTCCTCACAGAGGTCGTCGACCAGATGGTAGCACAGGAGCTCGTGCGCCATGAGGAGCGCAGCCCGCGCATCCATGGATGGGCGACGTGCATGGGAAGAAGAACTGGCCAGGGTCAGCGATGGAGTGGCGGTGCGGCCGTCCAGCCGCACCAAGTGATGCGGCGAGGATGTTGCTGCTCGTTCCCCGCCGGGCCGGTGGTGGCGTTGGCGGCAGGCGACGGGGAACGACCAGGAGGCCCGCCGACGGGAGCCGTCTGAGCGACGTGGGCGGCGAGGGCAGCCCGGCGCTCGGCACGAGCGTGGCGCGCGTCTGCCACGGAGATGGCAAAGCAACGAAGCGTGGAGCAACGGAAGGAAGCTTCGGCGCACCCCTACCTGGAGCGCCAAATGTCAGATCACGGGTTCCGGCAGACCCTTAAGGTTCGAACAATGGGGTGCGCGCGAAGGTTTCCTCCCTATCGATCCACGCCCTAGCTCTCTTAGATCTCGCAGACGGACACAATGAACTCACAACACAGAAAGACACAAGATTTATACTGGTTTGGGCCACCGTTGTGGTGTAATACCCTACTCAAGTGTGGTGGTGGTGGATTGCCTCTTGGGCTGATGAAGAACAGTTACAAGGGGAAGAACCGCCTCCTGAGGTTGAGGTGTTCTTGTGCTTGGTGAACTTGTGTGTGACCTTGGTGGGGTGGATCCGGTCCAAGATGATCTCTCTCTCCCCTCTACGGTGGTGGTTGGTTCTGCCTATATAGAGGCCCTGGTCCTCTCCCCAAATATTGAGCGGGAAGGGAGCCAACAACGGCCAATTTGAAAGGGTACAACTAGTACAAGCTATCCTGACAAAAGGTGATCTTCGCCTGCAAAAGGCTCTGGTGATGACACCGTCTTGGGCTCCATGGTGACCTCCGTATTGCCGTCCTTCGGGTCTTGGTCTTATTGCACCAATATGGAAACCTTTGCTTGATACCCCTGTACTCTGTGCCTGGACTTGCCCCCTTGGCACCAAAGAGGAAACAAGGACACTGTGCGTGCTGGGGCCCGCCTGACTCCCGCCTGGCGCCCGCCTGGTCTCGATCATCATGGCTCACGTCACGCGGACCTCGTGAGGTTTGCCTTGCCTTGATCTCTACGCCCCTCGTGATCCTGCTTGGCGTGGCCGCTCCTGAGGAGGTCTTGCATCGTCCGCCTTGCGAGGCTTGGCCCATCACGAGGGTCTTGAATGCCTTTTCGATGAAGATGGGCCTTACAAACCTGCCAGCCTAGCCACGCCGTGGGCCGCAGGCAGGCAAGTCTGGGGACCCCTGTTCCCAGGACGCCGACAGATGTGTGGAGTAATAGTTGTAGATGGAGGCAGAGTCGGTCTACTAATCTTGGACGTGATACCTATATAATGATTATTGCCTGTATATCATCATAATTATTTTAAGTTCTATTAATTGCCCAATAGTTGTTTGTTTACCCGTCTATGCTACTTTTCTCGAGAGAAGCCACTAGTGAATCTACAGCCCCCGGGTCTATTATTTATCATATTTTCTTCGAGATCTATTTTTATTTGCTTTTGATTTCAGATCTATTATTCCAAAACCCCAAACATACCTTGCTGCAATTTTTTGTTATCTATTTCACATTTCCACAAGGTCTATTTATCCAATCTACTACAAAACAATCTACCTTTTACCCAAGAGGGATTGACAGCCCCTCTTACGCGTCGGGTTGCAAGTATTTGTTCTTTGTATGCAGGTATTGTTTACATAGTGTTGCTTGGTTCTCCTATTGGTTCGATAACTTTGGTTTCATCACTGAGGGAAATACCTACCATAGCTATGCTGCATCATCCCTTCCTCTTCAAGGAAATACTGACGCGGACATGAGCCATCATCAACTGGCGCCAGACATGCAGCCCCATTGAGCTCGGAGGGCTCGGAATCCTGGACCTGGAGCGCACCTATGATGGTTATGGTTGAGCCGCACCGACCTAACCAGGGCATGCAGCTACCTTGGCTTGTGGTTCTCTATGGACGAGTGGGCACTATTCTTCGCCTACACCGAGACAACCCTGGGCAACGGCCACACAGCCCTATTCTGGCATGACCGGTGGATCAATGGCTGCTCCATCAGCGAGATCGCACCATAGCTCCATGCCTGCATCCCCAAGCGCAAGAGAAAGGCATGGGCTGTCGTGGAGGGGCTACACGCAAATGCTTGGGCGTGCGACATCGAGGGCACACTAGGTATCCATGAAATTGGCCAATACATACGCCCTTGGAGTACCTTGGAGCGCACCACCCTGACCGAGGAACCTGATGGTACGTCTCCAATGTATCTACTTTTCAAAACTCTTTTGCACTTATTTTTTACTCTAGTTTGCATGATTTGAATGGAACTAACCCGGACTGACGATGTTTTCAGCAGAATTGTCATGGTGTTATTTTTCTGCAGAAATCAAAGTTCTCAGGTTGACCTAAAAATTTTCGGAGAATTTTTGTGGAATATATAAAAAATACTAGCGGAAAAATATACCAGATGGGGGCCATCCAGGGGGCACAAGCCCTGGGGGCACGCCTACCCCCAGGGAACGCCAGCCAGGCTTGTTGGGCTGCTGGAGCTCCGGCAACCCTAACTCCAACTCCATATATACCTATTCATGGAGAAAAAAATTAGAGACAAGGATTCATCGCGTTTTACCATATGAAGCAACCGCCACCTCCTATTCTGCATTGGAAGGGCTGATCTGGAGTCCGTTTGGGGATCCAGAGAGGGGAATCTGACGCCGTCCTCACCATCAACCTTCCTCCATCACCAATTCCATGATGCTCACCGCCGGGAGTGAGTAATTCCATCTTAGGCTTGCTGAACGGTGATGGGTTGCATGAGATTTATCATGTAATCTAGTTAGTTTTGTTAGGGTTTCATCCCTAGTATCCACTATGTTTTGCGATTGATGTTGCGATGACTTTGCTATGCTTAATACTTGTCACTAGGGCCCGAGTGCCATGATTTCAGCTCTGAACCTATTATGTTTTCATGAATATATGTGTGTTCTTGATCCTATGTTACAAGTTGTAGACACCTACTATGAGTTATGATCCGCATACCCCAAGGTGACAATAATTGGGATTCCTCCGGTGATTACCGTAGTTTGAGGAGTTCATGTATTCACTAAGTGCTAATGCTTTGTTCCTATCTCTATTAAAAGGAGGCGTTAATATCCCATAGTTTCCATTAGGACCCCGCTGCCATGGGAGGGTAGGACAAAATATGTCATGCAAGTTCTTTTCCATAAGCACGTATGACTATATACGGAATACATACCTACATTATATTGATGAATTGGAGCTACTTCTATGTCACCCTAGGTTATGACTGCTACATGATGAATATCATCCAACACAATTATCATTGTCGATCCAGTGCCTACGAGATTTTCACATATTGATCATTGTAAAGTTACTTTCGTTGCACTGCTGTTACAATCACTACAAAACTGCTACTGTTACTTTTCCTACTGTTACCGTTACTATCATACTAGTTTCCTACTGAATACTTTGCTGCAGATATTAAGTCTTATAGGTGTGGTTGAATTGAAAACTCATTTGCTAATACTCGCGAATATTCTTTGGCTCCCCTTTGTCAAATCAATAAATTTGGGTTGAATACTCTACCCTCGAAAACTGTTGTGATCCCCTATACTTATGGGTTATCAAGACCTTTTTCTGGCGCCGTTGCCAGGGAGCATAGCTCTATTTGCTGAGTCAATTGGGATTTATATCTATTGATCACTATGAGGAATCTAAAAGATAACAAAACCAAGATTTTTCCCTCTACTATGAGGGGAGGTAAGGAACTACCATCTAGCTATGCACTTGATTCACCTTCTATTTTAAGGAAGCTTGCAACACCTACACCTGCTATTAATCCTGATATGTCACAAGTAATTGATGATGCTACTTCTCTATGAATGATGTTTATGATGATGATAGTACTTTGTTTTATAGGACTGTGCCACTGGGTGAATTTCTTGATGAACAACTAGCTAGGGTTAACAATATTGAGAATGTTGAAACTGATGACGTCCTTGAAACTAAAAGCTTTGAAACACCTATTAGACATAGAACTCCTAGATATGAATTACCTGATATACCTGAGGGTTATATTATGGATGGAGAGGTAGCTAGGGATTTTCCTGCTTGTAAGGATAGAGATGATCTTAAGAAATTTCTAGTCAAGTTGAAAGAAAAATCTTTGAATGCTAGAATGAAATATGATCCTAAGTTTGCTGCTTCACCTATCTTTGTTACTGATAAGGATTATAAATTCTCTGTCGATCTACTTTGGTTGAATCTGACCCTTTACATAGCTATGAATTTGAAATTGTTGTGTCACATCTTACTAAACTAAATGAAATAGCCACCGTATTTGCTCATGAGAAAAAAATCGCTACTACTATATTCTTAAGTTGTTTCCTTTCTCATTAAAGGGTGATGCTAAGATATGCTTTAATTATCTTGCTCCCGGTTGTGTGCATAGTCCCGATATGATTTATTACTTCTCTAAAAAATATATTACTGCTCATAAGAAACAAGTGGCTTTAAAGGAAATGTTTAACTTTGTGCAAATTGAAGAAGAGAGTCTCCCACAAGCTCGTGGGAGGCTTCTCCAATTACTTAATGCTTTGCCTGATCATCCTCTTAAGAAAAATGATGTACTTGATATATTTTATAATGGACTAACCAATGCTTCTAGGGACCACCTAGATAGTTGTGTTGGTTGTGTTTTCAGGGAACGAACTGCTGAGCTGAAGAATTATTGAATAATATATTGAGTAATGATAATGATTGGACTCTTCCTGAGCCACCTCCTAAGCCAAATCCAAAGAAGAGAGGTATTCTATTTCTCAGTCATGAATATATGCAAGAGGCAAAGAAATCTATGAAAATAGAAGGTATTAAAGCCGAAGATGTTATGAATTTACCACCTATTGAAGAAATACATGGTCTCAATACCCCGACACAGGTAGTAGAGGTAAATTCTCTCTATAGATTTGATGAAGGTGATATTCCTTATAATAAATCTGCTTGTCAATGCTTGGATGAATTTGATAATTTTATTGTTAAATAAGAAAACTTCAATGCATATGTTAGTAGACAATTGAAACGAAATGCTTATATGCTTGAACGCTTGAGTGACTATATATTTAGAACTATTAATGATCTCAAGTTTGTTAGTAAACATGATTCTATGGTAAAAACTCAAGTAGAAAAAGTTCTCAAAGCACAAAATGATTTGCTGAACGAAATTAATAATAAGATGAATGATCATGATGTTAGAGTTATGACTAGGGGTGATAAAATGACTCGGGAACCACTTTATCCTAAAGGCCATCCTAAGAGAATTGAGTGATGACCCACAAGTATAGGGGATCAATCGTAGTCCTTTCGATAAGTAAGTGTGTCGAACCCAACGAGGAGAAGAAGGAAATGGCAAGTGGTTTTCAGGAAGGTAATCTCTGCAAGCACTGAAATTGTCAGTAACGAGTAGTTTGACAGCAAGGTAATTTGTAACGAGCAAGTAACGGTAACGGCAAATAAAGTGCAATAAGGTAGCCCAATCCTTTTGTGGCAAAGGACAGGCCAAAATGGTCTCTTATGATAAGCAAAGTGTTCTTGAGGGTACACGGGAATTTCATCTAGTCACTTTCATCATGTTGGTTTGATTCGTGTTCGCTACTTTGATAATTTGATATGTGGGTGGACCGGTGCTTAGGTGTTGTTCTTACTTGAACAAACCTCCTACTTATGATTAACCCCCTCGCAAGCATCCGCAACTATGAGAAATGTATTATGATAAAATCTAACCATAGCATTAAACTTTTGGATCCATATAAGTCCCTTATGAAGTAGCGCATAAACTAGGGTTTAAGCTTCTGTCACTCTAGCAACCCATCATCTAATAACTACTCCACAATGCATTCCCTTAGGCCCTAATAAGTTGAAGTGCTATGTAGTCGATGTTCACATGACGCCACTAAGGAAATCACAACATACATATCATCAAAATATCGAACACATATCAAGTTCACATGATTACTTGCAACAAGATTTCTCCCGTCACCTCAAAAACGAAAGTAATTACTCACAAATGATAATCATGCTCAAGATCAGAGGGGTATTAAATAGCCTAATGGGTCTGAACATATAATCTTCCACTAAATAAACCATATCGTAATCAACTACAGGATGTAATCAACACTACTAGTCACCCACAAGCACCAATCTAAGGCTCTAGTACAAAGATTGAACACGAGAGATGAACTAGGGTTTGAGAGGAGATGGTTCTGTTGAAGATGTTGATGGAGATTTCCCTCCCCAAGATGGGAGAGTTGTTGGCGATGATGATGACGATGATTTCCCCCTCCGGGAGGGAAGTTCCCCTGGCGGAATCCCTCCGCCAGAGGGAAAACGTGTCCTGCCCAAGTTTTGCCTCGAGACAGCGGCGCTTCGTCCAGAAATTCCTCTCCTTATTTTTTTCTAGGTCAGAATGACTTATATACTAGAAGATGGGCACTGGAGGTGGGCCGAGGAGGGCACAATCCACCAGGGCACGCCTAGGTGGGTTGTGCTCACCTGGTGGGACCCCTCTGGTAGTTATTTGCTCCAACAATTCATAAACGTTCCATAAAAAATCTCCGTGAAGTTTCAGCTCATTTGGAGATGTAGAAAATAGGTAACTCTGACGTAGCCTTTTCGGGTCCAGAGTTCTAGTTGCTGACATTCTCCCTCTTTGTGTGAACCTTTCATATTATGAGAGAAAAGGCATTAGAATTACTCCATAAAGCATTATTGTGCATAAAAACATTATAAAGAACAGTAGGAAACATGATGCAAAATGGACGTATCAACTCCCCCAAGCTTATACCTTGCTTGTCCTCAAGCGAAAACCAAAATCGAAAATCATATCCACATGCTTAGAGAGAGAGGTGTCGATAAAAACAAAATACGGACATAGAAGCATCATGTATATTATTATAACAACAACAGACTTTATTATAGAACTTTTATAAAAATAATTATCATAAACTTCTCATGAAAAAGTAACAATTCATCACAACATCGAAGTATAAAGCATAAACTCTATTGAAAACAAACAAACTATGTTCTCAGTCAACTTTGCAACTACAATTCATCATCTTTTCAGGAAGGGTCACCTATCGGAGACTTTTGGCAAGTCCACATACTCAACCATCATATAGTCTTGTATAATTGCTAACACTCACTGCATACACATGAGCGAAATGTTTCAACCGGGCACATAGAAAGATAGGGGCTTATAGTTTCGTCTCCCAATGTATTCACCTCAAGGGTGATGTTAACAATAATAAATTATGCCCACCCATATCCAACTGGATATATGTGCCTAGATATTTCCTCACCACATGGTGCTTGCCAAAAGAGAAATAAAAAGGAATAGAGAGAGATACTATGACTCTTGCATAAAAGTAAATACATAAAAGTAAAAGATAGGACCTTCGCAGAGGGAAGCAGAGGTTGCCGTGCGCTTTTTGGTTGTATGCTCAATCTCTTAGTGCAAAAGAACGTCACGTTATATTGCCCCTTATGATAGCAACCTTTATTATGCAGTCTGTCGCCTTTATTATTTTGCCATCACAAGTTCGTACAACACTCAATTTTCTTTTACACTAAATGATCTAACACATTTAGAAGCAATTTTTATTGCCTTATTACACTGATGACAACTTACTTGAAGGATCTTACTCAATCCATAGGTAGGTATGGTGGGCTCTCAAAACAAGATTTGGGTTAAGGGTTTTGGATGCACAAGTAGTATCTCTACTTAGTGCGGAATTTTTGGCTAGAAAAGCTGGGGGCAAGAACCACATGTTAAAGGATCTATGACAATATAACTTCTATGTGAATATGAACAAACATAAATCATTACATTTTCTTCCTTGTTCAACGTCAACAATTTTGGCATATAATATTTTGATGGGGGCTCACAATCATAAAAGATGTCCAAGATAGTGTATTTGCATGTGAATCTTCTCTTCCCTTATTAATTATTTCATGAATTGCATCATTGACCAATGCTATGTTTATCAATCTCCAATAAATTTTACTACTTATACTCTTCCCTATGTGATGTCATTACTTACCATAAGATTACTATATGATTTTTCCATTTATTTCCTTTCTTTTTATTGGATCATGAAAGAGCAAAATTGAAACTAAACTTTATTATACATCTCGCACACGATTACATTGAAAGATCACTAAGAAAGCGCTCAAAAAGGAAGGATCAAACTAAACTTTTATTCAACTAAATCAAAAGATAACTAAGGATCGAACTAAAATAGAAAAGGCAATGATAGTGGTGGTGATACGATACCGGGACACCTTCCCCAAGCTTGGCACAAGCCAAGGGGGTGTCCATACCATGAACTCAAGTCTCCTTTGGTGATGAAGCATGTGGTGGTGATGATGTAGCGATCTTATCTTCAGGTTTCCATGGCAAAGGATCACCATCGATCATAAGGGGAGGAATGAGTGTCGCGCGTCTTGCAACTGGCAGCCAAACTCATACCTTTAAACCTTGCCTCATATTCAAAGACTTTGTTTTGGAGATCATAGATTTGCCTTTATAGAAATTTGATTTGCTCGTTGAAGGTGGAGACGATGTCCTTCATGGATTTGCCATCCACCTTGAGATCATGGGTGTAGTCTGCGATCATGAGGTGATTGGCATTGAGTCCATGTTCCACCATCCCCTTGCACTTGAAGATTTCCTGCTCTATAGCTTTGAGCCTGGCATCCACAGTCCCTGTCCCTTTGGGGCCCTGGACACCGCGGATGTGGAGCACCCCCTCACACATCTCGATGGCTTGAGGGTGCTGCATCACCTCCCGCAGGGTTGATGACGTTCTCGAAGAACTTGTCCTTGGAGGAGCTTGAAGCGTCCATGGTGATCTAGATCTATCAGAAAACAGCAAGAAAGAGGAACAGAAGATTTCTCCGTGATACGGTGGTCAATAGGTTCGGGGGGTATATAAAGATTTTTTATCTTGGGAAACAAGCAAACGGGAGAAAAATGGAGTCCGGAAGGTACCCGTGGTGGGCACAACCCACCTGGGCGCGCCTGGCTAGCCACGCATGCCCTGCTGTCTTGTGCCCACCAGGGTTGCCTTCATGGTTGTTTCTTATTTTCCTAATTTTTAATATATTCCAAAACTGACAGAAAATATTTTTGCGGATTTTTCAAAGTCCGTTTACCTACCGTATCACGTACCTCCTCTTTTCCGGTTATTCTGGAGTGTTCCGGAAGGTTTAGTTTATGTGTTCTTCCGGTATCATAGTTTGGATAATATTGCTCTCAACATTAATGGGTGTACCTGAGCTATAATGTTTTATTCGTTGCCCGTTGACAACCTTTGGGTTAGTACCTTCGGAATTATTTATTTTAAGGGGTTTTACATATGTGCCTCTGGTTCCTTAGCTCTACTCATTCATCCCCGTGCTCTTAACTTTTGCTCAATTTTCCCCACTCCCTTGCCAGAAACCCTCAGAACAGGTCACAACGGACGTTGCCATCGGGTCAAAGGCTTGACCATTAACTCTGATGAGTGGGGCCGTGTTGGACTGTGTCGTCCGTTGGACCTGACAAGTGGGGCCGCATTGGGTGGTGTCACTATTGGACCGTTGGGCCGTGGTTTCGTTGGGTCGTCCCTTGCATTAAACGCATGTGCATGCCGCCAGGACAGAAGCCTGCTATGCATGCACCTAACAAAGCCTGCCTGCATGCATCGATCGAGCTTTCATGCGCCGATGCCACGATGCCATGATGCGCCGACCGAGCCTGCATGCGCTGATGCATCTACCATGATGCACTGACTGAGCAGCTTTCTTGCATGCCAGCCGCCACGGATGCAGGGACAATCACTGCCGCTGGTTCCTCTCTTCTAGCTAGGTGGCTACATATTTGTGGCTTGTGTAAAAAAAGAGAAGTGTTCGTTGTGGCTGCATGCACAAGGTGGTTACTAACAAGGGAACCCTACTAACAAAGCGAGCTCTCTAAGAAAACAATAAACAAATATGTAGTCCCAATATGTAGATAGTGCCAACAAGCCCATAGCGCGATCACATAGTTCAAACTAGGATGAACTTAATAATAGAATAGATAGAAAACTTAACAATAGAACTTAAGAAAAGGGCCAACAATCCAATAGCAACTCCAACATAGTTCAATTACAACTTAACATAACATAGAGTAATAAAAAAGATAGAGGGTTTAGAACCCTAGCCGCTGCCTTCTCCACCTTGCTCCTCCTCTGGGCACCCTTTTCACTGCTCCTCTAGGGCATTGTTGATGGGGTACGGAAGAGTGTGCATGTGCGTCGCGGTGGGGAAGATGTTGGTGTACTCCGTGAACCTATTATGGGTGGTGAAAGTGATGAACTCGAAGCCACACCAAAACACCCGGCCGAGGAGGTAGAAGGCATTGAATGTGTTGGTGAAGTGGGCAAGGAGAGCAACAACCACCCGGTTTTGGATGACCTGCTCAACGTGGAACATCGTTGGAGATCCCCGTGGGAGGTGGTGGTAGCCGGACGTTAGGAAGAACTCGGTGAAGTTCCTTGCGGTCCTCAACCTTGATATCGCCCACACACATAGTGTGCGATCAACGTACACGCCGGTAGGGTAGAGCCTCTCCGGCACGGTGGGTGGGAAGTGGTAGGTTGGTCCGGTGTACTGCATGGTTGGGGGATGTGCAGAAGAAGGAGAAGGGGTCGAAGAGCAAGAAGGGCAGATGGCAGAGGATGGGAGATGGATGAGGAATGGCATAGGCAGAGGGTGGCTTAAATAGCCGTAGTGCTACGTGTTATTTGGCCATGGTAATAACGGGGTAAAATGTGAAGTAGCCCGTTTTCAAACCCATGGCAGCATCGGGAGTGTTCACGTGTGGGAAACCATGGTTCGAAAAGAAGAAGAAGAAGAAGAAGAAGAAGAAGAAATGGCTAATTGCACGCGTGGGAATCTGAAAGGATCGAGAAGAGGTGTCTAGAGGGGGGTGATTAGACCCTCAACAAAGAAAAGTAGCAGTTTTTAATTTCTTCAAGTTAAGGTGGAGTTTTAGCACAAGTTTAACTAAAGCGACAACCATATGGCTCCTGCCAGTTGCCGATAACTATGTTACAAACCATGATCATCTCACACAGCAATTTATATTATCACGTCTTTACCATATCACATCACAATATGCCCTGTAAAAACAAGTTAGACGTCCTCTACTTTGTTGTTGCAAGTTTTACGTGGCTGCTACGGGCTTCTAGCAAGAACCGTTCTTACCTACGCATGAAAACCACAATGCGGTATAGTGATTGCTTTTTGATCTTCAGAAAGAACCCTGTACATTGAATCTGATTCAACTAAAGTTGGAGAAACTGACACCCGCCACCCACCTGTGTGCAAAGCACGTCGGTAGAATCAATCTCATGAATGCGGTCATGTAATATTGGTCCGGGCCGCTTCATCCAACAATACCGCCGAATCAAGAAAAACTATTGACGGCAAGCAATATGTATATACCCACACCCACAACTCCTTTGTTTTCTACTCGTGCATATAACATCTATGCATAGACCTGGCTCAGATGCCACTGTTCGGGAATGTAGTATTTCAAAAAAAATCATATGAGCACGCAAGATCTATCTAGGAGATGCATAGCAACGAGAGGGGAGAGTGTGTCTACGTACCCTCATAGACCGAAAGCGGAAGCGTTGAGTAACGCGGTTGATGTAGTCGAATGTCTTCGCGATCCAACCGATCAAGTACCGAACGCACAGCACCTCCGTGATCTGCACACATTCAGCTCGGTGACGTCCCTCGAACTCTAGATCCAGATGAGGCCAAGGGAGAATTTCTTCAGCACGACAGCGTGTTGACGGTGATGATGAAGTTACCGACGTAGGGCTTCGCCTAAGCACTACGACAATATGACCGAGGTGGAAATCCATGGAGGGGTGCACCGCACACGGCTAAGAAAAACTTGTGTGTCTATGGGGTTCCCCCTCCCCCGTATATAAAGGAATGGAGGAGGGGCCGGCCGGCCTCATAGGGCGCGCCCCAAGAGGGGAATCCTACTCCTACTAGGATTAGGTTCCCCCTTTCCCAGTCCAACTAGGAGGAGGAAGGAAAGGGGGTCGGCCCCCTTCCCCAATTCGGACTGGGCTTGGGGGGCAAGCCCCTCCTCTCTCTTCCACTAAAGCCCATGAAGGCCCATTAACCCCCCGGGGGGTTCCGGTAACCCCCCAGTACTCTAGAAAATGCCCGAACCTATCCAAAAACTTTTCGGTGTCCAAACATAACCTTCCAATACATCAATCTTCATGTCTCAACCATTTCGAGACTCCTTGTCATGTCCGTGATCACATCCAAGACTCCTAACAACCTTCGGTACATCAAATCACATAACTCACAATACATATCGTCATCGAACGTTAAGTGTGCGGACCCTACGGGTTCGCGAACTGTGTAGACATGACCGAGACTAATCTCCAGTCAATAACCAATAGCAGAACCTTGATTCTCATATTGGTTCCTACATATTCTACAAAGATATTTATCGGTCAAACCGCATAACAACATACGTTGTTCCCTTTGTCATCGGTATGTTACTTGCCCGAGATTGGATCATCGGTATCATCATACCTAGTTCAATCTTGTTACCGGCAAGTCTCTTTACTTGTTCCGTAATGCAACATCCCATAACTAACTCATTAGTCACATTGCTTGCAAGGCTTCTAGTGATGGGCATTACCGAGAGGGGCCAGAGATACCTCTCCGACAATTAGACTGACAAATCCTAATCTCGATCTATGCCAACTCAACAAACACCATCGGAGACACCTGTAGAGCATCTTTATAATCACCCAGTTACATTGTGACATTTCATAGCACACTAAGTGTTCCTCCGGTATTTGGGAGTTGCATAATCTCATAGTCATAGGAACATGTATAAGTTATGGAGAAAGCAATAGCAATAAACTAAACAATCATAGTGCTAAGCTAGCGGATGGGCCATGTCAATCACATCATTCTCTAATGATGTGATCCCGTTCATCAAATGACAACTCATTTCTATGGCTAGGAAACTTAACCATCTTTGATTAATGAGCTAGTCAAGTAGAGGCAAACTAGTGACACTCCGTTTGTCTATGTATTCACACATGTACTAAGTTTCCGGTTAATACAATTCTAGCATGAATAATAAACATTCATCATGATATAAGTAAATATAAATAACAACTTTAGTATTGCCTCTAGGGCATATTTCCTTCAGGGAAGGCTAGAGATCAAGATTCTTATGGTTGGATTGGAATATCTTGGTCTCAACACATGAGTAGGTGGTTCTCTCATAGAAAATGAATGGTAGAAGTGTAGGCATGTTCTGATGGCTCTCTCCACAAATGAAGAGTGGGTGGAGGGGTATAAATAGCCTCCACACAAAATCTAGCCGTTACACATAATTTACCAAACTCAGTGGGACCGAATCATGAAACTCGGTCAGACCGATTTAGTTCAAAATGTGAACGTTAGAGTTTTCGGTGGGACCGGTATGATCAACTCGGTGGGACTGATGTGCTAGGGTTAGGGTAAAATCTCAACTCGGGTTGACCGATTACACAAACTCGGTGAGACCGATTTTGGTAATAAGCAAAACATAGAGTTGGTCAAGCAAACTCACTGGGACTGATTGCATATCTCGGTGGGACCCAAAAAATTGCAACAGGGAACAGAGAGTTTGCAAGCCCATCTCGGTGGGACCGAGATCCCATCGGTGAGACCGAACTGATTAGGGTTTCTGGCAGTGGCTATGTCAAGTGAACTCGGTGGCGCCGGATAGATCAAATTGGTGGGGCCGAGTTTGACTTTAGGTTTGGGACATATGTGGAAATGAGAAAGTAGTTGAGGGCTTTGGAGCATATCACTAAGCACCTTGAGCAAGCAAGCCATTAAGCAACACCTCATCCCCTTTTAATAGTATTGGCTTTTCCTACGGACTCAAAGTGATCTTGGATCACTAAAATGAAACTGTAGAGTCTTGAGCTTGAGCCAATCTTTGTCCTTAGCATCTTGAAGGGGTTCCACATCCTCTTGTCCAAGCCACTCCACTGTTGAACTCGTCTGAAATATACTAGGTAGAAGTATTAGTCCAACAAGAGATATGCTAACATGAATTAGCAAAATCAACCAGGGAGCACTCGTGCTTTCAATCTCCCCATTTTTGGTAATTGATGACAACTTACATCAAAGCTTTAGATAAAGATATAAAGATTAGCAACTAAAGCTTTGGAAGAACATGTAACATGCATAGGCTCCCCCTACATGTATGCATCCATGTAAATATGGAATATGAGATCATGTGAATGCATGAGCATGCCAGAGCAAGCAATGAGTTACATGTATCTTGGCTATGCATAAGAGAAAATGGTGTAGATACTGGAAATATACCTTCATGTTCATGAGTCCTTCTTGCAAACAATATGTACATTAGCAAGAAATCTTCATGCACATGAGTGTGATGCATATACTTACCTTGTGGTCTTGAGCTGGCTTTGAAAGAGATGAACCTGAGTAAACAAGGTTAGATAACACAGAAACATCTACTAAATGGAGCAAACAGTAAACCACAAGAGTACCAAGATTGGGATGACATGTAGAGAGTGAGTATTGTGTACTCATATTAGATATAGACATGTCCCCAAAGATAAAGATATGCAATGAATTCAAGATTTCCTTCCCTTAGATGTCTTTCTCCCCCTGAATCTTATATTGGATAATGGGAGAATATAGGGAAAAGAAAATCAAAGCAAAACAAAACAGAGCACACAAAAAACATAACACAAACTAACATGTATGTCCCCTCTTCAAGACATGTGACTTCTCTCCTCTTGAATACCAAGCATCTGGGGCTCTTTGATGTGATTAAACACTCTCCCCCTTTGAAGTATT